>NC_137672.1:11935129-12242300 GCF_963422515.1 Blennius ocellaris
TGGCAGCGGCTCATGACAGCGGGCTGGGCTTTGTTCGGCTCTCATCATGTTTGACATCGTTTTGCTGTTTCCTCTCCTTTCATTGCCTCCTCCCTCCTCCCGGCCGAACTCCTTCCTCTCTGTAACCCACCCACACGCGCCGACATCACTCAGGGGAACATCTCAGCCAAGACTAATGCACCTTGGCCCCCACCTACTGTACAGTGCCTCCTAGGCTAAAGTGAACACAATCCCTATCACAGACGCATGAGACACACACACACACACACACACACACACACGCACGCACACACACGCGTACACACGCACACAGCTCTCAAAGCAGGCATGACTCAACATGCCCTGATAGTACCACATGCCCCAGTGGTAATTGAGGTCAAAGAAAAGAAACAACAGGCTGATTTTTGTCTTGTGCAAGGGGGAAGAGGTCTCTTTCCTGACTCTTCTTTTACAACACATCATCACGTCTGCCTAGCAGCAGACTGGAGGCAAGAGCTCGGCTAAGTTTAGCAACGTGAACTGAGACACACTGCAGGGCAATGGCACTAATGTGATGGTAATGTGAAGTTCTCTGAGGAAATATAGGTTCACAAGAGAAGACAAATGAGAGACACATGAACATGGGTCTGCATAATGAAAAAAAAAAGACTTAAAAGGCATTTTTTATGAGTTCATGACTTCATAATCCACACTCAATGGACATATACATTTTATGTATCATGATCTGTTTTTTGACTTGATACTGTCATGTTGTTATGTTCTGAAACAATACCAAAATGAGGGAGATTGATTTTTCCTTGCTCTTTTGTATATACAGTGAAAACAGTGAAAAATGCATTTTATCTTTAAAGGTTGACCAAAGTTTGTCATATTTGTCCTCTTTGCCAGTTCCAAAGGCATCATTCATTCAAGTGAAATAGGAGAAAGTTGAATTACTGGGTGTTCTGCATGATTTCAAAAACACCATCCATCAGTCATCTATTACACTTCATACAATTCAGTGGTTTGAGGGTCTGAGGCCGATCCCAGTGAATTATGGGTGATGACAGAGTACACAAGGGATTTTTAAATATGAAAGAAAAGAGCACGTATGCCAGAGAATAGGTTCTGTTATTTAGGTGAGCAAACCTCAAAGCACCAAGACACTGACATCATGTAATTATGTACTCGTATTTATCACCAATCATATCATTATTGCAATACTCACCAACATTATCGCATGTGCACCTAACACTTTCCTCAAACACATGTTGCTCTGAGTTTGGAGGGAAACAGAGAAAAACCCCCGCAAACACAAAGAGAACATACAAACTCCTCATGAAGGGCCCTCAATCCTCAAGCCACTGTGCTCAGTCTGTCTAATGTCCACTCCACTGAAACAAAATATCATGCAAATCCATCCAAATGAGGTGAGAATGTGCTGAATCTCACCAGGCCTGTAAGGTGGGCACCTCCCTTTAACTGGTGTTTCATCAAGTCTGGCCGGCAGCACCTCGGGGAGGGCTCAACCACAGTTTTGGCATCCCATTACTGCTCCCCCTTAATCCCCGCGCTCACCAGCTCAGCTCGATCTGTTTTTCATCAAGTCATCAGGCAGGACTGAAGCCTAAAACATCACAAGGTACTACATGGTACGCAATAATGATACCGCTGGTACAGCAGAGGTTCATTTCTTGGAAGTAACCGCACTAATTCATAGAAAAACACAACTTTCACCTTCTGACATATATAATACATGTGTAAAATATCCACGAACAGTGGCAAGAATTAACATGAAACTTGGTAGAATCCACCTTTAACCTGTCTTTGAGTAAAAGTCAAGTGAGTGTATTATGTGTCTTTACTTCATGTCCGTTCTAAGCCCGTCATTGCAGAATCAGCTTTACCAGGTTGTCGTATGCAACCAACGTCAAAATGACTCACCAGCGGGTAAATACTAGCTGAGTCTATGACATCGTCCTTTTCAAGAAACTGAGTGAATACCAAAGAAGTGTTTCTTTGTAGTCATTGCTCGTCCCAATAAGCTTAAGCAACTTGTTTTTTTACATGAAAACAAATTGACTTACTCGTATATCTATATGCACATATAAGTGTCGGTCCACTCATCAAAAGACCTTTTTGAAATGGAAAACTACCGCATTGTACAAAGTCCTTTCATGTGAAATATATACCGTAGACCAGTGACAGAATACCCAGAAAATGTGTTCTCTTGTATTGAATAGGAAATGAGGCAATATTGCCGTCTAAATAGATCCCCGGGGCTCGTCTTATTATAGCTGTATTAATGGTGTAATGCTGAGAGCAAATGGAGCTGAACTCCAAAACTAACACAAAGGCCACCAGGTTAGCACACCGTCTGCTCTCACAACAAAAGTGATAACTTTTTTTTTTTTGCTTTTGCCATAATGGGAATTGTGCGACTGCTGATCATTGAGTTGATCCCAATCAGTTGGCACAACAGTGAGATGAGCCACGCCACAGGAGCGCATACAATAGTCCGTAATTTGTCATAGCTCGATGTAAAAGAGATCGTAAAATGATTTACATAAAGCTGCACATTGGCTGTTGATGACATGAAAATGGAATTTTCTTATACATTTGTCACAAAGGTAAGATGAAAAACTCTGCCCTTATTTGGAGCTTCCAGGACGCGAAAATTAGATTTCTCTCTTTTTTTTTCATTTTTAATTTTATGCCATTTAAAGACAAAAACAGGAAATTGAAGCTCGCTCTCTCACAGCATCCTCGTTTGCATCCTTTTTTTCATCAAAAGAATCCTCATATAAGGGCCCAACACTTTGAATTACACTGCGGTGATTTGTTTTCTGTGGCTGAGCGCGCTCGGAAATAAACCTATGCCAATTCTCTTTGTGAGTTTCCCCCCCCCCCCCCAACTGCAGTGTAATATCTGAGGGCAAAAAGCATGAATTAATACCAATTAGAGTTTGCTGTTGTAATGTTTACTTACATAATGAAGAACAAAAACTTATTTAAATGAGAAAATTAAAACGTAATTTCATGCATATGCATCTGTTGTGATATCAGGTTAACCAAGACATTACCTGATATTGTTCTATTACTTAAGCGAGCAGAGTTACTTTCTGGATGTAAAAGAGGTTGAAAATATGAGAATCCCACACACACGCAATACATAAAGCAGCGCTAGTTTCTCATTCCATTCTTGGCTCCAAAGAGTCAAGATAATTTCCACACATTCACTGGATGATAAAGCTGGTTTGAGCTATACGCATGCATACTAAATCCCTTAAAGGTAGACTTTAAAAGGCTTTTGAATGAGCGCAGATAAGAGTGAGATGAAGAGAGGAAGCAATTGGGGGAGGGGAATTTGCCCTATATAACGTAAGAACCTGATAGGTGATGAAATTTGATGTACTAGATGGCATCAGCAGATTAAACACTGACTGTATTTCTACTTAACGTCAACTGGCTTCTTTTGTCAGCACTCTCGTGAGTTGTTCACTCCTATAGGAGTGTTTGTTTCTATACCCTCTTCAATATATTACCCACTGGGTGTTTCTCTCCAGGGGGATATTGCTATCTAGCTCACACACTTACACAATGCGGCACTGTTCAAGGATGGCATTTGTTTTTTTTAATTTGGGGCCCCCTGCTTGCTTTGTTTCATCTCCTCCCTACTTAGTTACAGCAATGCGGGCAGGATGTAGCAGAGATTCAATCTCTAGTCAATCCTCCGCACCAGCCTATCCTGTGGAACAATACCAGCCCCATCCAAGGCCATTTCAGCAACCCCTGTAACCATCTTAACACAAACAGAAACAGTTGAGGAGAAGCAAATATGTGGGTGCCATTCATGTAAAAGTAATTTGTGGAAGAAAAAAAAAAAAGAAAAGGTAGGGGGGAAAAAGCGAGACACAAAAATCCACTGTTTTAAATTTGAGCGTAAAAAGAAAAAGTCATTCCTCAACCACCCACAGAGTGAGAAATAATCTCATCCCGCATGTATGCAATCAAGACGTCGCTGCTGAAATTAGCCGGGGTGGCTACGCTACATCTGAGAAACACGACTATGATGATCTCCTTTGATCGTCTTTTCTCCTGCATTCAAAATGGCAGGTATCAGATGCAGAGTTATTGTGTGGAGCTAATGAGCGCTGAATATGTATGAAGCAACGTGTACGCATCCAGTCATCTGGCCATGACTCGTAACATGTGGCATATTGCGATCTGACAACAAGCATAGGATGCATGAAATGGCAAGGAATGTGAGATTGCAGGCAAAACAAGCCACGCACGTTTTCACAGAAGCAGGTGCAGAACTGTGAGGTGTGATAGCATTTCACATTTACAAAGGCTGGCACCTCAAATAACAAGTAATTTATTCAGTAAACCCGTTACTGGGAAACGCAGGCCAGAGAGATACTTTAGATGCTGCTGCCAACAACTGCAAGTTCCAAGCTCCAAAAACTTTGGGTCCTCAGGAACAAAATACTTTCAATAAATATCAATTTCAATAAATTCGGTTTCCCATTGATTACATAATTTGTGGCTTTAGCACAATGCATATTAGCAAAAGACGACACAGTAATTATTTCAGATGAGGCGAGACTCCATGGACCTGTTATACTTTAGTATGTGCTTGTAATTGAAGGTGTGTAGCGAAAACATTTAATAATGGCCAATAACAGAAGAATTTTGGCCATTTTAAATGTAATAAAAGCCAAAAATGTTTTTAGTGCCAATTATGTATTTCATAATTTGAGCCAATATTAGCATTTTGACAGTCATGTATTCACATGGTTGGCTGGTTGAAGCAGCAGCATTAAAACAATTGCAAATGTCTTAATATTTGGGTAAATGTCCCAACAGTGTACATTTGTTTTTGTTTCATTTTTATGAAAACCCATGGTTGGGTACCACAGGTGTCCATGGGGTCATATAGAGAAGAAATTACAAGGAAACTGGATGGAGAAATATGTAAAAGCTTATTTAAAAAATACATTCAAAGAGAACTGCATATGTTGGAAAGAATATTTTTGTTGCCACTTGTGTTGCAAGTTTGTTCATCAGAAATAGGCATAGTGGTTGGCATAGTTGTCATGTTCATTTAGGATACATACTATGCAGCCCTTTGGATTTATTATAATGATTATAAAATTCCATTATTGGCTCAATCACATTTAAAATGACCAAAACTACTTTATCTTTATTCTTGTGGCCTTTTATTCTAGCCAGTTTAAGGCACACCTGTTCAATAATGCTGCTGTCTAATATGCATTTTGATATGCTCCCTGTGAAGTGGATTGAATAAAGGAGATGTGCTCACAAACACAGATTTAGACACAAAAGGTCTTAGATCTTTGAGTTCACCTCATGAAACAAAAGTTGCGTTCATAGTTTTGTTTCTTTTGAACTATTCGTTTGAGCTATTTTCACACATTACATTATGTTCATTTATGTTAATCATTCAAAAGGAAACTGCATAAAGAGGATATACATTAGAATGACAAAGATTGTATTCTATTTTGAGTGTAATTTGCTGAAATTACAAAACCACCTCATGTAAATTTCGACCATATACATTTTTTTGCTGAAGAAAGTTAACAAGCAGGCATATGTCTCTTGGGGTCACAATGTCCCACATGCTTATATGTGCTGTGGCCATGGAAATAAAGTCAACAATCCCAGGATCTTACATAATGTGAAGCATCTCATAAATTTCACTCTAATTTTTGAAGGTTTTTACATTCCCGGGTGGCTCGCTTTGAGTCACATGGGAGCTCGAGCTTTAAAGCCAGACCTCCTCACTGAAGCCTAGTTCTTTTTGAAGCTTTTACCATGACCCCCAATACAAAAAAACGCCCCATTGTGCGGAGCTAACGTGCAGCTGAGAAACATCTACAGTGGGCCTATAAAAATGGCATGCTTTATTGTATGATGCTGCTGCCTGCTGTGGAGTGACATCGCTCACTCTGCCTCTCCAGTTTCAAGCCTTTCCTCAGCCCATCTCGTGGCAGAGAAAGGAGCGTATTATCACAGTGAAAAAGGATCTCCTCTGAACCCCCTCGCTTCCCACCACCAAATGAGGGGCAGTGATCGTGGAGACAGCATGTATATGTGTGTGTGTGTGCTGACATGCATTAATATGTGGGTGAGGAGTGGGAGTCAAAAAGGGAGTGCACCACTGGGGAATGTGCACCTGCAATTTTTCTCATTTGACACAGTTGGTCTTTTGTAGGCTCCTGGGCACAGGGGGATGTCTGTGGAAGTTATGGCTCCTGCCCTACACCCCCACCTTTTGAAAATAAGACATCTTCGCTTTGGCATTTTCCCATCTCTGTCTGAGACTGGGTAAAACATATTCAACAGATGACTGTGTGAGTTCAAGTTTTACGCAAATTTTACTGGAGCATAGATGAAGGGTCGCTCTACCAAAAAAATTAATCACAAACAGACCAACTATTGTGAAGAATAACTTCAAAAAGGTCAGCATCTGGAGATAATCTCCAAGTTAGATTGATATATTCTTCATTTGTTAATATCTGTAATGTGTTTTGAAATTCACTTTAAAGAGATGTTATACGATCGCTAATGTCTTCATCTAGACACTCTGGGATGACCATCAAGGCAAGATTTTTCTTTTTTTAATGGAAAGATTAACTGAAATAAGCCAAACTTTGGATCATCCTCTCAAATTGAAGAGGAATGTTCAAGAGAACTCAACACTAAATGTATTATAAAGAGGTAAATTCTAACCTCACAGCTTTGTCATAATGTGAAGAGAATTAAAGATGCTTAATACGGTTTCAGCTTCATATTTAGGCGAGATGTAAAGGAAATTATAATGTCCAATTGATTATTATGGATATTTGAGATTGGCCGCCTGTTTTTTCTTCATTCTCAATGCTTTCAAAGTGTCACGTCAGAAAGAGTGTGAAGCAGGACACTTGAATCGGTTGAGTCAGTCAGTCAGTCCAACAGGCAACCCCGGCCTTTTCAGGATTAAGGACTTCTTTAAATGCATTTTCTTGTTATTTGTTTGTTTTGGCCATCTTCTCTTCACGTTTAATATTGACACAAGTGAAAATGCTTTATCTGCTCAGAAAACTAAGTGACGCTTGGGGATCATTCATAATTTTAACAAAATCCGAATCCAACTTAACCAATGTGACAAAGAAGAGAAAATGGCACAAACTTTTCTAGAAATGTTGCACATTGAAAAGGTTAGTTTGCAAACAATATAATGTTATAATCATGTCTGGACGAATATATCCATCGTCCCTCTGCATGCATTTTGTTGTCTCAACTTCTTGTCAGGTTTCCAGGCATCAGCCTATCCTTCAGCTTGTCCAGTGTTATTTTAAGTGATAAAACTATTAAAATATGAGCCAGTTTGTAATAAGGCAGACTAATGCCTCAGGCAGAAGGTCAGGGGCTACTTAAGGGAGTATATTTGGTCAGGATATCAGTGATCCATGGCCTAAACTGACGACTCCTCCCTTGTCTAAACAGCTGTGGTGCGATACTGAGGGCAAATTGTGACCCCCCATGGGCCTCGATACTGTACATCTGCGGAGGCTGCGATGGGGGCCACTGAGGAGGATTTGTGTCCTCGTGTGTGGGAGGGTTTAAGAGACAGAAGATAAAGCCAGAGAGTGTGTATATGTCTGTGTGCACTGTACGTGCAGTACATAAAATACATAAACCACACTGTATTCTCCATCCAGTGCATCGCTCTGGAACTGTAAACTACTTGACCCTGGCATCCTTCCAAACAAGAAGGCCATGCCGAACAGCTACCATTACTCTCAGGCTATCCATTCCCCGCTCTCCTTCCTTTTATTTTAATGAGAGCACAATTAATAAGGAAATGGACCAGCTTCCCAAAGGAGGCTAGATCCTCTACAATGGAAGCCTTCTTTTGTCAATGGCTGTATTGAATTCCACTACAAGGCCACCGGGCCATATTGAAGGCCATCTCTAGTATCGCCCCACCCACCCCCACACTACTGCCTCCATATCGCTTGACCCCCCTCCCCCCACCCCCTTTCTCTGAAACATAAGGTCTCGCGGGCTAATCTGTGCCACAGTATCATTTGATCCCCTCTACGTTTTTGCCCTAAATGCAGACATTACAATACTTCATATTGATTCGCTGAGGCGAGATCGCCACTTACTGTGCAGGCATGGAATACTCAAAGATAAAACCAAAGGAAGAGAGAACAGGGTCCAACACAACCTCATCTGTAACTGGCCGGCTGCATCAGTGGTGAACTTCAGTTTGTGGCGGTAGGGCATCTGATTTTTGTTTGTGCATGAATGCATTAAAATTCACCCCACCAGCTCGAGTGCCATGTACCAGAAGAAAGAGAGATCAAATAGAACTGCAGCTAATTAATCCTTTTACCCCTTTTGTTTTTCCATTATTCCCCGAGTTGGTCACATAAAGGTGGTACTGCTTCACTCTGTCCTCTGGGTCATACTAAGAAAAGCACCTGTATTTCCATTCTAAACCTCCAGATTGCTCCCGACTGGCCAGCCAACAGCAGCAACAAAGACTCCTGGTGCACAATGCACGGCTATAATCAAGATTTACACAAATGAGAGCAGAGAACCCATTGTAAAGATGTCCTTATTCTACATATTACCTGTACTGCAATACGGTCTTCATTTGCGAAGGCGCTTTGTTGTTGTGGTGACAGGGGGCTATTATGCTGATTTCTTCATCAACAGAAAGTGCCAGTGTAGCTCAGCTGGGAACAACTCGTCACTGTTTGCTGTGGTGTGAAACTGAAGCTGGAGTACACATTCGCAGCTTCAAAGAGAGCTTGCATTGTAAGAAAACCCGCATGCTTTAGTTTGCACCACAACTGTAAAATAGTGCCTTACAAATACTACACAGAGCAAAATAAAATGATTTTGCCACGAAACAGATAGCGAGCAAAATTTGTTGGAAGAATGCACCGCTTGCAGGCTGCAGCAGGTTCCTAAAAAGCCTTCAGTTTTAGTGAAGAAGATGTGGTACTCACGTTTTAACATGATGAATCAAACAAATCCAACATGAAAGTGAGACTAAACAGTGAGAGAACCAACACAAAAGCAAGTATGCTATATGTGTAGAAAAGACGCAAAGAAACTATTCTAAAATTAGAAGCAAATAGACTGTTGCAGCGGGTCTTTAAAATGTCCCTTAATTCTGAAGTTCATAAAATATAAATTGTGAAATGTATTAAGATTTAGTTTTTATTTGATTTATTTTTTACTTCATAATCATTTAAAAATCATAAGATGGTGTAGTTTCTGTCTATTTCATATGTTTTGGGTGAAAAATAAATGTGTCAACCATATTGTGTCAAACCAACAGAACAAATCCAACATGACACCAGAGATCACTGCAGAAATTGCACTGGGGACAGAATTTGTCAGGGTCTACGTGATGTGTTAGGATATGATATGTTGGGGTCATCAAATTTTTTTTTTGTCAACATGATTATAATAAATTGACATTAAACAAAATGTCACTTCAAAGAAAACATAGTAGCTATTAGGCATTTTAGTTTTGCAATTACATGAGAACCATGACGACAGCTTAGTCCTAGAATGTTCCAGTCACAAAACATAAGAGTCCAGAAAGAAAAAGTGTAAATATTTTTATCATACACCATTTCCACCATTAATGTGAAATTACTCTTACATTACATTCATAGCCATACATGGTAGCCTTACAAATGGTATTGAATGTCCTTAAATGTGCCCTGCTGAAACCTGCCGAACCCATGAGTGAGTTGTACAGATTGATTTGAAAAATGTTACTCATTCCTTTTAAAGCCCTAATGAGGCTGGCCCCGAGGCTCCAGCTATATTTTCTTTGAAGTTGAGGCATGCTTTCAAGGAGGTTGACATGTGCGGCTCTTCGTTCTGTGTGTTCCTAAGTGTAGATCTCATCCAGTGAAGTAGACACAACAGTCCAAGGTGAGAGTAGCTGCAGTTGGTTACAGTGTCAGACTTCGTTCATATGCTATCCATCCACCCACCCATCCTTTCATCTTCTTTAATATTTGTTTTTATTATAAATCCACCCATCACAGGGAGAACACAGAGAAACAGAAAACTATGGACAATCACAGTCACACCTACAGATAATTTAAGGTGACCACATGACCTCAAACACATTGTTTTAAGACTGTGAGAGGAAACCAGAATACTTGCTAGACGACCCACTTCCTTAATCTATACATTAGTCTTAGTAATATTACTGTCCAGTAAGTTTGGTATCGTAAAATCAGCATCACAATACTTTTAAAATCCCAGTGGGAAATTAATTGTGGAAAAAAATTGCTCAATGCAAAGATGAACTAACAAAACCCATAACATAAAATAACAACAGCCTCGCCTTGCTCTTTCAAGGAAATCCATGGACATGGTGAGATGCAGAGACCAGTAAGTCAAAAAGATGAGATCAATAGACATAAACCAGATAATGCTTGTGATAGCAAATAATACTTCTTCATAGAGGCTCTAAAACCTCCTGATCAGCTATTTTAACTCTGAATAAATATCAGGCTCCACACCTCTATAGCATCAGTGTCTATGACTCACCCCTCTGCATTTAGGGTGCCGCATCCCCAATACATTCTCATTACACACCTGCTTGAGCACACTCCAACTGGGGGAAATGTTGGACTGTGATGTGGAACGTGGTTTAAAGCCTTTACATTACATCGCCAATCTTCGGATTCTGTTGCAGAGTGCCATGGTGGAACGGTTCACACTAATGCACATTTAAGAGGAAAACACATTGTATGCACAGACAGTAGTGTAGTCAATATAAGGTAAGCTAAGGTGAAGCATGACTATTTTTGAGTTGGTACATTAAGGTTAAAATGCTGGTACAAAATATGTGTTTTTTTCTGAATAGCATGAGAGAACATAAAAGTTAATGAACATAATCATATCAAATTGGCTTGCATTAGAAATGTGCCACATTGCTGCAAATGGAACTATTTTTACTTCCCGACTGTGCAACAGGGATTCTGTATATAGATGGATAACCCTTAAGCTCCCATGCCCAGATGCACACATCCATCTATCGATTAATGTTATTAGCAACATGTGCTTTGAAAGGAGAGATTTTAATCAAAGTAATTAGTAAAATGTGTACAGTTTAGCCCTCGGGCATGCTAAATCATGTGCTGCAGCACCAGCAATTCATTATGTGGATGGTTGGGAAGGACAGTCACACCATGTTTCACTCACAAAGACACCCCAATGCATGATGGCGGAAGCTTCAGGGTGGAAACAATGCTTTGAAGAAAGGGGCTGCTCTCTGGTAGTTGACAGAATTGCATATGCACTGCCATAGTGTCGAACACTGCAGTGTGTAATTATCTGCTCAGCCTGTCACAGCATCTCCCATCTCAACACAATGCAAATATGTCACAAGTGCAAAGATCTACACATATATGTGGTCGTCCATTTTCCAGGCCAAGGGTGAGAAACATATGGTGCCTGTATAGAATTCAAAGCATGGCTTGGAAAAAGAGAAGGGAAAAAGTAATTAATTTCACAAATTGAGTAAAGAGCAGGTCGCGGCGTTGTCTCTCTGCATGGCTTCTGTTTGCCCTTCCTGCTCCTCACATTCCGCCCACACCCGAAATTACCGCCTGACCCCTGCTGCTACAGTGTGGGAAACCCTGTGGTATTGCACGCCCACCTTTTTTGCACTGTGAGCCGGTCTGTGGGGTTACTTAGACGTTCTCTCTTTCTCTTTCTCTCTCTCTCTCTCTCTCTCCAGCCTTCAGGACACTGCAATTGTATGCATGCGCGACACGCGCACACATTATGCTGCCTAATGTAAACTAACATCCACTGCCACTTGACCTTGCTGTCAATATCTGTCCTCATTAAACACCATTCAGCCAGCTGCAAGTCCACTTTAAATGGCATCATTCAGTCCTTACCAAATTATGTCTGTGCTGCCGGCCTGAGTGAGGCAGGAGTCTAATTCATTTATTTAGAAGATATACACAGGTCCGAGTCAGGACACCTATAAAACATGCAGAAGCATTTAACCCCACCCTGCCATTCTTAACGTTACTGTCAGTCATTCCTCCTGGGTTGCAAGTTCTGACAGCAATTTGGCAATGTCAAGCAGTCACTTCGGATGCTCTGGGCAGCAAAGGGCATTTTTTTTATTCGCCCATATCAAGCCAGTATTGATTTTTCACTCATTACAGAAGAGCATAAAAAGGAGAGGGGGATGCTTGAGCACCATGCCAAATGCCAAAGAAAATATACAACACGGAAGTGGTGAGCTGAAAAAAGAGCTCTAATTTTCAAGAGACTGTTTATTTTTCAAAAATTTAAATTTGAATAATAATGCAACAAGCCTTTAACAATGTGAGGCCTACTAAAACGGCTGGAAAAAAAGAGAGAAATTAGGATTCAGGATGGAGCGATGAAATAAGCTGGCATCCAAACGACAGCTGTGGAGGCCACCCGTAGGATGAGTAAGAAAGAAGTTGACTTTTTTTTTGCTTCCTTTTTTCTAGAACTACAACACTATTATCTATTTTCAGGGAGCCGAGTGTGGCTTATGAGAAAAGCATAATCCATCCCGAGGAAATACAGAACCCCTCCTAAAAAGAAAAAAATATCAGTTCAAGAATTAAATGCGGGGCATTTTAAGAATATCATGAAAGTCTTTTTTTTTTTTTTTCTTTAAATGCGGGGCATTTTAAGAATATCACGAAAGCCATTTTTTAAGCAATGAAACTTTTATGTAGAAGTCAAGTCTCTGTGATTTGATTAAAATGTGGCTTTTAACTCACACCATCAAAAATAAACAATTGCACATCCAAACCATTTCCTATTTGTCTCACACGCAGTCAGACCTTAGTTGAAATCCTATTTATTATTCGATATATCCTTTCAGTAAAGTGCCAAGAAAGCGCCAAACAAATGTTAACTGGTACTTTTGTGGTGACACAGAGACCTTTAATCCACCAAAATCTGCATTCCAAGATCCTCTTTGAGCCAGTTCGTATGTATTTTTAAACCCACACTCGTGAACATGCTTCATCCGGTGTGAATGAGGCATGCTATCCTGCACAACTGACTAACAAAATAAATACACAATGAGGCTGAAAATACAAGTTTTTATCCAGACCGCTCCCGATGTGGCTCGAGGGATGGGGCATGCCGGCCAATCCAGCACCTTGACCCGCGCTGAAATACTTTAACAGCCGGAGTTGGCTGCAGTGAAATCCTGCAGACATTCACGAGCCTCACAGGATGAATACTAAAGACTCCCACCTCTACCCTGAGGCTGACATTTGTGGTTTCCAGTGAAATAACTTGTCTGCTATCCAGTAGTTATTACTGTGAACTCTGGTTCAGTGTCAGATATTCATGTTCTCATCAGTAGTCACATGCCACAATTCATTGTGAGGGCTTTCATTCACAATGTGTTATATGCTTTGGTTTAAAAGAAATAATGGCAAAAAAATGAGATTTCCTCAGAGCTGCCAATGATCCACATATTCCCTATTTTGGTAAAAATAGGAAACATATGGAAATCTAATAAAAAGGATTCCACCTGTTCAAGTAAAAGCAACAAAAGAACAGATTTTGAAAAAGTAGCCCCCTGAAGGCGACGTCAGTGAAACAGTTATTTTTTTCCCAACAAATTCTAACTTTCCTCTTAAACCATCCTATCACTATAGATATATTCAAGCTTATATTTCAATAGTTGGCAGTTATTGCACTTTCATGTGTGTTCATAATTAAATATAAGAACTCCATGTTACTCATATGTAACATACTGGAGAATCTTTGTCTTTGATCAGAGGGTCAAACTGGCCCTGGGCACCACCATGAGGACTGATATATTAATCTAGCTCTAATTCGACACTTCACAGTAGTTTAGGAAAATGTCCAGACAGTAGTAATTACATAGAAGGTCTGATTATGAGAGGTATACGTCCCAGATCCTGTTGGTGGAAAGGACTTACACTGTTCCTCATATTCAACAATCGAAAGTCACACCAGTAACAGATTTACAGATGTAAACACTGAAAAAAGCAACAAAAAAAATAATAATAACATACAATTATGATAGTTGCTACAATGAATCTGCTTCATCCTCCATCCAGCCTTGTTGGGACTACTTCTCCCTGACATGCACATCACATTCAAAACGAATATTATCACTGAGGGTCAAGTCAAGGGAACTTGTCGGTTCCATTTAGGAAAGACTTTGACATTGTTTTCAGCTTTCTTTAAGTCTCACATGAAATGCAATGAGGGACTTAAAAGACGTTTTCTCTTCTCTGTGTCCCGACCCTTTGGGTTAAAGTCAGCTTTGATGGTGGGAAGGCATGAGAAGATGAATTCATTTTCTTTTTAACTGCAGATAATGTGTTAAAGCTGTCATAAAAATAAGTACTGAAGTAAGGACGACTGACTGAGAAAACTATAGATATACAAGTAGGTTTATGTCGTTAGCACGTTCCTGTTCATTTGAACCACAGCAAACAGTTGGGTTAGTGGTCTTGACCTTTAGTTGTAGTCTTGGTATGTTTCATATTAGAACTTGCTGTTCTTTGACGACTAAAATCTGCAGTCACACAAAACATGAACTTACTCTTGCAAAATACAACCATACTAAAAGTGGCCATATCAATGTCTTCAATCCATCCTCTGAATGTTTTATCCAGGCCAGGATTGCAAGGCAATGGAGCCTTTCCCATCCAACATGAGGAAGATTTTGGGTTGCATCACGGTTTTAACCAAAAATGACCTAATACTAAACACACTCCGACAGACAATCCCATGCATGCATGCACAGGGACAAACTCCAGGGAGAATGGAGCCGTAAGATAGCCGGTTAAAAGAAGCAACTTTAACTGGGTTCTAAACTTGGCTTCTTACAATTGGAACCAGTATTTGAGCAATTCTTTCGATAAAGGTGCCTAATCTGGGTTGCGTGATGTGTAGTGGTTAGCACTCATGCTTCAACGTGAGATTTAGGCATGGGGTTTGCATGTTTTTCCTGTGTGTTGGAAATCTATCTGGGTATTCAGGAGTTTGCCTACATTCTAAAAAAATATGTGCTTGATGGCAAATGGTGACTATAAAGTGTCATTCATGGCCGGCCCTTAAAACAACATGCCTCTTTCTCAGTACGAGTTTGAAATCTTATCATTGTGGGGATTGTTGACTCCCTTCTTCATCTATCAAAAGATGATTAATTTTTGGCTAATGTGTTTGTTTAAATATGCGCCTTTGATGGATAGAATGCCAGAATGTCATTTAAAGTAGTATTGCTAGTAGAAAAAGGCGTCCTATTTGGTCGATGAAAACAAAGTAATTAGAGTTGTATTCTGCTTTCACCAATGAGGAGCAATGCGACCGCAATCATCTCCTCACTTCACCTGAAAAACAAACACATCGCTGAAGACAATTTTCTTAACCAAACCTTTCCTTGTAAGGTATATATAATTTATCCCTGCCCAGAAGCCACATCTGCCTGCATGCGTAATGCTGCTGCAAATGAATGATTGACATTCAACCACTCCAATGCCCACTTATTTTCAATGCTTCAAGTGGCATCTCGCAGTCTCAACAAAACAATACATGCCTCAATAGACTCTACAAAGAACTTTCAGCTGCTTTGAAATATGAGCTCAAATAAATCTTTTGTTTAATTAATTAAGCAAATTAGGCAAATCCGGGGATGCCTTGGCGGATGGAGTCGGTGCCCCACCATGAGAAGATTAATTAAGTGGATCGGGTACGGGAACAGCAAGAGTGACATTCAAATTTAATGCCCTTGTTTGGTTAGATAAAACTAACCTTAGCATGTTCATGCTGACACCTCAGTATTAGCAAGCTGGGCGTTTCTTTCCAGATGCATGTTGGCCAAGATTCAACTTTATGCAAGTGATGCAGGAGTGTAAAAAGGTTGTTTTTCTTTTTTTTTTTAACTCCTTTGCTTAGCTGCCACTTACTTGACATTGTTCGTTGAGCAACAAAATCTCACTAATGCACACATAAGCCGAGCAGATGTGTCAGGCTCACATCTGCCTCGCTGTTTCAACCATCCCTCATTATGCAGCAGCCCTTCCCCAGCCCCCCCGCCATGACAGGATGCTATCTGCTACTGGGCTTGATGCATGCACTTGTATGTGACCATGAAAAATGCATGTCAGTCTTCACGCTTTTGTCTCCCGGATTGTTCCTGAGCCGTCATCCATTATAGCGGCTTCGTCTCCGATTCCATGGGGTGGTATTAAGTGGAATGAATATAAAATCCTTCCCCGAGCATTTTACATGCACAGAAACGCATGATTAATGTGCTGCTCAGGCATGGCCGGAGTGTTGGGGGCATTTCTTTTCCATTGTTATTCTCAGTTTTCCAAAACAATGACAGGGATGTGTTTACTTATTTTTCGACCCAGTGACAGCATCCGTGATGGAACTTTTTATTAATCTTTCAAGACTTTGTAGCGACAGAAAAGGATATCATAAAGGCGCACACACACACACACACACAAACAAAAGACAGAGGTAACTCCTCCCACACACAGCCACACATCCCTGTCGCTCCTTCAGCTGCTTTCAATCCCTAACTTTTTTTTTAATCATTGCACTGTGACGCATGTCCAGAAATATTCCTCATTTTGTGCAAACTGTAACATGTCAGACAGACAGCTGGGGAAGTGCTGACACGCAAATAAAGACAAGGGAGGACAGGATGCTGCTCAGCTTCAATTGGAGCTTCACCGCTTTAAAACAATGTGGATCCGTGTGCATTTTTCCTATAGGTGTGTTTTATTATTGGCATATGCCAATGGAAACAGTGTTAGCTTCTGTGTTAGACGATGGCCATCCGTGCATGCACATGACTGTATACAGACAAAAGGGACTATAGATATCAAAGTAGGCCAGCATTCCCCTGAGTACACATTTCCAACACTCTAGGGGTGAAATGCGCACAATGACATTGTGGTGAATATTCCCTCTAAAGTTTCCCCAGCTGCTAAACAGTTCACTTGCAACATCTGGCTATGGCTTCTCATAGCATGCAGTGATGGATGGGTGCTATATGGCTTCTCTTGATAAAGATGCCAAAATTGTTTACTGGATGTCATCCAGTTATTACAAAAAAATACCCCCTCTGCAGCTCAATAGTTTGTCCATTTTATGTCAAATACGTCAACAGATTCAATGAGTGGTTCATTATGGTAGAAGCAGAGTGATTGATTGACACGACTATGATGGTGTTTTTTGGTATGTTTGAGCTCATTTGTGACCAATCATGCATGAACAGCAGCTGACCATTTAACAAATGCTTCAAAGCAGCTCTTCAGATTGATGGATTTTTTTATTCCAATCAATTCATATCATACTGACATAGATTAATCACAGTATCAGCCTGGAGAGCAAGGAAATGCAGTGAGCAAGAAAAACTATGCTCTGCTTGGAAAAAGTGAAGCACAATGAAGTGCATTGGATTTGAGGTTGAGTTAAAATGTGCAAAAACACACCTCTGCTCCCTTCAAATAAACTAACTGTCAGGATGTCTCCCGCAGACACGCTTTGGCCACATTCCTCCAATTTTAGGCTCCGTTCAAACTCCCCTTGAAAACAATGTCGAATTGGGAGAAATGGGTTGTCTGGCAGTTGTTAATTCTCTGGAAGGTGGAGCACTAATATGCATCTTTCTGATGAAGACTCTGGTAAAAAGAAAGAAAACTATATTCTGAGAAATCGGAGGTTCACACACATGGCATCTCATGACCTGATTGACAAATGTTTTAGACAGCACTTTTCAGTCAATACTAATCAAATAAAAGGTCAGGCGAGCCAATAACGCTAACCACACACTGGATATTTGTTTTGAATATGCAGATGTTTGCTTTTGTGCTGCACCACAGAGCATAAACTATCATTTTCACCCCTATATTTATCTGCTTTTATGTGCTTCAATCTAAGAGGGAGGTATCAAATAAAAGCTAGAAAACATATTTGCATATTCATATATTTCTGTATGTCAGAATAACTATTTCCGAGAGCTACAAAATGTGCACAAGGAAAACTTTCTATGCAACCAACTGACCAAAATGATAATGACTTTTAAATAGTTCCGATTCATTTTGAGTAATATTATCATTTTATCCCTCTCCTGACACTGTAAAGTCTGTGTTACTTATAACAGTTTAAGACCTGATATGATAAGGTGTGAAAAACAAAACATAACAATAAAAATAAAAAACCTAACACTAAAAACATGTAAGCTGAACACAAGCAGTTTGGCTCTAACATTTAATGTGTGAGCACAATTTTTAATCCTACTTCAGCTAACTCCAGCATTCCTTCACCCTGTCAAGATGTTTGCACCTGCTCATTCAACACGTACACTCCAAATTAGCGAATATTGAAATTTGGTACTTGTACACAATACAAGCCGTGTTGCAGCCAAATTTTCGAGGAACATAATCGGTGAATGTTAGAAAGTTAGGCTAACTGGGGTCCACAAGGAAAACCGAGGCTACTGAGCCTAGCCTGCCAACATTAGTGCCATTTCCCAGAGGACTTTCAGCAGCCATTAACAAATCTCTCCAACAAACTGACAACACTGTGTTCGTCCCACATTTCTCAGAGGAGGAGGGCAAGCCAGGGGTTCTAGTAACAATTTTCAGCATAAGAGCCCTTTCTATTTGAACACCAAAATGCTATAACACTCAAAGTGTGGCTTAGTGCCTCTTTTTGCTGATCAGTACTACAACGGCTAATCTCTCACTCTCTGATCAACTGAGCGATGTATGCCGCCCCTTGCCTCTTTAAGCGTTAAGGAAAAACTAATGTGCTTTATTAGATGTTGCAGTAAGCTTCAACAATTCAATTAGCTTCACATATCCTATTGATGATTTTAGCCATATGAAATTAACATTTTTATGGGCCATTGCCCCATTCCAAACATTCACTACATCTAAACCTGACCTGCACCAACACACACAAACCACCCCTGACTAATCTGAATTCAAATTACCTTATTTATGTTCCCTCTGAAACAATTCACACGAAGCCAAGAGGGGTGTGTGGTAGTTTTCGTTTGAGAGAAATAATGGGAAAAGACAGACCTTGTGAATAGTGTAATGATCTTAGTTCATGAATTATGCCATGCCCCCCCCCCCCCAATGCAGTTTTCACAATCTTAAACATACACGATATAGCCAGAGCTTCATCATTGATTCCTTGTGAGTGTTTTGCTTTTGCCAGGGGAGCAAGAGACAAAACTAAGAAACAATACAGTTCTAAAAATAGGCTGAAATAGTTAGAAAGACTCAGAAGAAGCAAACAAAGAACAGTGGGGGGAAAAAAACAGCAACTTCCAGTAAGTAAAAAAAAAAAGAAAAACAACAACAACAAAAACCCAGACAATTAGCAAAAGGAGCTAGACAGTAAAAATGAGACAAAGACGAAGGATTTTATCACAGCTGGCTGACAAGATTCAGAACTGAGAAAGTGAACGGATAAAATAAAACTCGGACATGGATTGAAACCGTAGCGATCAAAGAATGCAAAAGGTACGTTTTGTGACCGCGTCTGCACCTCCACAGGAGCACAAACACTTGCTTTATTGATTTAAACTCACCCAGTGCGGCTGGTGCGAAGAGGCTGGCGAGAACTAGCAGGCGTGCGGTCCACATGGCCTCCTCCTCTTACCGCCCGCTGCCGAGGGTCCCAGATGAGTTCAGTCTTTTGCTGGCAAAGGCCCCAAACTGGGTGCTTCCTTTATGGCACACTTCCCTCCACTGCGCCACTTCTTCCCACAAGACGGCAAGTTCTGGTGCCTTCGTTCCAAACTGCTTTGCAATATCTGTCACACAGGAAGAAAACAAACGTGTTAGCGGACTTGAAGACGATGAGTGAATCAGATTTGGGATCTGTATGCGTCGGAGACGTCAGTGGTTCTTTCTTTTACAGGAACAATGAGAGTGCTGTCTTTTTCCAGCGAGAAACACAACAGACGGGTGCACTATGGCTCCATCATCCGTATGCACGCTCCTTATGGCATTGTGTGTTTCAAGTTGTCATCAAGTGACACAGTGCAAGTTGCTCAATCTCCAGTCAGGCGAACTCATACCGGGTGTGATCAACCAAATGCTGAGACGGTGCGAACCACAAAATGTATTTCTGGATATTCTGTTGTTATTTGCTCATCGAAGTGTTAACTCCCCCACCTTACCAACAAATCACACCCACAGAGAGACAAGAAGAAAGTGATAAAGCGCATGCTGCTCAGGGCTTCACAGGACAGCTATGTGTGCGTGCGTGTGTGTATCGAGCATATACAGAGTACATATGTGCTTCAGAGCCAGTGTGCGTCCTTCGCAGTCCTGATGATAATTGACACAAAAAGCACAGTTGTGTTTTCTCATTCCTGCGGGTATGAGGCAAAACTTCACAGTGCTTCACAGTTTGAGCTTTTACACCTGTTGATGTTTAAAGTGCGGTATGAGAGACAACTACTGTGCAGTCAAGCTTCACTCTCAAACTTTGAGTCAACAAAACAGCTGATGACAAACTCACTAAGGAAATGTCATCAACCTCCTCAAAAATCAGGAGAATTTGGCCTTTGACTTCAGTCGTGCTACTGGGATGCCAAGAAAAAAGGCCTGATTAGTTGACTGTATGCGCTCTCCTCTAATCTCCAGTCTACACATGCTACCTTCAACTGGAAAGTCCTCGCTTACAAAGTGGAAAGAATATAACGTACTTCAGTTTCTACAAGTGTTTTCTAATGGTTCCCTGGAGCCAGATGCAAGACCAGATTTTATAAATACGTACAAATTGTCCCAATCAATATTCTTAAAAGAGCAGAAGGACAATCTTTAGGGTTGTCACGAAGGGAGAAGATTCTGGCGAGTTCCACCTCCCTGGATAGGATAATGTTTTTTCAATCTACAGTGCTTCCCTTAACCCCATCAAAGACTGCATGGCAGAAGGGTTTGGGATTTAAGTAAAAAAAAATCTGTGAGATTTTGTGGCAGAGTGTTGCCACTTCATTGTCTTGTAGCAAAATAATTGAAAACAGTCCTGACAGGTTCTGTTCCACCTCACAGCATTTCAGTGGGATGTGGCCAAACACAACCTTTAAATGTCACTAAGGTAAAGTATTTATAGGGTGAGTCATTCATGTTGTCTGGAAATTCAAAAAAATAATACACATTGGTAAACAGGGCGATAATCTGACTGTTGAGGCTTTGAGAGCTCATATTGGCAGGAAGGTATCTCTGGTTTGGAGCTGGAGAAGCAAAAATGATTGGATAGAATAGAATAGACTAGAATAGAATAGAATAGAATAGAATAGAAATGCTTTAATAATCCCAGACTGAGATTTATTCACATATAACAATGAAGATCCTGGATCCTACAAACAGCCCAAACTTTGAATTTGTTAAAAATAACATTGAATGATACACTACAACAAAACATTTAAAAATGTATATCTTCCTGAGAAAATAAGAATTTCTGATTGACATATGTCTATCCATCAAGCCAACATTGGGAGAGCTATCAAGAAATACACTCCTTTCACTGTCCACAGTGAAATTATTAGGATGGTTATTATTATTTTATTTTTACTTTGTTTAACAAGCTACTGCTATCAAAATTAACTGCAAACACTAAATGTTCTATGCATAGTGCTGGCTTCTGACAGCTGTTAGATTAATGCCAGGGATGTATCAATCTGTAAAAAAAAAAAAAAAAAAAAAGATCTGTGGAAATGTATAGCTCCCCATTGCACTGCAATGTACGACGGGTGAATCAACAATCCATATCTTTGATGATATCCATAAGATTATCCTCCATAAAACCCATATCATGATATTAAGGTTAAGTCAGCTTTAATGATTAGGACATTCAAACCCTTCTATTATCCACTATCAGCCATGATCTGCAGCAGCAAAATAAATAATCTCTGTAAAATGATACAAGCCAAAGAGTGCACTATCCTCTACACAAGCATGATTGTCCCACATTAGGCAACTCGGTTTAATATTGCAGGGAGATGAATCTATTGTTGGCGTGATGGCAGGAAAATCTGCTTGTAAAAGGTCAGAAGTGGAGCACTGCATCAAAGGACATGGCACTTGGGAAGTCCACTGACATGTTATGTGAACAATGCATTAAAAATAAACCTCTTTGGTCAGTTTTCTCCCATCCTTCACTGCGTGGTCCTCCTCCTGACAGCATGACGCCGTGTCATTTGTGAGCGTTGGCATTTCTCTATCTCAGCGTCTAGTGCTTAATCCCAAATGAAAAATCCAAGATTAGAGTAATCAGATTTTTTCTTTTTTTGTGGAGCAGATATTAATGGACTTAACAGAAGGACAGGAAGCCTATCACGAGCCTCTGTATAAGAAGACCATTTGGGCAATATTAAAAGGTTAGAAGTCAGTGTCCTCATCAGCGAAGTCTTGGCAAATGTCCACGAGTGAACAAAACCAGACCTTGAACAACTTCTCTTAACCACCATCAACTGTGCTGTTGATTTTATTCCTTCCATTTATATAAATGACTGCAGGCCTTTTAAGACATTGAAATAGCACTCTCAAAGAGTGTATTTGATCAAAGCCGTATCCTTACGAGTAAACAGCGCTTTTAATAAAACGCTCTGACAGCCGCAGGAGAGCTAAATTAAATACGACGTTAAATCAGATGCTGTGACTCCCTTGACAAAAAAATACATTATTCCCGGAATAATCACATTCAAATACACTGTCCATGCGGCAAATTGGACCTGAAGTTTATAGCGTAAGAACAATTTCTCAAGCGGTAGCAGAGATGCGGAGTAAAAAGAAGGCGCAGGGTTGTCACTTAACGAAAACAAAGTTATGACGAGATTCTATGGCACAATTGTTGGCATGTGGCTTCTGCCCTTACATTTATTTGAAGGAGAATAAAATATGCATCGAACCGACACACAACATGTATACTGCAGAGAGGAACCAACAGGAGATAGAGGCTGTTTCCTTGTGGCGAGACAAAGGAAATTTGAATTTGCTACCGATGTCATTTGATAAAGCTGCAACCTAAGAAAAAATAAATAAATCACTGTTGTTGATTTACTTAAAAAGAAAAAGTAAATAAAGATGTGCAGTTTTAGGTAGAGGGACTGCTATGAACCAGTAAAAGAACGCATCTTAAAATGTATATTTATAAGGAATGCTTGGACTGTAGTTCAATGAAAAAAAAGAAAGAAAACAGGGGAGTGGGGGGACAGAGCTGGGGTCTGGCATTGCCAACTCGTCTTGTATTCCAGAAGGAGCCTTATGATACATTATGGTGCTGACGTTTCAAGGGTACTTGTTCTGAGGGGGATTTAGGATAACTCCCTTAGATAAGCTGGCCAACATTTAGCAGACCAAGCAACAACAACTGCGCTGTCTGTTCTCAGCCACATCAAGGAGACTTCTTCATCACCGCCTCGCTTTCTGCCACAGAACAACTTTTCCTAATCAGCGATGTTGTTTATCTCATTTTAGTAAGCGTGTGCGCGCCAAAGGGGCCCAGATGAGACCTGACAGCTTTAATTAAGTGACTTTTTGATCTGATAGAAGAGGAGGGTGAGCTCAACAGTAAGAGCAGCGGTTGATGGGGAGGAAAAGTTGTCTTGCAATCATGTGACAACCAAAAGGCAGCGAGTGTGAAGAAAAAGGAACCTAGATCCATAATTTAAGCTGCATAAGCATAAATTGGAGCCAAGAAATTACCAACCAGTGATTACATTTAGTATATTTCAGTCAATTCAAGCAGTGTAGAATGGCTCACAGTGCCACGAAAACACAAAATAAAAACAACATTTCAGTGTTAACAGCGACAACAGAAGTAAATTCGCTTTGCTGATTTACTACGAAACAACCTCATACAATCCTGACATCGATAATGCCGCCATGCTCCCTCCAACTGGGTGAGACTCAAATGTGTTATGCTGTAATTAGGCATGCTGCGTTACTGCTTCGTCAACGATACAACACCTGATACAAGAAAAGAGAGAAAGAAAAGTCACTTCAGGAAGGCAAGAGGGAAACTTCAATAAATTCTACACACACAACCGTATTGTAATATACTGATGCCTTGGCATTTGCTGCAGTACCTGTCACCACTACAGTGTAATTTCTCTCATGGAAAAGAGTTGGAGGCCATTCCATATATTTTATATAAGCCGGGTCAGCCTTCATGCCATAAATTCTCTCTGTCTTCCCCTGTCTGTCCCTCCAGAGTGCAAGACAGATTGCCCAGAGTCAAATACACCGTGCCAGTTGTTTTACATGATTTTTACATGTGCTTTACATATTCAACTACACAACTAGTTGTTTGCATGTGAGCCACTGTTTGTTCAATGGGATTACTCAGCAGTGTCAGTAGCTGTTGCTTACATTCATGATGGGGTCATGGGAAGCATGCGAGGCATTTACTTTTTCAACTGACTACATCAAAATGTCAAACTATGGATGAATTCAAATGCATATACATGTTCAATCCATAAGAGACTAGAAATACATCATGCAACAGCAAACCTTAGTTACTCTGGAGTTAGTGCTGTTGCTGCAGAAAATGAATAAATAAATGGATAAATATATTTTGGGAATTCAATCAAGAGAATGTGTGAGAGAAACATTTTTAAATATGTGGTATCTGACGGTAGTTCAGCACACCGATGTACTGTAAAGGTCAGACGACTCCTACAACCAAGAAAACCTGATTTGCCCACAATACAAACTGATATTTGTTATACAAATATACTCGCAAATGTGTGTCAGATGTCCATCATCACACGTGTATTAAGATCAACAATGTTGTAGACTATACTGGTGTCCTTTAGATTAGACTAAATAACCACCACTGATCAGATTAAATAGAAGTTGTTGCATTTTCCACAAAAATGGGAGAAAACAATATAGTTTTCATCTTGGGCGATTAGTCCATGCTGTCATTTGTTTTTGGAATGACGCATACATGACCACAGTGAATAATATGCTATTAAGTGAATACAGACTAAAAGAGGTGAAATTCTGCTTTCTGTATTGACTGAACAATGCAGTCTGATACGGATTTGTCCAAATGCGTTCTCATTGTATTGTATGATTACTGTGACAAAGTTCTTCCTTGAGGGAAGAATATTTTTTACTTTTTTAGGTAATGTTTCGACAAACAAAAATGAAAATCTGTTTATTAATGGCTAGGAAGTGCACTTCAAATTCAGATTTTATATTTTTTTTTAAAAAGAAAGAAAGAAAAAGGAAAAAAATTGAAAAAAGCATTAGACTTAAATTAAATCAACCAAATATGTTCTGAAAATGCTCGATATGCAAATCAGATCTCTTCAGATTACTCTTAGGATTTACTTTACCCTGGCAGCAGCGAAAAAGATTTATTTGAAATATTTTGGATCTTGGTTATGGATTTATTCCCATGAAGCACTCCCATCGCTGTTATATAAATAGTGAGATCGCCATTGCTCTGATGCACATCACCACCCGCAGGCATTTCTCCATCTGTCACTTCCTGACCTGAGGAAACCAAAGATGATTTTCATTAATCCTGAGGCGTTCCATACAATGCTGCTGCAACAAAGTGAAACTTGATCTTCAGTGTTATCTGATGGGGGCATACTAAGTATGATGTTACTAGTCACGCCTGCTTGAAGCCCTCCCATGTAACACAGTGTAATGAAGAGGGATTGTGTTGCCGGGTTAAGTACCACGTCTCAGATTTTCAACTGTTTCATGTCCAGATGCTTATCACACCAGCAGGGAGGGATGGTAATTTTTATGAGACAGACAGTATGCTCATGCAAATGAAGTGTCTCATATAAAATGAATATTAATCAAGCACACTGTCTGCATACAGTATGATTGATGAGCACTCACTCGGAAATCTTAGGAGATGAGCTGAGATGATTAAAACTGAGATCATCTTTTCCTTCAAGAGTTAAAGATGATTTTTTTCCACTTGGTTGGGCTTCCGAACCTTTCTGATGGCTTAAAATTGAGCAGTCAATTTTTATATCACTAAACACAGCGGAAATGTCATAATAAGTTTTTTTCAAATTCAAAGTAAAAGGTGTATGGTGACTGGAGAGTGAGCTTTAAAGGCACGGTGCACCTCCCGGAGCTTGGCAACGTAAGCAGGAAAGCGTTCGCTCACACAATTGGTTTTCCATAAGGGACCCCGACGCAGCTAACCAGTGACAGGCAGATAATAGCGCTAACTTTAGCCTGCACAGTCTCTGAATGGTCCTATATGATAGGCTTGTTGAGTGTGACTGATGGCCTGGCTTAAATAATGGGAGCGTACCTCCGCCCCTCCATGCACACAAAGGCAGTGTAACTCCTCCTGACACACAAAACATATCCCCACTGGAAGACAATGGACACACAAGCCATGAGAGGACATTACCTGCACACACAATGAGGGAAATCAAGGTGCAAAACAAAACGTAGAGCAAATTACCATCACGAATATTTAACAGTACACCGACATACAATAGGGCTGGGTTGCATTCCCCAAGGGAAAGAAATAAAAGCTTGCATAGGCCAGAACACACATACAGTGGGTTGAATAAATGCAGATGGATGCATCATTTAAAGTCAAGGCAAATCTGCCTTGAGACAGTTCTCCATTATAATGCAAAGCTCAGACACTATCCATTTTCCACGTCTTCCTTCTTTCTATCGTTCTGCTTTTCTTTCTCTGCGAGCATATCATGCCTAATGCAGCACAAATGGACCTCAGGAAATCAAAAAAGGGAAGGAGGAGAGGAAGAGGTGGGGTAATAGGCTGGACAGTGGAGAGAAAGGGGTGGAATACCAAGAACTGGGGATGAAAGTAAAAAGGATGGAGGATAAGAGGATGAGTGGGCAGAGAGAGGGAGAGGAAAATTGGAAAATAATAGAAAATAAAACACAGATAATGATGTAAAGGAAAAAAGGAAATTCGACATTATCCCGCCATAATTACTTCCAGACCCAATGTGCAGTCTTCACTTGAGCTGCCGGTGCCATACTGGCTCAGGTACACAGTTGCCATGACAACCTCACCTGTTGGCCATTAATCACCTACCAGGCACAATTGGCATGCTGTGCCCACAAACCCTGCAAGGCATTATGTGACCAGGATTGATTTTGGATATGAGCTAAAAGCTAGCATATTATACAACGACGGGAGACTAAACTGGATAACGCTCATGGCAAAAATATAACCTCGTAATTTGTTGAATGAAATGGAGAGTGTGAAACACAGTGACCTTGAAGTTAAACCCCCGTGCACCCTCGGGGAATATATGGATTTCTTTGAAGACGGCAGCATCAATATATTGCCATTGTGTTATGCTGACAGGAGCTATTTTCAAAGATACAGATTGATAGCGTTGGCGGGGTTATGGGTTTAACGCCTGTCACGCAAGAAGCGTGAACTCATCTTGCAGTTTTTGCCGTCTTCAAGTGAATTATTTTTTTTTGCCATGTTAGCTATACAGCTGCAATATATGAATTTTACATTAGACAAAAGGTGCATTTCCCACAAATATTCAGTTTCCAGTGCATTAGAATTCTAAAATGCTTTCTGTCAGATTTGTTGGGTTTACAATTTGTATATATTTTCATGCATTTGTAGGCAATACTTGCATAAAAATACATTAAGTAATTGTAATAACTCTGTGGCACTTTTTTTTTTTTAACAATAGTAAATGGTTCTACAAGAATGATTCCCTTAGTCTCAGTCACGTTTCAGTGTCATTCAGCACGAGCAGATTGCTCCCCAGTAGCAGAACACACTGAGAGGCATTCTTTGGCAGTCTTCTGTGGTTTTGTTGAGGTATTTAAGGTCAGGTCAACATGTTGGTCATCTGCATTTTAGGAAAGCTCACTGCCTGGTAGGCAATAATTGGAGTTATATTTGCAAAATGGCAGAAATTTGACTCACTGCATAAAAATAGGCAAAAGACTGTGGCTTGGGTTTCTGTGAAAAGGGAGGAATTTAACACTAACAGCAAAAGTGTAACCACAACTTCCAAGACAAAAAAAAATAAAAATCAGTTCACTATAGAAATGCTCTGCATGATCTGTTGGACTAAATAAAAAAAAAACAAACAAACATTAAAACCCACATTTGTAAAATGTGGGTCATTTAATGCAAGAAGAGGCAGTATTGGTAATGAATATACATAAATATTCAATACCAATCAAAAAAAAAAATCTACTCTACTGTGCACTCTTAATGCAGAAATGTTGTGTTCCCCATTCATACATTTGAAATGAAAATAAATACAGAAATAAAACATTTTAAAACACATTTGGCTCTTTCATGATGACTTTCATCAGTTACATCCAACAGCTTCAGGTGAAATCTTTCAGTCCCTGGACGAATTGTATTGCTGGCCATTGTGGCACAGTTACTAGAGTCATTTATCCACCAAAGACATGCAACAACACCTGTTCACGTGTCAAACTGTCCTTGAGCGAAGCGCTGATCATAGATGCTCCCAATAGTGTCACCATTGGTGTGTAAATGTGATAGACAGCATAAAGTGGGGAAGGTACATTATGTATACGAGATCCTTTTACCATATTGTCACAGAGACATCTGCTTTACTTCTTCATCAACACCAATGAGTAAATGTCCACATGTATGCGAAACATAGATGAACAACTTGGTAAACATGAGCTTTCAGTAACTGAGCTGCTCTGTACAAGGGAAAGATAATCACATGGAAAAGGAAGTGAGGCTCTGGACCCTGGAAACTAATAGAGGCTGAATTAGCTCTAATCTGTTCTCAAAATGACCCTCCAGGCTACTTCACAGTAGAAAAAGACAACGTATGGCCAAAGGAGCATTAGAAGCCACATCACATGAAGCACTCTGACGATGAGCCATAAGGCTTGCAGGGAAACACAATACATGCCACACCCTTCTGCACGTGAGGAACAACCGAAACATGTCTTGTTTCTAATTACGGGTGTCATATTGCACCACAGTGCAATATGACTCTGCTGAGTCCTTGTTTGGAGGGCATCTGCTCAGAAAGAAAATCTCAATTTACTTTCTTTTTTATTTGTATTTCGACTTTCTCAGATCTCGGTTACCATTCTGCATTCCCTGTTACTACATTTGCATAATTCTCCAATAGACACTTCATTCTCTGCCAAATTTGAGATGGGGATGGAGCGGTGGTGGTCGTGGTGTTATAGGTTGTGTGGCGGTGCGTCCCAGAATCACACACAGGCGCACACACACAGACAACAACAGCAATTTCAGCTCAGCCTCTGAATCAGGGGTACAGCAAATTCCAATGTCAATAACACTGATCCCAATGGCGCATGCATTTCAATATCATTATCTAATGCTGATCCAAGTGCAGGGAATATAATGAAATCTTAAAACATGAATGGCAGAGCATCCCTGCCGAGGCAAATGTGATGCACATTTTCAACAACTCCATTATGTATCATGCGGCGTGCACTCAAATACAGACTTGATTACAATGTTAATTCTGCCTTCCATCTGGTCCTGAGCGTCTGTGTTAGTGTTGTTGACCACAAATTGCAATGGTGTGTCTAGGTGGCGTAATGACTGAAGCGCGAGTGTTACCAATGGCAAGAATATGTTGTAAATGGTCTGGAAATGAGAGGTATGGCTGTGTCACGAGCAACCACAGCGGTCACGACCACAGGGAATTCAAATGGGTTCCACCTGGACTCCACTCACTGCTCAATTAGGGGCAATGTGAGAGAGGGATGGGAGGAGACAACAAATGAGAGAGTTCAGTCCTTTTGAACAGAAGGCTGTTTTAAAAAACACAGAAGGTGTTTATGAATGCATATATGTCCGTCAGAAGGTAATAAAAGCACAACTCATACATACAAATGAAAGCTGAGGTGAGAAGCAGTGTACATTAGCAGAACTATCAACGAGTCCAACGCATGGAGACACAGAAGGGGAAAGGCAAACTGTAGCAATTTAAATCAATAATGTGCTACTCCTTGCTCAGTTTATGCAGATAACACTTGGTCGTCTTGGCCGCGTCTATAAAAAATATGCGAATTAAAATGTCTAACCACACGCACCCTACAAATTACAAGCTAATGGTTTTTCACGTGCTCTAATGTCCTTATGCACTTTGGTTTCTGTTGTTGGAGTCATTTTGCATACAAAGTTTAGCTCTTATCATGTATATTTGGCATTTAAAGGCTTCCCTCGTTGGTTGAAGGGAGAAGCTGGTTGACCAGATCAAACCTGTGATCATGTGCAGGCAGAAATCTTCCTTCAGGTTCATTTACTAGTGTTGTCTCCTGTATTGTGCACAGAATGCATAATCAGATTATTCCTAGCCCACATAACCTTGTAGCATGTGCATGGTCAATTATTGAACCAAGAACAGGAAAGTTTTATCTATCTATCTATCTATCTATCTATCTATCTATCTATCTATCTATCTATATACATACACACACACACACACACACACACACAAACACTTTAGTGGATTAAATTACTGTTGTATTTTTAGAAATAACAGTTTTTTTCTAGCTCCTAATTTACACCAGCTGTGACTGGGCCTTTTTGTCCCCCCCCCCCCCCCCCCATCACATGTTCATGTGCAATTCCCACCAGCAGTGCATCAGAAGCAGAACACTTTGCTGACTTTGTCGTTTTTGTAAATTTTTCTTTAACCTCGGTGCTTCTCAATTCTACCCTGTGTCAAGGTGATACACTAAGTCACACAGTCACACTAAAGGAATAATCAAGGCAGCAAAATACAAAAACGCTAAACAGTCTGGCAGATAAAAGACGTTTGTGAATGAAGAGAAAACCAATGCGGCATTGCGACAGCTCCAATTCTCTGAAAGGACTGTGTGTGTGATGAACTGGCAAAGCCATAAATATAGTCTACATATGGCAATAACTAAAACTAAGTGAGTTTTATTCCTAAAGCCGTAGATTCTGGGACTGTACAGCTGCCCGCTACTCCAAACTCTTAAAATATGACAACCATCTGATGCACATAATACCATCACCATGGAAAAGAACCTCATAAAATACTTCAACTGCACAATCAAACTATCCTATTTATAAGTACATTTTCAAAATGAATAGTTGCTCTTCTTTCTTAGATAAGCTAATCAAAATGCCTTCTAATGTCTGAAAATTATATGCTCACCTCAACAGTTAAAATTTCAGTCACAGAGTCTTTTGTTATTGGCGCCTTGGCCCACCATTGTGTGAAATGTCCCCATCCTTGCAATGTGCAAATACCAATATGAAAGTATGAACAAATACTAAATCAAGCTTTATATAGTGTTGTGTCGTCTTGAAAGAGGTAATTGATTGGCACAAATGCAGAGAAATGTTAGTTTTGTGTTCCCTATGTGAAGGTTTTTGCCCTTCTCAACTATGAATATGAAAATAAAATGAACATAGGTAATGAATGGGGACAACCTATTTATGGACGTACATCCATAAGACATTAACATGACATTCACATCTAATACACTTTCATCAAAATCAATTCTGAACTTAAACCTTTCTTATAAAAAGTGCTGTGAATTTGTATTTGGTACAATAACAAAGTCACGATCAAAACCATACTTAGCGTTCACTTGCAACATTTAGATATTTGGGTCTGGGGCGAGATGTCGTGTTATGCCTACTTTGCTGAAACTATTAGACTTTCAAACAGATCAGGCCATATTTTTGACACAAGACTGCTCACTTTATTTCCAGTATAATGTGTATATCAACGAATACATTTGGCATTCAGTGTGAATAATTTCAAAAACCCATTCACTACTTCTATGTTGATCTATATTTGTCTTATTCGTATACATTTTGTAACCACGAGGGTGAATTCCTCTCGGCAGCTGGAAAACCTCACTCATAAACAGTGTATAAACGTAGCAGAATGATATGTGAATTGCTCAGAGGCAGCATCAAATACATGAAGAATGTAGGGCAAACCAAAACAAACACTCCAGTTCCACCAGACGTGGTCGTTGTGGTCAACCACAGTCCATTCTTTTGTTGAATCAGACCGTCACATTCACCTGGCGTTTAAAAGGTAAATAATCATCCAAACATCGTTGACATAAAGGTCATGGGTCAGTGTGGCTGATTGCTTTGTAGGCGCCTTTTGTGTTTTCGTGCAGCTCTCAGAAAACGCTGGCTGGAATGTAAGAAAGCTCCTCCTGTCAAGACCTCTGTGACCTGGCTTTAGAGTGATCGATTAGCAAGCAAGAACAAACTTGCTAATGCCTGCTGGGATACTCCATTCCTCACTTTTCAACTCAGAAGTGGAAAAGATCACAAGTTGATGTGTGATATAATACCCCCACAAGGTTATTGAATTAAAAAAAACAAACAAATAGAGTAACACAGCCTTGCTATCTTATTTTTTTCCCTCCAATGCACACTTGACTATCCAAAAAAAGCACTCCCAAGTGAGCACTCCCAAGGATTATAGGAAGTACTCTCAAGCACTATGGTCAAGATTACACAGAAAATCCCCCTTACATGCCAACACTCCTTTCTTCTTCCGTCTTCCCGGAGTCCGAGTTATCACAAAATGCTCAGAGATAATCATGTATAATTAGGCATTTTGTTTTTCCAAGCTGTGGGGAAGAGTTGCCCTGCCGAGTAAAGTATGGAAGAAGTGCAGAGAGCTGCTGGCTGGCTGTGGGGTTTCTCACTCAGTCTAGCACAGAACGAGGCTTGATGAAAGTCTGATTGGTCTGGGCAAACATCCTCATGGGCTATGTCTCCGGACAAAGAGAGCAATACTTGCCTCTTTTGTCGAAGCAAATGTTCTCAGGTTTGACAAATCACAGCCCTCCCGAGGTGCCTGGGCTTTCTACTTGGTTTATATCAACCTCAATCTTAATATCTACTGAATTTCAAGGAACTGGTTTTTCCTCTACTCACTTCTCTTGATGTGCTTTTTTTTTCTCTCCCCACCAGCATAGGCACCCCCCCCCCCCCCCGCACCCAAGTGTACTCATTTATGTATTTTAGATTACCCTTTTCATGTTCAAAAGGAAAAAGTAAGACATGGCATTTGCAGCAGTATTGCATAAAGCCTTACTAGAAACTAATGGACTTCTTGTGTAAAAGACTTGAGGTGTGGACTTACATACTGCGCTACTTACAAAAAAGGCAATTTAGGATGTACCAGTTTAATTTCACTAGATGCTGACTAATTCTAATTAAGTCATTAAAGACTGTGGGAGTACAAATCTGCAAACGCAGGGGATTTAATGACGCGAATTGGAGGCCCACTAAGAGAGGAGCTCATTGACACCATGTTGAATTTGTCGATGGCCACTCCATCGACATGAGTAACCGAGGCGGAGGGAGTGATGTGAATGTGGTGCATGTGCAATCAAAAAAGTACCTGCGGTATGCAGGCGGGGAGGACACTCTGTGACCTGCGCGAACCTCTGTGTTTTCATGCACTCAGACACCCTTCGGGGTGCAGCATGAAAACAAACGCACACAATCAGATGACCTTGCACTGTGTCTCGTGGCCGAGTGGTGAAATATGTGTGCACAAGACTCGGCAGGCAACCTTTCAAAATCTAAAAGTGGAGGCCTCATGGGGTGCGGCAGCCACATGACGGTCGGGGGTAGTTAGCGACTGCCACCGTTACAGCAAACGACTTTTACAGTGCTGTGATCGGAACTCACCGACATGTGCACAAATGCATGTAAACACAGCAGGCTGATGAAGGCCGCCGCACAGGACAGACTTGCAGGATAGAACACAATAGTCTTCAAAATGCACAATATGGATTCGAATACAAGGTTGGCAATGATGGGCAAAGGACGGCATAACGATTGTGGTATGATTGGACTGGAAAGCATAATAACAGGGTTTGCGCCCAGATCCTCTGTGGAAAATGTAATTTTGTGTTTATTGGCAGCTATAAAAGACAGCGCAAGTGTGTACACACGGCCTTATTCTATAACAAATGCTTTTACACGGCGTCTCCTACAACCCTAGGAGCTCTCTGTTCTTCCTTACCTCATCTCTGTAAAGCACACTTTAATGGACATAGTGTGGAATCATCGGGATTTGCGACTGAGGTTCTAAGTTTTAATAGCACTCTGGTGTAACCATGTTCATCTTCTTGCATTAGAGCCATAGACAACACCGTGCCCTGTGAAAATGAGGAAATCAGTAATTGCTCTGGACTTTCCAGGGTACCGTGGCCCCAATGGGTGCAAATATAGTAGAATGACATCAAAATCAGGCTTATTAATGAGACTGCCGTCACTTTATGACAACTGTACCAGCAAAGACTCGGTTGGGGTTTTACTGATCAATACTGAATGTGTCCATGCGCAGAGGTCAACTGACAATTTGGAGATAAATTGGCTCATACAAACGAAAGAATTAATCCAACCAGTTATCCAAAATAATTGAATGATAACATAACATCTGCGGTCTGTCTGCACAATTACCAAATTGTACCTAATGATATTACAATTAGATGGACATGCTCATGCAATTTTCAAAAACATTAATGTTTTAAAATGAACAATTTGAATCACAGTGATGATCTTTACATACTTCAACTTCGAGTCATCAGGTCAAGTTTGTAATTTGGTGCACTAACAAGATTTTGCTTAACACTTACATGGTGTGTGACTTACATGTACAGTACGGTATGCGTCGCACAAAATCATATTTAAAAGGCGTGGTCATTTTTATGAGACTTAAGCAGCCTTCTTGCAGTCAAAGTCTGGCAGTAATTCATAGGTCAAGGTTAAAAACTGCAAGAGGGTTCTTTGACTCTGGTGGAACCAGACAAGCTTGTGTTCTTTTCCTTTACAAAAACTGCATGGCATCTTAAATAAAAACGGCCATCACAAAATTTTATAAAAGCGAATGGTTCTTCCGTGACCATCAATTTGTGTTCGTTTAATGTTAACCAGCACAACATATTTCTTGGACTAAATGCAGCTTAAAAAGTTTTCTTGGGGTTTTTTTTTTTTTCATTTCCAAGTCATGTTTAACTTGTAGAGACAAGTTGGGCTTTTGAAGAAAAAAGGCAAATGCTACAATCCTCATCTGCATTCCTACTTTAGAATCCAAGGGTTGTGTGCTGACTCACACTGTCAATGTCAAATCATTTTGACACTGATACCAATCTGACAGTGCTTCTTTTTGCATCACTGATGATCCACTTTGATCCACAACCCTGTCAGACAGAACAATGTTGACTCCATTTGTGGGGAGTCCTGTCAGCCAACGCTTGCTGGGTGTCCAACGCGGGGCTGAAGCTGAGGGGGGACTTCCCACCCTTCCATCCCTTCTCTTTTCATTATCCTCATTTCATTTTTGTATCAATCCGACACTGGAATGTTATTCAGCCTGCACAACGGGCCATCGGGAGCATGTGGGGGCCACCTTTAAAGAAAACTCTGAAACTCTATCCCACTCACTGCCCCTTCACAATCCTTTGCCTCCTCCCCCCACCTTGACTCCCCAGTGAAGCTGGCCAAGGCAAAAGAGATTTTTTGCTTATATATCAGAGGTGCTGGGAAGTCTATTTCAATTCCAGACTCTTTCTTTTGACTTGGACATGGAGCACAAAGAGGGGTCTCTGAGACTCTCCTCGATTCTGGCATGCAGCTCCTGGACCAGTTGGTTTCAGCACAGGAGGGAGTCTGGAGTAGAGGGGGAGGGGAGGTCTCTGCTCTGACACCCATCCAATACACACAGCTGATGCCTCAGGCTGGCAAGTCTAATAACATCATCTGTGCAAGACATTACTGGTGGATCTCATATTTATTACCCAACATGTCCATGGGGAGGGGTGGAAATATTGCCACCGCAGCCAACATGACAATACTCATGTTGAGAATTTCAGAATGAATATAGTTAGGCAACTCTTGGCAAAGCGGAGTATAAAACTTGGAGAGAGAAAAAAAGAAAACTGCAGCATCACTAGTATAATTACGGTCCTCTCTCATCAGCAGATGACTCGAAGCTCCCAGAACTGGGACCGACTTCCCTCTGAAAATCTGCTACAATCTTGTCTTTGGGAGGCCTCATCAATTTTGATGGCTAAAACCAAACCAAGATGGACAAACGAGTGATGTCATGGAGCCAATACTGAGGCTTAGAATGGGTCGAGCTGACCCACATACATTGAATCACTTAAACAGCAAATTCAACAAGACTATGCAGTATATGATTGAACCCAGCCTTGCAGCTCACACTACAGATATGCAATAAACTTTAACACTGAGAACAATAGCCTGGAGTTTTGCTAAAGGCTGTGACACAGATTGAAAATATGACAGGCTATTGTCACACAGAATACAAATATATGTGTAAACAAAAAACAAAAAAAACTATTTCCTCCAAAATAGTGTTTTTAGTGAGTTGAGTTAGATTTTTACAAATATTTTAATTGAACAGTAATTGTCAATTTCAATGTTCTAAATTTAGGATTAGACTGTGTATTTGTAGATTAAGTGAACCCTACTCCAACCTGCTGCCATCATTATAACCCCTGGCCTGAGGCATAGAAAACACAAACATCCGTTTATATGCAAAAAAGAAAATAGGAAATAAACACCTGCTGTCTCTACCAAATCATGAAAACATAACAAATAAAATAGACCAGGAGGCAAACCGGCATTTCATTGAGTTCGTCTACCCTTCAAAGTGTGTGTACAGCTGTTCGCTCAATGAAACGGCAATGTTCTTATTATGCCGCAGTTTCATCGCCATTTGTTAGCATCAACCACTTCATATTCATGGTCATCTCACATACTTGTGTCTGACCAAGCCTCGTTCAAACTCAACACCAGCGATGGACGGAAGGTCTGTGTCATGGGAGAATGACTAAGTAATGACACATGTAGCTCTTTCTGACGCCTCTGCTCCCGAGCGTAGTGGATAAGTAATTGTGCGTTGTTGTGCAAACATAAAAAGGACTGTTTGCAACGTTAAAACCAGCTATAATAGCTAACTCCACCATGTGGATTCAAATAAACAAAGGAAATGACATTGGGAAATCGGAGGGAGTTTTGGAAAAAAAAAAGTTTGGTTTTGATGCCAAAAAATGTTCAAACTGGACAGAAAAAACATCACTGCATACGCCTCATCTACTGCTGTCGGAATGACCTTCGCTGAATGGTAGATTGCACAGCTTTTTCTGGAAGAACAAGTGGGAGTCTCTATATTTATGACCAAGTATTCCATTTTGTGTAAGAAAAAGTAAGATAGAGGCCTTCATATTGCCGTTCTTTTCAAATTGCAACATATGGTGAATATCACCAGGTCACACAGCTTGAATCGGCAAAACATACAAAAAGATGATGGAACACAAGATTTCAATATAAAATACAAGATGTGCTTTGTATCAATATCGAAGCATGACAAAACAAGCGTTCTCACTGCGGCTCGGAAATAATATCGCTGTGAACTGCAACTACCTGACCATGTGCGTGTAAACACAACTTTGAGAGTAATCATTACAATAAACAGATAAATATTGTGATTTCCTACCACCATGCCTGATTTCCCCTAATAGCTTGCTTTTATTTGTGCATGTAAACATAGTCTGTGAGCCGAGTTCCCCTGCTGGTTGTGCTCCGGTGGCGCCCCCCCCCCCCCCCCCCTCCCCAACGTATGCCAACGCCATCTATGCACAAGCCTGGAATTTTCCCCCCATCTTTGAGAAGCGTGGCTTTCATTCTTTTGACACATCACAGTGACTGAATCTCTGAGGAGATTGATGATGGCAACATGTACTGCTGTGTTCTTGTCTTCCGCTGTCTAAACTGTGTGAAGAAAAAGCCCACAAGCGTGAATTGCAATCATTTCTGCTCCAATCGCCGCAGCCTTATCTGCATATACGCAGCATCTACTTTAACCTCGCACACTGCCCAAAGCTGAAACTGCCATCAGCCCAAGCACATTCCCAGTATGCTGCTATTCTCTCGGTGCACGGGCGCACCGCTCCAACCGTAATGTGAATAAAACAAAGATTTATCTGAATCATCATAATGGGGGGGAAAAAAAAAAGAAGAAGGTTGACAGAGGCTAATGCAATTTTATGACACAAGCAGCTGCATAGTCAGGATACAGAAAATGAGGTGGGATTGGTAATTAAAATACCTTGAAATAGAAATAACACAATAGAGCAGGTGTAACCTTTCTGGACTATGCCGACTAGTTTGTAACGCCGTCGGAGCCCGAGTTAGATCGTAACACTTCTCAGTGCCCTTTCCCACAGATGTGTTAGAAAACTGAGAAACTCATATTTCTCTTCTCTTTCTCCAACCCTCAGCTGCTTCAGCCTTTAAATAACCAAAACGTTGCTTCAGTTTTGGCCAGAACACAAAAAAAAAAAAAAAAAAAAAAAGGAAGAGAGACAAGACAGAGCCAGAACTTTCCCAGCAGACAATCTGTCACTGCGACGGAAAGGGCACGTGTTAAGTGGAGTGACGCGGAGAAACGTCCCCTGCTCAGTCGCACTCTGAAAATCATTATTTAGATTGAAGCACACCTCAGTGAGCCGAAGCCCCCTTTCCTTGCACTGATGTCTGCTGCAAACCGGACCGATAACTCAGCACGTCTGAGAGATTTTCACTGTGAGCGCCGGTCCTGACAGCTTCTTTTGACGATCCCTTAAAAATCCAAATGGCTCGTGTGAGACAAAGCTGTGTGGGACTGAGCTGAAACCAGGCATGCAGAAATCTGCACTGTGAGCATTCATTCAGCATTAGTGGACTCAAGTAATTTAAATTCATTTGGCAGCTTTTTTTTTAATAAATATATTCTTACAACTGCAAGAGAAGTATGTTGCATTCATCAGATGCAATATTACAATACAAGATTTTATATAAACTGTTAAACTTCCAACTATGTTTGGCTTATTTCACAAATTTTAAAACTTTTAACCTTTTCTTTGTTTTACGCTTTATTTAGCATTAATCATAACAATCAGCATGAACTTTTCTTCAAATATTTCTCAATTTCCCAAAAAGTGATGGTTTTTCCCCCATTTATACTTTTTTCATCAGTGAAATAAAAGTATTGATACTTGTTGTTGTTGACATTTCATTTGGCAAATATCTAACAATTGATTTTAAATGGTGTAATTAGATTTTTCAAAAAGGTAAAAAATATAAATAATAAAATAATAAAAATCCTTGCTCCATGCTGAACAGAGCTGTGTGGGCTACAAAAAGCAGTAGACACGTTTTATGTGAGCAGAATTATTCAAACCGTGATTATTTTCACACAAATCAATAGTGTGCCAATCAACTGAAGAAAGCAGGCGTTACATGGATATAGGGCATTTCGTACTTGACTACATTAAATGTTAATGTGCACTTAAGTAACCTGATTACAGGGTAACCTAGTTACTCCACAAATCAGATAATCAGTTACTCCAATTTCAGGAAACGGGTTTCTTGTTTACCTGAGAGTTTCCATGAAAACAGCAAATAATATGGAGATGTAACTTGTTGGAGCAATTCACATATTTGCACCCCTTTATTAAAACTATTGTATAATGTATGCATGTGTGTGTGTATGTATGTATATATATATATATATGTGTGTTTCGTGTACATTGACTGGTTGTTTACTATGTTGATGTGGATATGGTGCATTATTATGACGACAGCAAGAACTACCAAGAACGCCAGCTATTTTCTTGTCATTTTATATTTCAGATACAAAGCAGTGTATGCTTTGATTGGCACCTAAATGCTTTTTTCTCTCGATGAAAAAGTCAAGACACTCAAAGAAAACTCAGGAAACTGAGGAAATGTGGGTTAAAACTGGTGTGCAAATGCATGTCTATCAGCACTTACTTCATAGTGACATGATAATCTGTCAAAATCTGCACCATATTCACACAAAAAAGCTCGAGATTTCTGGTACTTGTGACTGCACTGCCACGGTTCTTACATCCTGTTACATCAAGAAAAGTGGACCTCATAAAAGAAGTGTAGAAGCTCCTGGATGAGAACCAGGCTGAGGCTTTCTCATTTTTCACAGTTTTGAATTTGTGGAAGCTAAATTGAAATAGGTTCGAAACATCCCCAACAACAGTGACACTATTTGGACAAAACGAAAATGAAAAAAAAAAAAAATGAAAAAAAAAGTTGTAAACTTTTTTTCTTTGCATGGTCAAAATTCATTTTTTGGGTCCTGCAACTCACGGAACTGCAAACCTCGGCCAATGTTTGGCAATATCTTGGAAACTCATTCACAAATTCTATTTCCAATTTGTGGCAGTACAGCGAGATAAAAACTTCAGAAACAGACCATTTGGGGAAGAGCTGAAAAACCAGCACTAATGGCGAGATTATTTTCCTCCTCTCTGTGTGTGCTACTACAGTGCTATGCAGACTGGGAGGTTCTTGCAGGTGCACAGCTTTTTTTTTGCAGTTTTGTTTGTATTGTGGTGCTTTCTGCAGGAATGCCACTCCTATATTTTACTACTTACAATTTGTTACAATTTGCTTATCATCACTTTTCCCACATAGAATTTATTTAAATTTCATTGTTTCCTGCTCTTAATTTCAACATTTTAACTATATAGTATTATTTTGTCTCCATGTGCACTACAAGCTATGGCTGGAAGATCTTTTTTTTTCTCAGTAGAAATGAAAATGAAGCTATAGACAGCAACTTGACGGAGCAGCTTTGAAACATAACTATAACCCATTAATGTCAGCATCTCACCCTTTCTGCACTTTTTCCTCCCCACTTCATAAGCGATATGTCGGTAGTACACATCAGTAGTCAAAGCACACAACGCACACGTGGCAAAGTCAAAGCAAGTCTTCATTCACATGGAGCACATGCACATCACATCAACAGCATGACCTGCACATTAAACACCAGAGCGCCGTTATTAAGACCGAGCCTGAAACGAGACTCGCATTACATGCTAGATGGAGTGCGAGTAGCATGAACGTACGCCTGTGCTCTTATGGAATCTGTGCCGAACAGGAAACGAGTGTTAAGTGCAGGCCTCGACTGACTGATAATGTCTGTTATTAGCGAGACTTGCATACGATTCTTCATAGGAAATAAACCACCTGTCGGTCGGGACACAGAGAGAGAGAGAGGAAGAGAGAGAGAGACAGAAAGAGAGAGAGCGAGAGAGAGAAAAAGACTTGATTTCAAATTTCAATAAGGCCATCATATTTGAACGATTGAAAATGAAATTATTTAGAGCCTGCAGTCTTTCACGGCACTCTTTTATTATACATCTGCAAAGCTATTTATCCCTTATTGCTTTCTAATAGGGAAACATATCTTGGGTCACATTTTCAAACAGCTCGGGGAAAAAAAAAAAAATCATCTTTGTGAATTAGCAGAGACAACCAATGCAATTTGTGGGTGTTAAATTGTTTAAATATGCATATGATGTCCTGTCTGCCGTGTGAAGCTTGCCCTTCCGCTACATGAATTATAAATACAATGGACCCCATGCTAGTGTGTAAAATGAAGCACTTGGATAACTGTAGTTGGAGGGTTCAGGGTGCCATATGGCTTCATATCGACTTTCAGCAGTGTTGTGTGTAAACTGATGGACAAAAGGATAAACTCAAGCTGTCTCTGGGAGATGAAAAAAGAAAATACCCATCAGAAACACATCCTCGAGCGATTGCTCTCAGCATTAGGAAGTTTCGTCCTCCTGAAGACCTCCGCAAAGGTTACAAACACTGGCTCATACAGCTTTGTGCACTGTGAGAGGATCTATTAGTAAAGCTGTGTTGTTTATCTTGAAGCGAAATGTGCAATGAAATGCAGTTCAGTATCGGCCGTCGTCTATCACTGTCTCCACGCAAGTTCACATCTGCAGTAATAAATGGCCAGACTGGAATCTGACAGGGCAAGGAAGGGCTTGGAGTTTGTGGGATATCAGACAAATCTTTGTTAATATGTATTTATTCAAACTCCACAGGTCTGGAGGTCACAAAGTGAGATGCATCTGTATAGCGTTACTGAAATCTTGCCCAAAAAAAAAAAAAAAACCTGGCTTAGGTGATGCTTCTCATGGCATGTCAACTAATACATGTATATCCCGAAAGGCCCAGAACCAAGTAAAGGACATCGATCAGTTTTCTTTGATTAAAAAAAAAACAAAACAAAAAAAAACCAAGGAAAAAAAAAAAAAGAGCAAGTCTGTGAAAGACTTAAAGAAGGTTTTGAAATATTTCTGCCTCACTGCCGTCCATCTTCCTTTGCAGAGTCAATGAATCACTGAACTTATGAATTTCTACAGCTAATTTCATTCTCTCCAAACAAATCTCTCTTGAAGGGCGAAGGGAAAATTTGCCGTCAAGCGACCTCACAGACTCTCCCGTGAATCGACTTCCCCACCGAAGCTCCACTTTTTTGTCATCTCTGCAGTGGTTACCATGCAAATAACACACTCTGCTGGGTTATTGATTGGTTCCACAGATGCAAACAGCAGGTTTAAATGGAAATGCGACGTCTGCATGGAGAGAGATGTAATATGAACTGATGAGCTCAGTTCACATGGAAACATAGCCCATTTACGCGGTCCTCGCTGGAATGACTGCGTTACAACATGCCGCAGATCGCAAATCTTTTTACAAAAGGAAATTATTAGTCGACTGATTGATGCAGCAAGAGTCAGCCAGCAAAACTGATTAAAAACCATCAAATGCCAGGAGATTTAATGATCCTTTCAAAGTCTGATTTACCTAAACACTGCGTAAAGACGAATTGTGATTAAAATAGGTTGAAAAATATGATCATATAAAGAAAATGCAATAATATCACCACACTTCTTTATGATTAAAATGTCTTGTAAATCTTGCACAGCAGGTAAAAGAACAGAAGCAGGAAAGCTTCTATTTTTATGCTCCTATTTTCTTCACTGCGGGCTGAACAAACAGGCAGTGAAGCCAAGTGGCTTATTATTCAATCTCGCAATTTACCTCCAGAATTCAGGATAATGGTCCCCAGTCCAATGAACAAAGCCCGTTTAGAAATTAAAGGACAAATGCCAAATTTCCATCTTTGCAGGACATCACACGAAAGTGATTCCCTCGTTATGTTCTGGCAAAAGAAGTAGATTACATCATCCAAGCCATAGATTACTGAAATCAAAAAGAGTGGACAATGCAGTGGGAAAACATTTACGGGCAGTATTACGGGGAGGGGGGTGTGTGTAGCATAAAAGAGACTCACAGTAACAAGACTTTATTTACACTGCCACCCTCATCATTAGGATGAATATAGAACACTTTCTCTTGGGATATGGAATAACAAATTCCCTTTTCTTTCCCTCTCTCTCTGTCCTCAGAGGGATCATTTCCTGTGAGCACTATGCTGGAAATAACTCCTCAGGTGAGAGCCCAGAGGGACACATCCAGAGAAAGTGTGCCATTATAACACCCAGCTCATCTCCAAATACTTTTCCTGAGAAGTCGTCTTCTGGAGAAGGCAGGAAAAAGTCCCTTACAAAGTATTATCTCAAAACTGCTCATAAGGTGTCGGAGCCTCGTCCCAGCGGGAGACAATGGCAGACTCTGGAGAGCAAGTCAAATGAATTTACTGGCGTTGGACACGGCACTCTCGATGTGCTCTCGGAAATCTGCACTGGTTCAAAGTGTAGGAAAAGATATAAATAAAGTTTTCTCTGTTCCTTTCGGTCATTTGAAGTCCAGGCTGACATGCATCTATTTAGTTAAAAGCACAAGAAAAAGCTGGAGCCATTTTTCAAAAATTGATGACGGCCTTGCATAAATTATGCAAACTTTTGTCCTTGTGCCAAGCAGTGCATCTACTGAATAATAATTACGAAAGGGACTTGGGGAAATGAGTATGCAGAATATGAAACACATGCCAATATTCCTCGTCTCTTATGCCCAAATCAGGAAAAGGGGACACACAACTTAGACATAACTATAATTGGCAGTTGACATAACTTTTGATTGTTGTATCTTCTTGATAGTCAAGCTCTGCAGTTAACAAGCTGAACTTTTCCAACATTTTAAGCCATGACTGCTAAAACCATGTCATTTCTAACATCATCTGTACGATTGGCACCAAATAAAGTTCTGGCCTGGCATGTAAATTAACAGTCAGCTGCTTTACTGACATGTTAAGTGGCTTGGATCGCTGTTGGACATTTACAAGAATTCCATATCATTTACTTTTTTTGTGTGCTGTGGATACTGCGCATTGATAACTACATGAATAGGGCTGTTAAATGTTCACAGTGTGAATGCCTGAGCTCAGTTGGATTTTATATGTAGCAATGAATGGAAATCTCGGAAATTGCATTTTTTTCCAACAGACATAAAAGGGTTACTGAACATGTGGGTTTAAGGAAATTAGCAGTGAAATATGATTTTTTTTTTTTTTTTTTTTAAAGAAGAGTATTATTTATAAATGTATGTATGCCTTCATGATTAATAGTTTTTACACGGATCATAACAGACTTTGTTGTACAATCTCCAGGAAGAGGGAGTGTGAGGAGATACCGGAGCTAAATCAAACCCCTGGCATGAACAAAGGAACAGAAGGAGAGTTGTTGGTGATTTGATATGCAAATGCAATTACCTTATTTGCTAATCTGGTGTCTCTCCCTTTGGCAAGACTGTGGTGTCCAATTTCAGGTGAGTTCTACCCCGTTTTTGGACCTGAAAATAGAGAGCAGTGTACTGTAGCTCCATCAGTTAAATGGCTTCCTTTTCTTTGTTTATGCACTGAACTTGAACAGATTGTGCCCTTCAGAGCTACACAAACTTTCTCCATAGTTCCAAAGCAAATACACACTCAACAGCCAAAACATTATGACTACCTGCCTAATATTGACAATGTCCCCACTCAAACAAGTCAAATTCTCACTGTGAGGCAACATATTATGCTGAATTGATATTTTACTTCTTGCTGAGATTAAATGAGAAAAGAGTGATGCCACTCGTGTGCCTATAGAATGAATATGAACCCTGTAGAAGTGGCTTAGCGCAATATCAAGGGTGAAAAACTGTTAGTTTGACTCTGATGGTCATAATGGCTGCCATCACTTCAAATCACTGTCAAAAACACTTTTTACATAATCTAACTAATTTAACATGCTAATTAGAAAGCTACAAGAGCAAGGATAGCAACAGTAACATTTGCTCTACTTGAGCTAATCAAAAGGCTTCACGTTTATGCTTTAAAATAATAATTTATAATTTAACTGTCAAAAAGAAAATTGCACTGAGCTATACTTCTTCAGGAATAATTTAAAAGCTGCATGGACTGACTTGATTGAATACATTAGGCGCTTGCATGTACAGGCTTTTCTTCCATTTGAACATGTCAAAACATGGATCTACCTTCTCCCTCATGTACTTGAGTGAATCATAAGCTCTTTCCATTACTGCGTTGAAAATACAAGCATCACTAAAAAAGACATTCACCGTCTCGAGGGTAAAAAACACAGCTGTTGCACCAGGTCTTCAAGGGTTAATAAGGAACATCCCATGTGGATTTTTGTGGTGCCTTGTTAATACATGTGAAAACTGCATTTGTTGGTGAGAATACATTCCCTCCTTGGCCATGTCATTGAATACCAAATTAGCTTACTGAATAAATGAGTATGCATGTTTAGTGAAGAGCATATTGTTAGTTTCCTTTGTTTAATTCCACTGGCGATCTGTTTCATTGTGGAGATGGGGGGGGGCTTGATTGATTTATGGAAATTTACTCTCTGCTGATGACATTTGTCAGGCTGTTATATCAATAGCAATCCTGACAGAAACAATAAGCGCTTCAACATCACAGAAAGAGCCCAAAATAATGAACACAAGGCAGCGCCACACATAGGAAGATTTAATTGTGAAAAAAAGAACCTTCACAGTGTGCATTTGCATGTCACATTCGTAGAATTTAACACATGATTTTCTTTCTTAATTCTTTAAAGAAAATGATGTGATCACAAAGTAAAGAGAGATTGATGTTGTCACACACACACACACACACACACACACACACACACACACACACACACACACACACACACACACACACACACACACACACACACACACACACACACACACACACACACACACACACACACACACACACACACACACACACACACACACACATCTGCTCGTCAGTGAGCCTGTTGGAAACTGTCACATGCCTGGCAGGTTCTGTAACTTGAGCAGATGGTGCAGCACAATTAGACCCACCAAATCTTTCAATCAATCTCTTGTACACCATATGAAGAATCTGGAACGGAGCTGGCCGTTTCTGTTAAAGCAGTGCGCTTGTCCACTTTGTATTCTCGCCCTTTGTTTACAAGTCATCGCCGAAGAAGCTGCTGCGCCTCGGTGTTCTTGAAAAGTGATTCTCCCTCCTTCTTATTCCTTCCTTTTTCTGGACGCAAAAAACACACACATCACTTTTTTTTTTTTAAGTTGTTTCCCTCATGCACTGCTCCGCGCTTGCAAAGTCTTCTCTTGATCTCTTGTACTACAATTCCTACAACCTAAACCCCTCCAGCCTTCTCTCTTGGCTTGTTTTTAAGCACTGGACTCAATGCAAGTGTGTACTGGAGACAATAGGCGAGCGCAAGTGTTTCATTCACACCCAATTACTGTGAAAGGAATTTTTCTGGCCAGAAATTCACAGAGGAGCACAATGAGAGTGTCAGGGAGAGGAACAAGATATCCCTGGCGTTTCACGTTGGGTCCCATGTTCCTCACACAAAAGAGGAGAAAAGCGATCTGGTGTATCCGACACCAGCGAGGGGCCATTAGCTGTAGCTGGTTAAATAAGGATAGCTCTAACCGAGGTGCTAACAGAGGAGGGAAACATCTGCTGCTATAGCTGAACCCTCAACGGCCCTGAGGAGTCTCCCTTTGATTAGCAGCCCTCAAAAGCACCTTTCCTACAAGCGCTCAGATGGAACAGACACTGAAACGAACCGTGAACCAAGATCGAGCTCATAAACAATCAGGGGCCACGATCACAGAAACGTATGCAGACGAGGCGGATGGGAGGCAAGTTGTTCGTCATCGGTAGCATCACTGCTGTGCACTTCCTGGGCGGAAAGAGAAACAAACTCACTCAACTACTTTCTCTCCATCGCATGAAAAAATATGACATATCGCCATTTCTGGCAGATACAAGCCAAACACCTCACTCAAGGCTGGGCCAGACGCCACCTTTGGACTGCCAATCCCACTGTTGTATTTCCCCCACCTGTGACGGGAAGATGATTCACTAGGCCTGCCAGACTGCATCTAGGGACTGTGTGTACTGGGGCGTAGTCGCTGCCAGCTCAGACAGAGAGAGGGGGGGGGGGGGGTAAAAAAAAAAAAACACCACCTTCTCTACTGCACTGTGACCTGCGAGCGCAGTTGATAAAATAATGTGGCCTGTGAGCAGATGTATCACAGTCTACCTACTCCGAGAGCAACAATTCACCAATTCGAATCAAGGCATTGAGCCAAATGATTATGATATGGCAGACGGGAGCAAATCTGGGTCTTATACACCAGGAGAATGAAATAAAAATTGCTGTCACCTCGCACGAACACACCAGCTGCACCAGTAATGCAATATGAGAATTATAGGTTAAATTGGATTCCCCCCCGTTTTTAAAGCGTGAATGTATATGTAATTTTTAGGGTCTGTATTTTTAGTTGTCGAACCCACGATCTACCAATGCTGCATCCTTCCTCTGAATGCACAAACAGCACTGAGACAGCTTTGTCTTGCTCACACACAGTAAATGCTAGTTATACTCAGGCAAAGCAGATTTCACCAGGATTCCACCATAAGTACCAAAATGGCCTTTACAACACAATGCAATTCTGCAAGACATTTTCGTTTCGACCTGCAATCTCACATTTCTCTGACTTTATACTCATCTCAACTTTATGTCACAGACTGTTATTTCAAATAACTCTGTACCACAGTGAAACCAAGTCATAAAAAAAGGCTTTTTCACAGTCTACAGAAAACAGTAATATGAAATGTGCATTTATTTTAATACTGCTGGGATAATTGCCCAATAAACTTAAGTGCTGTCACTAAACATTCCCACAAACCTGCAAGAATTATCAAATTATTAAAAAGTGAGGTGAGGCAAATTGGTTCCACGAAGTATTTCTATGGCATTGATGAGAATCCTATTAAATGTAATCTGTGTTTAATAAATTTGAGTGTATATCTAACTATATTATGCCATAGATTACACGTCAAAGAGAAATCCAATTTATACAGCTGGGGGAATGCCACTTTGTGAATGATTTCAAAAAGTAATATTTCCGTGGCGACGGATGGCAAGAGAGAAAATACAATTATAAAGGCCACAAGAGTTCACACGTCTTAATGCAATGACTTGTGCTCCTTACCATTTCCAGGTGTTCATTATTCTTCCCGTGGATAACATCCTGAGGGTCGTGCCATGTTCTAATTCCTAATTAACTTCCAAGCACAGAGATCATGGTCGTAAGTGACCCAGGCCAGCCGACAGGACTGGTCGGTGTCTCGGGGCAGAGTGCACTCGCTCAGGTTTATGACTGCTCACTACCTCCTTAACGTAGTTACTGTACAGCAAGTCATGAAATTGCAAGAAGTGGGTCATGCTTTGAGAAAGACGACCGAAATCCTGCTGGAGGCAACGTTGCACCAAAGACCCAGCATAACTGCAAACACCTGTGGACTTAAGGGTAACCCCTCTTAAAGATCCCCTGTTGGATTCTGTTTACATGCCATTTATCAGTCAACCAAGGAATAAAGACAGCGCAAATACAACAAATGAATAATTCCTGACTTCATGGCTAATCTCTGCTAATGCTGCAAACCTATCGGTGGCATGTTTTTACACTGTCTCTGGGATTAGTCATGTGTACACTCGCAGTGCACATACGTACCAGGGCATTACCGGCACTCGCAGTGAATACAAAGGGGGCCATGGTGACTAAATGTCTATGTTTGCTTTGGAGAGATCAGGCATGCTCTCCGTGTTACAACACGGGCCACCTGCAGTCTGGGAAATAGGTTTCTGGGGGGAATTAAAGGATTCTGAGGAATGAACAAGACAGACATGAGTAACCTGGCCCAATATACTACTTATCTACAAGCTTATGTTTCACAAAGGAGGCAGATAAGCTAATGCATGCCAGCACAGCGAGGGAATTTGGGGAGGGGGGAGGAAAAAGAGCAGAAATTAGTTTGGTGGGTGTGGTGGGCGAAGGTGAAGAAAACATACCCGGGTCAAGATCTACAGGAGGGCGGTCAGTTGCGACAGAGCCCGGATGCTTTGAATCATTGTAGAACAGTTAACCATTGACTAAAGGGACTCGGAGCATGGGATCCATGTCATTCATGGTTATTCTATTCCCGAGACCATGAAAACAAAGCATAAAGCCATTATTAGGGCCTCTACCTGCCCAGGGCAGTGAATGCAACACTAATCAATGAGAAAGAACGGTATTGTGGTCAGAGCACAAGGGTGTGTGTGTGTGTGTGTGTGTGTGTGTGTGTGTGTGTGTGTGTGTGTGTGTGTGTGTGTGTGTGTGTGTGTGTGTGTGTTCTGGGTGAGATTGTCCCATCTATTAATGATCTCTTTCATATAGGTGGTCTACATTTTAGACAGGCACCATTCTTCCAATAGTTTTCATACAATTCACTGTTTAAGACTGAGATTAAAAAAAAAAAAAAATCTACCACTTCAGTTAAGTTCACATTCTGGCATTCCTTCTTGAAGTTAGCAATTATTAACTATATTAACTTCAAGTTGAGCCTGTGTTACACATTTACTCTGAGTAAGTTTGACAAAAAATAGGTTGGACTTCATTTAAGTTCAAGATCATGTGTAATTTTTGAGACGTCATTGCATTCGCCAGAATTGAGTTTGTTGTTAACAAAATAGCACTCAATTCATGTAAAAAGAGCAGTAGGCAGCCGCCATGCAGAACCGAGGGCTTTTGCAGGTCCCAGAATTCGAGCCAGTGACAAACGCATTTCACCTTTTCAAACTGTAGGAGGATGAGACCAAAGTCTAACTTGACTTCAGAATTAAGTATTTGAATACAGGATTTTCTTTCTATATCAAATTAATAGATATAATAACTAATGGCTGTTGAGATTGATGGGTAATAAAATACATGAGTTTTTTTTTAAAGTTATGGTTAAAAGTTACAAATTTGAAATATTTTGCAAATCTTTATGTATAACCGGCCTCTATTGTAACATCAGGATTTTTTTCTCAGAAAATAATGTGGGAAATGGTGCAGGGATAAAGCATCTTTCCATCCCCCCAGATTAATCCAGCTGCTGGGCCACATCTGAAGCTGTGGTGCCCCCAGGGCCCGTCCCACACTTTGGGAACCACTTCTCTTGGGAAACTGGAACTGAACCCAGTTTATGATGCACAACACATGCACACACACTGATCATGAGAGTCCTCACACCATTATGTGACTCAAAAGTGAAGTAACCAATGGAAAAAAAAAAAAAAAGACAGAATGGCTTTTTTTCCACAATTTCACGACAAGAAGCAGGAACCAAAATAATGGTCGCTTACAAAATTGCAGAACACTTCATAGTAAATCACCCCAGTAAATCTCTTCAAGTTCAAACACCTTGACAGCTTTGACATTTGACACTGAACGACCTTTTTTTTCCCTACGATAATTGACAAGTGCTGCTTCCACTTGCAGCGAGTTCAGCAGAAACCTGCTTAAGCGCTTCACAATAAGCCACAAGTGACAAAATTGAACTTCAGTTGTCGAGTACCACAATTCCATCCCTGGTGTGTATTACGCAATTATCCACAGCGCCAGGAAACAAATCCCATTGACTTGACTCCTATTTAATTATTGTACTTGATAATCCTTTCCTGTTCACTCCTTTACTCTCGAAAGCCAAAGCAAAAAAAGGAGGAATCTCTGCACTGGTCCCTGCATGTCAGTTTGCATTTAGGAAAACTCACCTGCAGCTATTATTTTCTAAACCAGAACAAATGTGGCACATGACACAATGAGGTTTCAGACAACAGAGGTTCATTTTTTTCAGTTAAAAAAATTGATATACACTGCCCATTGAGTGAAAAAGCAAAGCCCAGGAAGTAAGACACCTTAAACTCATGAAAGGGACGTGGCAGTGGCAGAAGGCAGTGCACGTCTCGTCACCAAAGACACACTACATATTTCTTTGAAAGACAAAGTGTTAAGTTAGGCTACTCCGCACACTGTCAATAGTGACGTTCATCATGGGGCCAGCCAGTCTATATATTGATTAAACCATCCATCACTTAAACTCTACAAGACATTATTTCTAATTAAAAAGTAAGTCATAAATTGTGCCCTTTATTGCCAGGCTGGGGCTGTAAATAAAATCAAGGGAGGGCAGAAACAGATTGCAGCCCCTATCCCAGGTTTAGAGGCACCGTAAAAAGGACAGACGAGTGAGATGGCACCTTTGGGATCCTTGCTCATCGCCAGCGGGCCTGACAGGAGGGAGGTGCTCTGCTCCAGCCCACATAAACAGATGCAAATCAATAATTTCTATGGTTGTGTTTTTATAAGACAGGTGCTTACTCTCACAGGGGCCGAGGAGCAGGCGTTGCATATGGAGAACAAATATGGAGATTAAATTTTCATAAACCACTCGGGAATATGCAAAAAGGGACAGCATTCGGTGTACTTGACGATGATGTATAATCATAAGAGGTCATGAAAGTGTATGACTCGTTCCATCACGCAACTGGGTCGGCTGGTAGGCTGGCAGTGACAACAAGCTCCGATTGTGTCTCAGCATCTCCGTTTCCTTCTGCTTAACAACAATTTTGCTGCCAAATGTGCAGTGGAATAATATTATTTAATGATTCCTGTTGATAAAGAGGCCATTCGTACACCTAGATTGTTGCCAGAGCTCTAATGGTGGACCGACAAATGCAGACGGTATTCTCAGCCATAACAGAGGACACTTCACATTTGACAACTTCTGATTACCTCAGCGTGTCAGGCAGTGAACTCCGCTGACAGCCAGTCGCAGAGTGGCAGAAGTCTTGGTTATTTTTTGATGGGCACAGAAGGACGTCTGATTTCACAGGTGCTTGCCGAAGCAAGGGAGGAAAAGGACAAAATTGGGGGAGGAAAATGAAAAAAAAAAAAGGCACGTCATAGCCTCGACTGTCAACAAAGAGAAGCGTATGCAATCATTATTCATCTGTCACCTCTTCTCACTCCTGGGACGACAATTTTTTTTTTGTTGGCTGCCAAAGCATGAAGAGCCATGACAAAAGACCACACAAGTTCTGGCTGCGATTTGGTAAGAGAGAAGTGACAGGGGGAAACATATTTAGTTATTCGATCGCCAGAGACCTTGCCAAAGCAAAAGAAGTCTTGATGAGAGACAGTAGGAGAAAATCTCCCTCTGGGGGGAAACGAGAACTAATGAGTGAGCTAAAAAGGACAAGACGGAGTGATCCTCTATAAAAAGACCAGCAGTAATCTCTTCCTCGTCTCCCTCGCCTCTCCCCTTAATGTCCTAAGAGATCCTCGCTTCTCCGTAAAGCCTGCTGCCTGCGCACATCAAACAGAGATGATTAGAGCGGCACACCTTTCCAGAGCTGAAGCTTTTGGACAGAGTGCAGCAGAAGTTCAAGGGAGACTTGGTGCTACAAAAAGCTACAGAGGAAAAACTGCTTTTCAGGTTAGCCCGCATGTCCCACCCTTCCGTGTATCAGAATAGATCAGATCAACTACCCCAATATCAGCAAGTACTACACAATCCACTTACCATATCTGCAGCTTGTTTCCTCAAAGTATAAAAAAAACAGCAGTGTTCTTTTAATTAGGGTCATTCTACCTCCATTTTTTTTTTATCATTATTTCATTGTGCACCCCAGAAACACAAGCAGAGCTTGAGTTTAATCGGCGTTAACAGATCGTCTTGTTCCTTTACATTAGCATGAGTGGTCACAGCAAGGAGATGAGGGTGGAAGGGTGGGTGAACAGGCACAGCAGGAACAGCAGGAAAGGATCGGATGGCAGAAGATGAGAGAATGGCCGTGTGGGTCGCTGCTGTGCAAGTTTCCTGTCAAGGGTGTTGTTTTATTAAGTCACAAAAAGAACTGTCAGGGCAGGTATCAGGAGAGAAGCCAGGCACATGACAAGATACTTTCCCTAACATCCCAGGAACCCCTTCCCGTCCAGAAAAAGCTAAAATAGCTCCATCCAAATGCACCATTCAATGTCAGACGTGGGGCGGGCACCAGTGTTGAAGAGCCACTTACCTCCACCAATCAAAATGAGAACAACTTTCACCTTCGTAACCCAATGGGAAAGAAGAGGTGGACTTTGACAAGCAATAACAATGTAGGCTTTAGTTTGAAGGAGATAAAATGGTGAGAGAAGACAAAAAAAATATAATCAAGATCTGACAAAACACATTGTCCAAAATCCGCCCTCCACACTGAAGTTAAAAAAATAGGTCGACCATTTGGGACATGTGAACATTCACTGTCTTGTGAAATCTGTCTCAAGAGAGAGTGAACCTTATTTTATCAAGAGTAGAACAAAGAAGAAACATAATCTATCCAGGTCGAACCTGGTGAGAACTACATTTCAAACCACACAAAAGTCCAAATATGCAATGACACCTTTTTAAGGAATATAACCTGGATACTTACGGTCACTTATAGTCAGTTGAGTCATAGACTGGTAAAACCAAAAGTCCTACACCCATGTAAGCAACAAACAAGTGATTACAAATACAATGTCATTATTAGCAACTATGCCGATTTTGTTACCTGATGGAGCGAGCTCACAATTTCTATTTAGTTACAAGCACCAATGACGGCACCAACAGACACATTAGCATGTTATCAAACTTCTGTTTGCTCTCTTGGTGTGAAATCAAATAGTCTTATTTCCCAAACTCCTGACACGATTCTTTACCCTCTTAACTTTTAGACTGACTGTTGCTGAACTACTGATTTGCACAGCTGTGTCAAAGTGTAAAAACTCACTTAGCTCTGATAAGGAATTGTATATTCCTTGGTGAATTATACAATTTGCAGGGTTACAAATGCACGGATGCATGCAGAAATGACAGAAAAACGGTTTAATAACGATAATGCAGTTCAATAGAGCAAGTGAAGACATGAATATTGTATTGGAAGAGGGGGAGTGGGTGAACATGCACCGTGTCTCAGCAAACACCACATTAGGCTCCAGTAGATGCACATACAGCACACTGTGCATGCTTGCCAGTTTGCTCAATCAGCATGAACAAAGCACACACATAAGCATATCTCTGGAAAAACATAAACAACATTCTGAATAATTAAGGTTACAGCTGCTTTAACTTCACAACAAAACAGTTGCTTGCACAAAAGAAAACAATGAGGCATGGTCCGAGGTGCACCAATTAAAGCCTAATTAGATTTTATTAAAAAACTCACATCCATTCACATGACATCACCAGTGCCACTCCTCAATTATTCACAGAGCGCGTGAAGTAATACGTGTTGTTACAATGGATAATTTTTTTTTTAAAAGGCTGAACGTGGCTCCTGAACATAACAAGCACAAGCTCACCTCAGCTGCACCAACAGGGACAAAATGGCCACAAACACATCTGAGCAAATATATTTCCAGCCGGTTCCTGTCGTCAACAAATTTGTCATCATCAGCCACTCACAACATGGAGCCATGTGTGCCTTTGAAGTAATCTGGTCATTTAGAGGGTTTTCAATACTCTGTGTGGTATCCTTGAGACGGCCTGTTTCTGAGCTGACCGTGGTCACCCAAGTAACAGGACACGACAACAAAGACGCACAAAGTCAACTACCTCTGGATGGGATTCAAATTGGAGAACACTGCTGACATCAGCCAAAAGCAATCCACTGCCTTTCCATTCAAATGACCTGTTTTGCATCATTTTGAGAAATCCAGGCAGGATCTCACTATGAAAACAAACGGCAGGGCTTTAAGATAACAGAACCAAAACTTGGCATGCCTCATGTCATCACAGACCATTATGGTCAGACTAACGTCAATGGCTGGTACTATAAGGAAACCACATCGGGCATGCAAAGCATTGTAAATGGACACAGACGTTCATACTATTCAACAAGGCTCCAAGGAAGCTTTGAAGTTCAGACTTTGAGATTTTGCCTCAATAAAACAAGAAATATATGGATAATGCTGCACATGCAAAGGAAATAAGGTTTCAGTATTGCTCAGCACAAGTAAGTCTCCATGAAATAGATTAGGCTTAATACAAAGTGACCACAAATTAGGCAAAAGAAGGTACATCAAATGAAGTTTGTAATTCCACGTCAGAGCGCATTAGGATATTTATCATCAAAGCGACCCCCAGCTTTTAATTCATTTGACATCTTTCAGCACTAATACAGTATCTGATTTCTGAGAAGCTCCAGTACATGGTCACCCAGCACGACATCTGAAGGAAAGCAGCGGGTTGTAGGACAAGTCGCCCAAATGTGTTTCTATGCAGAATAAAGACCAGAGTCATTATGCCTGTGCCAGATTTTTTTGCTTCATATCTAGAAAGCGCAAGCCAGCAGCACGCATAACTACCGCCTGCTGCTCTCAATGTTATTCAAATGACAGCGCAATTCCATTTTCACCTTGCAACTAATGTGATCATTACTCCTGTGTCAGCAACATTTACCGACCGTCCTCCGCTTTGAGCCGGATATGCTACCAAACTGGCAAATTCATTCTAAAAATGGGATTACCCTGAAACGTGTGTGTAGTCACTGGGATTGAGCTCAGACACACGTCCCAATTATTTCTCTCAGAAAAACTCCCATCACAGCAAGAAGCAGCCACATGGAGAAGATGAGGCCCTGTGGTCTTATCAAAAAAGGTGATATGACACATTCTCCTGCGGAGCCACTTTTTAATGTCTCGATCTTGTTGAATACGATGTTGTAAAGTCGCATAAAAACATCAACAGGGGGCTCGAGAGGCAATGTAAACAGTATGTGAACCCAAAAATAAAAAAAGTTTTAAATGAACTGCCACAAGGAAGTTGTTGGGGAAAGAGCAACAGCGGGGCAGAGTGTATCGAGTCAGATGTGGAGGAATTGGTGTTGATTGATTTTGTCGTGTGTGTAGGTGTGTGCATGAGTGGAAGACGGGTGGGGGTGGAGTCAGCCGGCAAACCTATCATCCACAGAGCCCACCAGTACACTCTGGAGGGCAAACAATCTCCCTAATTGAATCCAATCCAAGCTCACAGCGGGAGGCTCCGAGGCTTGTGGCTCCATTCAGTATGGAGAGGGTGGCGGGAGGGGCACGTGTGTGCGTGTGCAACGCCAGGACGGGGGAGAGAAAGAGGGGAGGGCAAAGCTTTGGCTGGCATGACAAGTGAGTGAGGAAAGGGAAAGGAGATAAGTACAAGGAGCAGGGAGCAGACGCGGGCTCACAGAAGACAACAATGACAGGGAGCAGGGAGAGGAGGAAGACAGAGCTCGGTGCGTGAAGGTTTCAGTGGTTAAGGGTGGGTGAGTTGGGGGGGTGGGGGGGGGGGGGGCGCACAGAGCAACAGACTCATGGCGTGGAGAAATGGGAGCCGGCTGTGCTTTTGCGTGATTACACCAAAAACATGATTTGCATCAGGGAATGAAATCCAAACACACTCAGTAGATACATATGGTTCCTGATCTCAGAAGAAGAAAAAATAAAGGAAAAAAAAGCCCCCCCCCCCTTGTCGCCGGCGGCAGAAATTAAAGGCTTCCCACTGGTGGCCCACAGATTTGCATATGAAGATAAGCACCTATCATGGGTAATTTTCATAAACATCCTATTGCACACACAGAACAAGCCCAATTGGCCCACACGAATGCTCTTCATTACAGTGTTGTGTTACTGTGGCGGCGGCACATCTTATGTGCTTAATCTTGGTTCTACTGTGTATTCATGGCCCTCAATGAGACATTTTCAGGCTCATTTATCAAGTCTGATGCCTTCAGAAATGGTGACAAACTCATACAATACCTCGGTGTGAGAAGAAGTCTGGCTCGTGAGCACTGCTGCTTGCAAATCCTGTGTATCACATTCCAGATAATAAAAGCATGGTCTGTACCTGGAAAGAAACACAGAGAACATACAGGTTAGGAAACTGGGCGTAATAGTGGTGCGTCTGTAAAACATAGCAACACTCATTCTTTCAAAAACAGTGACAGGGGACATAACTTAAAAAGTTTAAGAGGAGGGACCTTTAATGTCTGAAACATGAATTTAAGTTACCATCAGGAGGCCTGTGTGCATTTAACACCCAACACTGATTTACAAGCACAAACTGGAGCAACAAAAATCACCGCTGCATAGTCAGATGCTTTTACTAACCACCAAAGTTTCAGTTGACATTAATGTCTGCACAGCAACAATATATGTGGTAGTGAAGACTGTTCAGGAACGTCGTAAAAAGCATTAGGTGATGGTTTCCCTGAGATATTGGATTTGCAAAAATGGGTCAAACATAGGAACCCTGAACTCAGGCCAATAAAATCCAATTAGGTTATTTTTGAGCAAAAGAAGTGTGTCTGAAAATAATTATCTCAAGACATTATCGTCGTCTAGGGCTGCATAATAGTGTAGTGCTTAACACTTCTGCCTCATAGGAAGAATGTCCCAGATCTCAACACAGGTGGTACGGAGGAGCTTCTTCGGTGCACATTGTGCTGTGCAAGTTCCAAAAACATGCATTTCAGGCAAACTGATGACTCTAAAGCCCTTGTTCTACTCGTGTGTGTCCTGTGATGCAACATACTCTGTCTTCACCCATAGTCAGCTGCAGCAGCCACCACCCACTGTATGCTGGATAATGCATGCAGAAGATGATGATAGTAGTTAATTAATGGAACTACATGATATCTTTGTGAATTACTGAAATAAACTGAATTAAAAAATGTCAAAAATATGCACATGAATGACTGAAATATGATACAAGTCCAAAACATCTTCTAAATTAAACATTTGAATTGTTTCACAGTTTGATCCCAAATGACAGAAATATGCCTCAGATCATAATATTCATGATTTCACACTGTTACTGTTCCACTTAATCATCTTTTCGATTATTTTGTACAGGACCAGATCAGAACATTCCACATGCGTTTCCACCCAAAATTTTGTTTCAATAAGCCAATGAGTAAATTTTGACATTGTAGATTTTTAATTAAAAAATCAATTTCAGGTCTGATGAAACATAATTCCGGAAATGTCTTCACAAGTCCTTAAGGCAACATACAAGAAACATCTGACCTTCAACATTTAGTTACTGTAATCAGCTCCTCTGAGTGAGACTGGATCACATTTAGAAAATATTATGAAAGGTTTTCAAGAGTCACTGCATTAATTAGAAAATCATAAACGGGAGAAGACCCCAGCAACAGTCTGAAGTGATAAGATGAAAGACTTCTGTTTTCAAATGAAAACACAAAATTTGTTACATTTTGGGAGTCTGTTTACACAACAAAGGTGATTTGATTTTTTTTTTAATGTTCTGACTATCTCCATGTAAATGGGGGAATACACAACTTTTCTGAAATGCTGTTTCATGTGCGCTACAGCTGTAGTAAATAGTTCTTCTGAACATGGCAGCCTCCAGAATGGTGTTACTCCTACTACATATGCTCCTGGGACTTGGTAGTTTTATAGTTGAGGGTCACCTGGAATAACAATCCAACTTGGTCATCTGTCCAGATGAATGTTTATTCACCATTGTTAATAATTGTAGCATATTGTTTTCTCCACGGGTGTGTGCTTTCATAACAAAAACAACCAACAGTGCCCACTCCTGGCCCAACACAAAACCTTTGCTTTAAAATGTTGGTATGTAAATGCAAAACTTTTCCAAAACTTTTTTCACTTAAAGTGTTGCGTAAACAGGGCAAAGGTGCAGAAAAGTTCTTTATATTATTCCCAATCAGTGTCAGAAATGTTACTTTCTCCCAGTCACATCTCATGCAAACTCTTTGTTTTCCTCTCTTCTGGGTCGGCCATTATTAAGTAGCATCTTCATAAATTTTTCAGTTGTTGTCTGGTTCCCACATTGGTGCTAGAGCCTGATTGCCGCTGTATGAAGTGCTATTCAGGTCACATCAGCTTTTAATGGCTGATTTATTAGGGCCCAACAGGGGCTTGGTGATGGGCTGCAGGACAAAGAGCCTGTTTTAAACTGCATTAACACTCTGCAGTAAATATCCCATACAACATTAGCATTTTGATGACTGCCTCCCCCCGTCACCTTTTGCGCTGTCCTGTTTTCCCTCGCGCCCGTTGTGCTCTCCTTCGCTGGCTCTTTGCCTTTGTATCAATCCATCTTTTGTGCGTACCACATTCTCCCTCTCTCTGTCTCTCTCTTCAGCCTTCACGTCCCTCCAATCGTTCCACTTTTCTCTCGACACTTTCAATATATACTTTGACTGTGCTGGCACCGAAGTGCACAAGGGAAGTGGCTGACATTAATTATAGCTGAATTAATGAACTTCATGTGCACATGAATTTGAATTGTATTGTACTCCATATTGAAAAGAGTGCCTTTTTTTCCTATCACCTTCACTGTTTGAAAAGAAGAAGAAAAAACATGGCACCTCATTGCGTTTGTTGTGGCGATGCCAACCATCCTTACATGATCTATAATTGGATCTTACATGCAATCAGAAAATTGATGAGCCACAAAGCTTTTGTGATTGAGGTGTCTATAACAGCGTGTGGTATTGAATTAGAAGATAAATCTAAAAGCTTTAATCAGTGAGTTTACACTGCAAATTAGGCAGATATTTGTTCTGGCAGAATTATCATCATATATATATATATATATATTTTTTATTTTTTTTTTTTTGTCCAATATACTTGGGTATATATTTGTCCATCACATGTCTACATGTTTGTTTCAACAATAGGGCATGGCTGCAAAAAAGGCAGCAACGTCAAACAAATTCAAACAAATCATTTGTAGTTTGCACCATATTTTAAACTGTACATGTGTCACTGATCAAATCCATGCTGAGTCCGAATGTGGCTTTTTTTTTTTTATTATTATTTGAGGCGCCCAAAGATACTACAAAAGAAAAGCAACAAAAAATAAATAAATAAAAATTCTATTGTATTGCCAAATTTCTTAATATCATCTGGGCTCAATGGCCTGCCGATCTTGGCTTGGGCACAAACGCCGGGGCCATGCTTCATCAAATCTGTGGTTTATTATGTTTGATCGAGTTTGAGACTTTGGCAGCGAAAGCAGACGATATAGGTCAATTCAGCTGAACGGCTGGAACTAGTTTGGTCAACGGAGCATCTGCCAGTCATTTAGAAGGCCTGGAAGTGTTTGGAAACAGACACAATCACACCATATTGCAACAATCCCCAACGCAAACTGTTGCACTAAAAGGAAAAGTCCCGGTTCATCGACAATACAAAATTAAACTCGTATTCCGGACGGTAAAACGGGCCGTAGCTGGCTTTTATTATGTGCTTCCACTGGATCAGTTTTTTGTTCCGGCTAATTTCTGGTAATTATTGCCATTGTGCAAATCTTTAATTTTCACACATTTTCCTCCTTTAAAACCCACTTCTCTCCCTGGTCTTCCTCACTGAGCTGAGACACTATCAGAGCCAAATTTACTGCTCCCTCATAATCATCGGTGTTAAAGCACTGGCAGTTGTCGGGAACTGAAGCTTCCAAAATATCTTCAAAGCCTTTTGGACCAGAGAAATATATGCCAGGCATTTCCCAGCACCCAAGGCAATCTTGTACCATTACTACTTGGTTGTTCAATCCAAAGATATGCGGCGGCATTCAAGTACCGAGGCATGGATGACCCGGCGTGACACGATTTGAGAAAGCCGCTTATTAAGGCAAGGATGCTCATTAATGAAAGCACTCAGGGTTATTTTAGGTTTACACTGCGACACCACATAGGCGGCATTAGCGCTTAACCATTAAGGAAGAATAAGATTACAGCTGCTATTGTTCTGCACTTTATTGCATTTGCAGTGTGCATTATGCCGGGGGAGGATTCCCCCCTTCTTGTCCGTATAGCCCCGCTTCAGATGAATTACTCCTATTGGCGGTAAGGGGAAAATCCACCCAACCCCCAACAGTATGATTTATGTTACTTCACCATCAGAATGGAAAAAAAAAATACAGTCGGGCAATAACAATGAATACCTATTCTATACAAAGACAATTTGATTTCAAGAAAACTGCAGCACATTCGGAAGTCTCTGTGACGTATAAAAAGAACGAAATGCAAAGGACAAGTAAAATGCATCCCATTGAGCTTGAAAGAAACATCTATGCATTTCTGCTTTAATACAAATTCAATATTTCAGGGCATTTTTCTCATGAATCTACACAATTTTGCTCACAAGTCTTGCACCAGGCAAATGGCTCGTTTTAATCAAATGCCAATTCTGTCATAGCCAGAATTTAAATCCAGATCCCAAACAAGATGCAACATTTTTTTTTTTTAACTCTTGCCATGACGATAGCAATACAAAATATATAAACATTTCAAAACATTTCAGTTGATTTAATTGGGGAAAAAAAGTTCTTTGTAAGAGTTTCAGTTCAGAAGGAGTCCAACATGAGCTCCTCGTGTCAGAGTGAGAAATGCTATTATAATAAGTCAGATACATTTTTCCTCAGATGTTATGATCTGAGGAAAAATGATGCTAAAACACGAAGATAAAAAAGTAGAGTAGCTTGTTGTCACCAAACACAGCTCAGTTTACTCTTCAAAAGCCGCTGACATTAAGAGTTTAGTGCATTGAGACGCACATGGGAAAGAGATGCTGAATGAGAGAAAACGTCACATTGAGATACTTTTGTTGAGTTATGAAAAGAAAAAGGGAAATTAAGTGTATACTAAAGTTCATTAATATATCAGAGTTGGATAAAACAATGTAAAAAAAAAAACTACAAACAGTGTAATGTACATGTTGATTGTGTTCTATAAGTCCCCATTCGTTCGTGATTTAGCATCCAATTACTTCCTGTGCCGTAAACGAGATGCTTTTTTTTTTTTTTAGTACGACACAATGTTTAAAAAAAAAAAAAAAGATATAGTAGTTATTTGGCTGTTTCTACATACTGCCATTATAGAGTTTTGTATTAAAACAGTCTTGGAAGGGCATTTTCAAATGATGTGGGGGAAAAAAAAGAGTTTTATGTTAAGTACAGGTCTACTGAGATACCATTATGAGGCGAAACTGAAAGTGGGATTAATTTTACATGATGTTATTAGCTTTTCACTGGCTGCAAAGGATATGGGAGTAGTTTTCAGCAGCAGAGAGCAGACAGTGATGTGCAGGTTTTTTTGTTGGAACTGCCCAATAAGTAAGCCTGAATCTCAACACATCTGCAAGTCAACTATTGCCGGTTGTGTAATGCATGAGCGCACAAGGAGGTATTATGTGTAGCGACTCCACAGCACACACACACACACACACACACACACACACACACACACACACACACACACACACACACACACACACACACACACACACACACACACACACACACACACACACACACACACACACACTTTCCCTTTTTTTCGTCTCATTATTTTCTGTGGACTATTTTCCAGTTCCCCTGTTGAAAGGAGTGCTTTCTAAATTACAAAGTGATGAAACACGGCATGACTATACAGCGCTTGCTGCCATGAACTTGCACCTAAATTTGATTTCACACCCCGAAAGTGATTCATTGTGATACTGTGCTGAATGTCACTGCCGAGTGTGGCCGTGCAGCAGCAGACCATATTTCCGACCAGTCCCGACAGTAATGCGGTGTCAAACAAAGCTTTACTTCCACGTACGACTGAGGGTTTCATCATCCCACAGATTTGAAAGGAAATCAAAGACAGCATTACAGGAGGACAAGGACACGATCAGCTTTTGTCTTTTAGTTAAAGGAGTACACAGTGTAGCAACTGACTGGCTTTAATCAGCTTATAAAACCTCTGAGGATAACAATTTCAAATATGTTTAGTTGCAGTTGCAGATTAAGTTCCAATTATGCATATGGTGTGTAATACACATGAATGCAAGTTGCAAAGAAAGTGATTAGTATCTTCAAATGTTGTGTCTTTTTCAGGAGTGTCTTCCTTTTTATTCAATTACAGGTAAAAGAAAAGACAAAGGACAACATAAGGAATTAAATTCTCCTCTTCAGTCATTTGTGCCACATATGATACTTGTGTTTTAGATCCCGAGTTTGGGGAGCATTTACCAGTGATTCACCCCAACTTCAGCAACTTGAAGTTAAAGAGCAAAGTTTACAAATTCAAGCTTTAACTTTGATCACCATGCAGAGGAGATAAATGGTGAATAATAAGGAGAAAGGGAGATTTATGACCTAGAGGGTGACTATTTCTCCGGCTACACCTGATTTTCTGCACAAAAATCAGTCGTCCTCATGACAGATCATCGAGTTAACTGTTTTAATAGTTCCTAATAAATGTCACAAAGCAGATTAAGTTGGGAAAGGTACTTCGACATCTCAAACACAAACTAGTCAGACACCACAGCATTGTTTTAAACTTGTGCTCTTGCAAATTATTTAGACACAAACTTTCAGGCTTCTGAAGTCACATTATGAGAAAACCTCAGCAGAGAAAGCCCAGCTGACTAAATTAAATTAAATGCAAAACCTTGCCAACTCTTTTAACCAAAACTCTTTTTTTTATTGTTATTCCTCGCGTATATTTTTAGGTTTCATTAGGGAAGGTGGTCATGCTGAAAAAAAAACTAAGGGATGAAAACAATTTAAACACCTTTTTGTTGATTGAGCAATTAACGGAATCTAACTTCAGGGTTAGCCTGCAAATAGATGTCATCCCTGCGGCAATTAAACATGTGAAAAATGTAACAGACTCCCTGATGGATCAATTGGTGTGGACTATAGTAAATTCCCATGAAAGATATTCAATTAAGCAATGTACGTGCCGCTAATCATGAATGGAAAGCCGAGGTGTACAAATACGAAAGAAAATTCAAACATATTGCTGAAGCTTTTTGTGATGCACGAAAGATTGAATCAACAAAGAAGTTAATTTATTTAGTTTGTCAGATGAGCTCTAGTCAGTCTGCTCCTCTCAGACTGTGTTCCCACAGATATTCTGGCTATGCACTGTTTTAAGGTAGATAACCAATCGTGATGAAAAGAACTGGGGCATGAATTTGATCGGCTTGAAGAGAAAACTGGACAGCAGAAGAAGAAAAAAAAAAATCGCCCCTGCTGCAGTTAACTTGTGCACTATAGTTTCTCTTTTGGAATAATTCAAAAACTTCTGCCCCCCCCCCCCCCTTATCACCGCACGTCAAATCAACCTGCTACCGACAAACAATAGCACATATGAGAAAGCGGTGAATGCATGCAGCCGCTGTGTGACTGATCCAAGTCGACAGCCTGTGGTGTGTCTTTATAAAAGCATTTACTGAGGCGCGTCGCCGTAGCCTGCCGAAAGCTCATCAAAGACTGGCTTATTTTATCAGCCAAGTGGAAAATGTGCTGAGAGAGAGGGGAGAGAGGCAATAGTGAGGAAGTCAGCGAGAGTAACTAAGCTATTGTGCCCGTTGCTGACCCAAACACCCACATTACAGTGGTCATGGCTGCTCACAACAAAAGCCCTAATCGACGGAGCAGTGCTGTAAATTAAATGACCCTGTAGTTTTGACACTGTAACTGACAAGCCAGCCCGTGCATACTGAGGCCAAAGGACAAGGAGATAAGGCTAATGAACAGAAATCGTATTGAAATGGTGGCCTCTTCTACAAGTCCAAATGACCTGGAGTAATCTAAATACTCCACTGTTGGTTGCAGCAAACATGAGCAGCTGTTGGAGGCACAAAACACTGACCTTCATGATGATTGTGTTTGCACCCTCAGATAAACTGCAAGTTCAGGATATTGTATCATGACTTTCTCCTGAAGCAACTCCTAATGCTCATTTATAACAGGTACACGAAGAGACATCCATCGATATCAGGTGTGTCAAACGTACGGGTCGTGGGCCGCATGTTCACATTGTGAAGTGGAAAGATGACAAATACATTTTGTACAACTTTTCTATGGAAGTGCTGCAGTAAGCGTAGTGGACATAATACAACATCGAGGCTGAGCCACTACATCAGTGATGCAGCAGGGAACGCTTCCTTATTGATGACATCGCTTTAGCATCAAAGCCAGACGGTGAGGATGAGTTGCAAATACATAAATAATAATGGCTGCAAAATGAGGTAATGGACATTATGGTTTCTGGACATTTTGCTGCATTATTAATCAGGATGTTGAAAATGTCATATTTGTTTAATTAATAAAAAACAGAAAAAAAATGTATTGCCATAAATGACAATGTGATACCACATCAAAATAAAAACAAACTGTTATCTTTTCATTAAAATGGCATTATGCCATATTTATGATGTCACTGCTCCGGCCCACTTGGAGGTCACATTAGGTAGTATGTGGCAGCTGGACTGACACCCCTGGTCTTACTTATTTATTAAAATTATTGATGTAGTCCAGACCATACATGGGTATACAGCGTATACCCATTTGTTTTCCAGTCAGTGTTGCCTACATCCACTTTCAAATCCTCCCCAATGCCTTTTATTTTCCCGAGGATGATGAAGCCACAACCCGCCCTACTCTACCTCTCATTGTAGTACCCGCTGCATTCATTGATTTGATTAGTTAATGTCTATGTTGACCGTGTGCAGCATGAGGGCTGACGAGCCAATCAGGAGCAGAGTAGGGCGGGTCACGACAAGACAAATATTGCTAACCAGTATACTAAACCTAAATTATGTGACGATGAGTAAATAGTATCAACGGATTTTTACTAAATCGAGTTGTCTTACATGCCCCAGTTTCTAAAAAAAATTCCTGAGCAAAAGACAAAAGAAGACAAAAATCGAGCACTTCAACACCACTGATTAAATTCATATTCATAAATACATTGACCTCACACGACCTTTGTATAAATACCAATATTCCTGCTCTCCTTCTTGATATTTGGCCAGTCTGTTCATTCAGAGTGGAACCTTTTGGTATAATGATTGTCAAATACTTAATGAAATGCAAAAAAACAATAAAGTCAGTGGTGTTTCCACCATCCGAAGCATACGCATCTGTTTCTGTGCATATGTAGGGCATAAATGAGCCTTTACAACTCCCACACGAGGAGGAAAAGTCATTTCCTCAATCGTACCTATCGACAACCTAAAAAGATATCGGCAAAAAAGGGGGAAAAATGACTGTGCATCGAAGAGAAAACAGAGTCAAGGCCTTTGCTTGTGTATTCTGAATTTTACAAATTGCTCTGCACTGCTACCATCAGTTAGGTAATCAAAGCCGTTAGGGACCGCTCGTTCGGAGGAAAGGGAAAGCTCACCCTCCGAAGTCAATGGGCAGCATTTATAATGCATGGACAGTGTCCCTACCCTCAAGGGTCACATTAAATTCAGGAAAGCTGATAACAATTGACTGAGGTTGCTGGCAACTACAGGATTATTATGTACAGTTACGTGCCTCCTTTTTCATCCTTTGCTCTCACTCGGATTCTCTGCCCTTTCATTTTCTCAGCATCGCCTTGTTTGTCGCCTTGCGGTGCACTCGTCCCCTCTCTTTGGCCACATATCTCCTCCATCATTATTTTCATGCTTTTCTCTCTCGCTCCCATTTCTCTGTATGGGCTCGCATGCAAATTAGAAGAGATGATAAGGGCCGTAAAGCACAGAACACTACATGACATTCCCGGACGACGTTCTCCTACACGGGCGCTAATTGGTCTTAATTGGAAAGGGACAGACTTCGTTGTACGAGTCAGTGGTTGGAGCTGTATTGTATGTGTGTTGTGTCTGCAAACAACAGAAGAAGAGAAGAGAAAAAAAAAACGCCTCTGCAAAAAATGCACTCAAACAGCAGTGCACAGCATCTCCATTTAAATGTTGTATACATTTTTGTATGTGGGTGTATGCAAGCATGTTTGAATATTTATGTAAACATGTCTTTTTAGCATCCTCAGGTCTGAGATTGCTTCACAAGCCAGGTTGAGATTTCTATTATCACATGATCTCACCAGCAATCCCAGATGGGAGCCAATCCTTAAAAAAAGGCTTTATGCCGGTGGGATGCCTGATACTAAATGCATGAAATGTATGGTTTAAAATAAGCTGTCAAAAGCCATACATTCACACTGCGATTTCCCCCCTCTGCTGGGGCCAGAGACACTGTTTGCCTTAGCAGAAGAATATCATTATGATAATCACGCGTGTCTTTATTTGGAATACATACATATTCCCACCACGATGACCAACCTTGCAGCAGAACATAAAAGTCAATAGAGAGGAAAATTGTATGGCTGACATTAGTGGGACTTGACACCATAGGTCCTTCACCAGGGTGCACATTGTGTGCATGTACAATCAGGCATTTAGCATTTTTCTTTGATGATAACGCCACATGGAGAGGCGCATTTGTTCTGTGAAGGGTTTACCGGCACAAGGCCGGGGAGAGACCCTCGCAGAGACAAAGAGGATGCACTTGAGTGGCGCAAGATAACAAACAGTAAGATTCCAATTGGTCACAAATCACCTGCATATGGTGTTGTAAGATTGTGTCATGATATCACAAAAATTAGAACATTTGAATTGATAATGCAATGGTAAAACATTTTTAATTCGAAATTAGGCTTTTTTTTTATAATGTGAAGGGTGTCAAACGTACCAAAACCTGCCTTGAAGAAATTAACAGAAATAGTTTAATGAAATTGTGAACAGTGAATTCTAATTTGTCCACTAGAAGGAGGGAGGCAACATAATCCTGAGATGGTGTAGAGAACAGCACAAAGCAATGGCCGTTTTAACACACACAGAAAAGAAAACTGCATTTGTATTGCTTTACATACATCAAAACTAATAATACAAAAAGATGTATATTACTGATCATTCTTTATCAATGATCATGCATTCCTTTTGCTCCTCTGGCCCCGCCAAAATCAGTCTGAGCCACAGTCACCCCTGATTATAAAAGTTGTTCAATTTCTATAAGGTTTCAACTGAAGAACAAATTGTCTGATGGGATGTGTTGTCTTATGATTTTATTTTAAACCAGAAACCTTTAAAACCTTAAAAGCACTTTGTTTCCAGTGATATTCAATAGAAATTGTAACATTGGTGAACCATGAAACGAACAATCTTCCTTAATTTCTTATGCAGGAAAAACATTACGGATGAAAAATATGGTTTTCATTCCAAATGAACATTTTCCAATACAATACAGAAATGACAGAAAATGGCTTTGGCAGAGCAATAATCAAGTGTTTTAAATTGCCTTTGGGTTATGAATGATAGATTGTTTCAGCATATTAGCTAGGAAAAGAGTCAACTTCTATTCAATTATGTATCAAATGATCCGTCTTGTGAGAAAGGGATACTAACTGTGCCCTCGATGGGCCTCCACCAACCCTAAAACAGAAAAATCTGCAACTGATTGAAGACATGGATCAAGTTACAGGTAGTTTACTCCTGAATTCTGCTTCCATGTGTGAGTATGTGCACCCGGACCAACCTCCTGTGCCCTCGCACCCCCCACCCTGACAAATATGGAACTTGACCCTTCCTGAATTTTGAAGCCGACCTGCACACTGAATATAACCTTGGCATTGGGGAGGGGAGGCAAAGTGTGTTTCCAATAAACTCTTTTCCCCCCCCATTTGTATATGTGTGTGTGTGTATGCGTATGTATGCTCTGTGTTTATGTAGACAGAAATTGTGAGTGTGTATACGCTGCCACGTCTTTACGTAGGTCTGCTAAACCACATGTGTTTATGTGTTCATATACGGCCGAGCATGTGTGTTTGTATGGTCGCGCGAAGGTTCAATGACCATGTGTGCAGCAGGGGGGCTCTGGAGTGTCTCAGCACCCAAGGCGCCAAGGACATGGCTTGACAGGTGTGTGTGTGTGTGTGTGTGTGTGTGTGTGTGTGTGTGTGTGTGTGTGTGTGTGTGTGGAGGACCTAGTGGTCTGCGGAGCAGCGGCGGGCAGCGGCACAATGTGCCCATTCAGGCCTGGAAGGAGACAACCGAGATATCGCAGGACCCCTGTGAGGAAGAGGGGAGGGGAGGTGGTCATCGGGGGGCATGTCAACCTTTCACTGTGACTACAAAGAGAGACATAACTATAACTGCATGGAGACAGTAATTGGCTGTGTGACCTCATGCTGGGAAGCTGTCTGTCGGTATGTGACGGATTGAGGCTGTCCACAGTTTCTACTGAAGGCTGATTCTGCAGAGATAACTTGGACTAGTCAGGCTAGAAATTGGGTTGAACGGGGACCTGCGAGTTGTGAAAATATGTAAAGATTAGAAACACTTGGGATACTTCTCAAAGCAAACGAATGTACAGGACATCGTTTTGCAAGAGTATATAGTCAAGGATAATTACATCATGCCCACTTTCTATCAAATCTATTAAAACTTCCGTTATTTTGGAAAAATTAAAAGACCTTAACAATGGATTTAACTGGTTTGACTAATCTCCAACTTGGCATCCACTCCTCATTTACAAGGGTGAACAAAGTGACCATTCAGATGGTTAATTCTTTATTATCTCTGAAATTAATAACCTGAAGTCAAGGCTTGTGAAGGGGGGTGCATTCCCTCTTTTCAGCAATTTAACTCCTCAGACATGCTTCCATGTACAGTCACTGAATTATCATTTTGAGTAGAGGCTGGTGCATATCAATGGACAGACACAGACACACACACTCACACATAGACACAAGGACAAACTCATGAGAAAAGCCATTGTGCCACTGTGTTGTGCAAGCTAATGGCAGATTGTGACAGAAATGGCCAGTGTCTGGAAGAATTACATAGCAACGTGGCCCATATGTCTTTAACGCACATCTGACAAGAGCTTTTAAAACACACAATGCCACCAACACCGCTATCCATGCAGAAAATTGGACAGCCATCCTTCAGTTCCGACATAAATCTGTGGGGTAGCAAAACGCATCGGAGAGCAATACAGCATGGAACGAGTCTCGGCTGAATCCAAAAGGTAATTGAATGGAGGATGAATATAGACAGGGCGGGATGAGAGTTGATGGAAAACATGCCTTATGAATTTGATGCTCTGTAACACAATGTTTTCAGGAAGGATGCTGGAGGAACAAGTTTGCTCTTAAGGGATCCGTAAATAAATTACCACAAAAGGAAGGAAATGGCAAAACAATCTGGAAATGCTTGACATTTCACTGCTGCCCTTGAACTAATGTCAGAATATTTAATGGTTGTTTTGTAATCCAAGCCTCATCTGCACCTTTTCTGTCTGTTTTCTTCCACTACATACCAACATCCGTACAATAACCTTAACCTACATAAGTTGTCACTGTATACTACACGGCAGAGGGCTTTTCAGCTGCGACCTCAGAGTCCCAAGGCTATCTACCCACTAAATCACATTTGTAGAGTAATATTAAACATGTAGCCCTGAGGGGAGTAAAAGCTCAGCAAAGAATGATAGGCATCTTTCTATCACTGAAGGCCTGCCCTGCATTATCCCATGCGAGTGGCCTCTGTGATACAATGTGGCTATCGGGTGCATTAATGTTACAATACGGCTGGAACATGTTGAATTCTTCTTTAGTGGAGCAGGAGATAAGGGCCATGTTCCCATCAGGTCACCTGCAATCAGCAACTGGGACTGAAGAGACTGAATGTGAAGGTAAGAGAATCTATTCATGCTAATGCACAACCTCGATCCAAGGAAGCAAGTGGGTTTATGCTTGTAATTACTAGAAAGGGCAGCACAAGAGAGGAGATACATGAAATGCTCGGATGGTCTCCTGTTTGTGCATTTTCTCGACAGCTTATTGAGCAGGCATCGATAACCTTCACTCGACACTTGGAAAGTGCCCCGAAAGCACCGAGCATATTCTCAACGTTCCCCTTCATAGGCTGTTAATTCAACTCAATGTCTTAAGTAATATGCTGTTATTAGGCTTTTACAGCTCACGTATTCACAAGCAAGTGCTTGTGGAGGTACTGGGCAAGTAGTGTGCACATTATAAAGCAAGTTGTAGATTGTATGCTTGCTGGAAACAGCAGACATGTTGGGTTATCAGAGTTTTATTAGGTTTGAGGGACAACAGACTTTGATTGGTTTTGGAATAGTTGTCAAGTAAATGTGGGAATAATGTTCCATTGGACAAACGCTTAAAGGCTGAATCACATGCAGAATATCTAACTACCACACAGAGGACATCAAATTCTATTTCCAGTTACAGACAGCAGTGATTTGTGATTTCCCAAATGTATTTCAACTGTGATAACTTCATCTTACAGACTGAACCAGAATCCTATGTTTTGCAATGTAATGTATGTATCAGGGTGATAATACACACTTTCATCGACCACTTATTGAGAAACAGAATAACAATTTATATTATTGGTTTTAGTAGAAGATACAATTTTTTACTATTTTAAACCTGTCAATATGCCATTTCAGGACATCAATATATTTATACAAGACAGTCTTAAAGTGTAACAAACGCCAGTGCAATTGGGGTAGGTTGAGTTTTCTAGAGGTGAAGCTTGAAAGCGAGCTGTATCCATCTTACATAAAGTAATCAGTAATTTCTTGTTCTTTAATTTTTTTTTTCATCAGAATTATGAGATGGGGCACCTTATTTACACATAGAGCTTCACTGATGGACAGCAGGATATTACCAGCTCCACCTGCCTCTGCAATGATCACCTTAAGCCTGGTGAGCTTCATTACCCTTCATTACAGACCACAGGGCATTACGGAGTGCCTGCTGGGACTCTTGAATGGGGCCCATCCTCCAAACCCATGCACACTGATTCGTAACAAGCACACATACAGTAGCAAACTTAGAATACATATATGCTTATAGTGAGCTTGCTAACCTAGTACGACTATGGCCTGAGTCTTGTTATCGGAAATCCCCCTTTCTATTTTAGGGTTGGGAAATGTGTTCATTTGTAATCATTGAACTATGGTTAGGGAGTCAACAGGCCACTCTTTCACATGGAGCTCAGGTATTTTTAATCAGTAAGCACTTGTCTTTATATCAGTAGTCAACTTTGTGAAATGGAGACATGGCACTTAAATTTAGTGTCAGTTCCCAGAACAGTTAAAGTGATCCCAATGACCTTTTTGATTTTTTCCTGTTATAGTTTGACATGTTGTTTTTGTTAGGCCATTTAGGAATCAGGTTCAGGGAGTCAAGTTCGCTTTAACTAGGCATAATAACTCATTCGAGCTACCCAGCCGAGGTAAGAGTATAGTGAGACGCTAAATGGCAAGTCTGTGCATGACTCGCAGAAATGATATCCGTCGACCGTCAGCCTATTTTCTGGTATCCGTTACACAGGTCACGCATAGGTCAAGAATGAGGTTTCAGAACAAGGTTTGCAGGTCAGAAGACTGGTCCAGCATATTTTACATACCGCAAAAATTGTATACGGATATATGAAAACAAACTGCCGGTGCATCGTAGCAGACACAAGGAGACAGATGGCTGCCGGAGTGGGGTTTCTTATGCATGACGAATTGTCGCATCTGCTGGTGTGACTGCGTAAAGCTTGTGGTCAGGGGAAGTTCTCAAGAAAACAGGAGGAAGCATTATCTGAAAACAAGCAAATCCAGTTTGTCATCTGTTACTGATCTTTTTATAGTCCAGAGTCAGAGTCATCTCCAGGAGCCCGGTGGGGCCGGAATCCTGCGGGGACCTGAGGGCAATCAAGGCGGCAGTCATTGTCCCAATACCCAGGTGAGGTGACATTCTGCCAAAAGGAAGACTTAAGATTGTAGGAAGCAGCACCTGAAATGGGCATGAATCCTTAGGGTGAACCTGTTGGAAGAGCATCAAAGCATCCATCCGCAGGCGTTGTCACACCTTGCCCTCTGAGTTACAAAAACCTGCGCTCACGGCCGGCCAGAGTTTGTCAGATGTCAAAACAGATGAGGAAAACAATCAAAACACTATCAAGACAAAGTGCTTGTGTGGCCTGTATCCAGACCTGTCGGAGTTCCTTTTCATTTCGTTGGCATTTCCTAATTAAATGAGAAGCGTAGTTTGATGCACATGCTCTCATTGTATTAAACCCTAAGTAGTGTGTGTGTATGTGTGTGTGTGTGTGTGTGTGTGTGTGGGGGGGGGGGGGCATGCATTGGTCCTATTTGTTTGCCTGCACTGCAGCGATAGAGAAGGTTACAATGGTCTCTCCCTCCCTCGCGGGTGGTTGCAAATGCAGAGGGGAAAAAAATCGATGCACAAAAAGCACTTCATTCCTGAACAGTTTCAACCTTTACTGCCAGTATAATTAAAAGTGGCTTCTACGGATGTTCCAATCCAAACTTCCCCATCTACTGGAGGTGGCCTGCTTGGAGTAATCATAGGTAAATTTAGGGGGGAGAGGCTTTTCTTGGAATTGTTATGGCATCACATGTGCCAGATGCACGTTAACTGAATGGAACTCTGGCAGTTGGACAACTCCTCTCGACATGATGAGGGGTTGGTTTTTTTGTTTTTTTTTTGCTGCGACATTGAACAGAAAGGGGCACAAAGTGCTGGTGACATTGAAAATTTAAGGGGGTCTTGTTTAATTGTTATATGATTCCATCTGATTTTTTTTCCCTGTTAAAGATATATTGAAACAGTAAGGCGCTGCACAAGGACACTGACTGCAGCAGTTGGCACGAAAACCAAAAGCCGTGTTGGTCCCGTTTAATTTCCACTCTTAAGGAAGCAACATGCACAGCGTAAATCATTTTAACACACTCCTCCTGAAAACTGCAGTGTCCAACCCTGATAACACCAGCTGAGAGACAGAAATTAGCAAATTACCTATGTGTCATGGCTGCATCCAAGCTGCTGGACCAATTATTTCTGCTCTGCTGCAATTGCAAAGGGCTCTCCAGCTGTGTTTGACACAAAGCTGGCTTAGAGAGGGCTTACCACTGACCAAAAACATAAACAAGATTACAGGCGCCTAACCTTGCACAGTGCTAGTGAGTGACAACAGAAGTTGCTAAATGGACCTTTTGGTTTGGAACTGTCAAAGCCAGTAGATGTGTCTCCAAAGGCAAGACGATACTGCTGCAGGATCGACTGAACAGATATCTGTGGAACATTGTCGTCTCGGTTGTCTATACCAATCTATAAAAGACTGTTAGTGGAAACTGCAAAGCATACTGAATTAATGGAAAAGGACAGGACAATATATTAAGAAAGCGAGAGCAGGTGTAATAAAGCAGGATTGCAGATAACTGCTTAACTCCAGCATTCCACTGATGACTCTCAAAGCAATAACTACACCCACCTTATTAATCATTATGGGCAGAAATTCCATAAAGGGTTGACCTCCATTGACCTGAGTGAGCTCATTGCCTCGTGGCGTGCTGCAGTTTCATACTTTCGAAGCAGAAGTAGCATTATATTGTGTTCAGCTATTTCCCTGATGTCAACCTGACTTTTAGCCACATTTATTATGTATGAGAGGGTTAAAAGGGGTCTATGCAAAGATTATAAAAGCTCAACATTTGGATGAGACCAATCTGGTCAATCAATCTTCACATTATAATTGGTTCACTACTGCAATCAGTGAACAAATAACATTTTTATCTCTATGATTGTACATCCTGAACACCCCCAAAAAATGTAATTGGAAGGAGTTATGCCTTTGCCTTCTACTATAAAAAAAAAAAAAACTTTATATCATGAGCATGTCAAGCGTGCAAGTGAGGTGCAGCAGCAGGAGAAAAGAAGGAGGGGACTGCAACTATCAATGCAGTCACTGTCAGAAGATGGAGTATCACTGTGGAGAACAGGAAGGGAGTGGATGTCAGTTGCCTGGAGAGGACGAGCTGACATCTCAACTCCCACTGTCTGTCATTCTGTCTTCCCCATGATGTATGGACGGTGTACGGCACCGCTCACCCAGCAGAACCAGTCAATATGGCCATGCTGAGGAATGCTATAGCCAGACAATGGGGGACTGTGACCCTGGTTATGGAATGACAAAACTCCATGAGAGTGGAGGGGGAGAGGAATGGGGGTTATATAGGGGAGGGGGATGTTTTATCATTCAATTTCGCATACCGTGCAGTTTGACTGCCAATTGAAAGAGGAAACACTGAAGAAATACCATTCCAAAAGCCACCAAAAGGTGACCTACTGTGGGTAAATAAAAGTTTTTATGTTTTGGCCTTCCTCCCTCTATCAGGACAAACTTAACAAAGCATGTGTGATTTAAACTATTTAATGCTAAACTACAATCAATTAAAAAAGTATTTTTCAGTGAAAGAATGGCATCACTTCAAAGAATATTTTGTCCATGACAAGGTGCAAGTCTAAACTACGGCCGTATTTTTAGTTTTACAAGATGGCAGCTTAAACCGAAAGATTGAAAGCGGTTTCCTGTCCGGGGAGGAGGATAAAATAAAAGTGGTGCAAGGCACAACACTTTGGCACAAGTAGTAAATGTTAAAGTGGTTAGGCTGTAACAATGACAATCCTCTGTTCAAATTATTTTTGACCTTGCAATGAAATTATAGTGTGTGTGTGTGTGTGTGTGTGTGTGTGTGTGTGTGTGTGTGTGTGTGTGTGTGTGTGTGTGTGTGTGTGTGTGTGTGTGTGTGTGTGTGTGTGTGCGCGCGCGTGTTGCATTGTCAAGTTAAGATATTATAATTCAATAATAATTTAGAACATTTACAACAAAAAAAACGAATTCACAAATGCACACACACCAACAATTATATTAATATATATTTATAACATTAAGGCTCAACAATAATTGTTATTAAACTTGTGAAATACAAAGTAAAAGAACATAATACAAACTAAATTACTTCATATTATAGAACAGAAGAAGAAATGCTCTTTTAGCTGCTCTCTCTGTTTTCTTTTTATAGATAGCACAGCTTTTAACCATAAGCACGACAATAGCCCTTAAATAAGGCCAACAGACAGTTAGGATCATTTCCTCTCTGAATCCCACACATTCCCCATTAGGACTGTGAGGTATGTTTGCCATTAACAGGAGGGAGGACCCTGAACAATGGCCTAAACTTTTTCAGCCCACCACATCAAAGCCTCCATGCAGCACTCGAGTGAGGTGGTGTCTGCGCGTAGGCAGACAAGAAGAGAAGGTCCCCCCCCCCCGTGTTTTTCTTGCTCCCCGCCCGCGAAGCACTCTGTTCCTGCCTGCGCGGTGGTGCCGGTATCCGCTGCTTATTATTTGGCTGAATGAGCCGGAGCTGGGCTCACGGGGCCGTCTTCTGACATAATGACTGATTACAGTCTTGTGGCTCCCCTCTAAATCCCACAGTTGCCACCGTTGTGCCGTGGCGTCTCAGCATCACAGGCAAGACCAATGTACGAGTGGACGCCAAGGAGGATGGGGGGTGGGGGGGGGGCGCTGGTCTTTTCCAGTCACAGCATAACTGCTACCTAGTCCTCAACCTGACGTACATCTGACAGAGACCCTCGAGGACACCGGGGTCATCAACCTACATGTCATAAGTGCCTTGTTAAAGAGCATTCTTAGGCAGAAATAATTTTATGAAGCCATTTCGCGACATGCACGCAATAATGATCGGTGTATTTTAAGTTGCCCTTGAAAAGTAAGTTGCACATCTAGCTCTCCTTCCTGCAAAAAAAAAAAAAAAGAAAACGTGATACATACTAATGCACTGCGACGTTAAGCTCATTAGGAGTAATGTGTCAAACATGAGCCGGCAATAAAGTACAAACTGCACTGAGTGGTGCATCCCTACTTATGAATGCAGAATAAAGATGCACGCAGGTGTGACAGGAGTCGGAAAACAACACAGAACGGGCTCCGTCAATAGCGACGGTTTCCAAACGAGAGAAGTCAGTCTGTCAGCACTTTTTCAAACGCCAGCTTTCAGGCAGTCAATTAAGTTCAAGGTGAGACAAAAATGTGTTGTCATTTAAACGGTTTTGCTCCATTGGGGCGACGCATCAATTCAGTCATCTCCATTCCAGAGGTGACAAAGGGCTGGCAGGTAAGTTTATATTTGTCGGTGGATACGCATTTCTGCTGTCATTATACCTCCCCGAGATGAGGCAGGATAACAGGTGTGCGCATTCAAAAAGCACCATTTCCCCGTGAGAAGAGCTCCATCAATACGGCAACAAAGTAAGGGACTTCTCTTAAGGAGGTGGCCAACGGTGCCACATCCAACGCGTCGCTTCTACACCCCGAGATCCAATCCCATGCCATCGATAAGGAAAATCCATTTAGTGTAAGTCGCACACAGGGAGATGATGAAATGCTAAGATTCATTTTCAAGTTGTAAGTAAAATCATCTTGCGGATCAACCAGTCGAACAGACCTTGCTTTGAACACCAGGCACACAGTATGTGCCATCTCCTAATTAAGAAGAAGAGAAAACGACCTCGCATGATGGAAGCATAAATCTTTCATTGTGGAGCTATCAACCTTTATGAAAACACTTTAATTATCTGCTTGCAAAAAAGAAAAAAAGAAAAATTAAAAATGCTTCTGCTCTGTAAATCTTATCGAGTATGAATGGGAAAATGGTATTTTAATTTAAAAACATTCAGCGAGATATTGTAATCAACGTTTCTGCGAGGCATTCATGCTTTGTGTTCCATTACAAGCTCTTTTGAACTGGAAGGCTGAAAGTATGGCTGCAAAAAAGAAAAAAAATATATTTTAATGGAATTTTTATCTGCACATAATGGTGAAACGCTATTAAACTTTATGTTCTTCAGTGTGCATGCGTTTTTTGAAAGTCTTAGTCTATAGAGCATGGATGAACACTAACGACTGAATGGTTTAGCAGGCATAGGCCAAGGCCCCCAGAGGTTGCAAGAGCCGTCAGTGTTTTAACGTTTGAGCCAGGAGACGCATCCTTTTTTTTTTTTTACCATTTTGGACTTTTCAAATACATATACAGTAAATGTGGTAACATGAAAAATGAAGTCCCTACATCGTGTAGCTACACATACGTTAAAAACCCCTTTTATCCCTCATAGATCTTGCCAACAAGAGCTGAACTTGCTGGAGGACTAAAAAAAAAAAATACTTGACAAGAATCGAGGAAGAGTGAATGTTGTCAGATTGCTCCAGTACTTCAAAACAATGTCTTCTTTCATGTATCAATGTTTCTTTATATCATACGCATCTTGGTGCTTTGTTACCCATTGTTTCAACTTTATTTCCAAATTGAATGATTCAAGCACCATTTTTTTTACTTGCTCCATAACAAAAAAGTTGTGTCCCGTGTAAATGTTTGTCTTTATCAGCTCAAAATTGGAATTTTCATTACTTTTATGTCAATAATTTCCTGCTTTATTATCTTTGGAATTGTTGTTTTTATAAATGTGATTCAAGGTCCAAAGTTGGACTGCATATATCAGCACCTGATATTTGCAGATACAGCAGCCCGTAAATGAAGAACCTATCTTCATTTCTCTTCTCTGACCAATTAGTGGTCAGATCAGGAGGTCCCAATGGTTTAGAGAGGCGTAAATACTAACCGTCATTTCCATTCATTTGTATGCGGCTGCAGGTGCACTATCTTATTATGTATTCAAGCCCAAACCTGCCTCCCAAACAGGCCATAAATTAACTTCTTTTAGAGCTTCGGTCTCAGAGAAGCATTGCGTCTTTGTCTGAATCGTCTTCGTTGGTCTAAAGTTCACAAGGAAAAAAGTAAAACCTCCAGAACAAAAAGAAAGCTATCAATAATGTTGCAAAAAAAATAAAAAAAATACTGTGTCATACTGTAAAATGCACATAGACAAATGTATCAGAGTTTACAGAGTAGTAAAGAGGTTGATGTACTGCGGGTCTGTCAGGCTTTGTCAGTTTGATAGCTTTTGGATACCTTTTAACACCACCAACAGGGTCGTAAGAGTGGCTTGGCTTGCTTTAAATGCTAAGTTGACATTTTTGGTCCATATCTACACTCCAGCTGAGAATGGATCTTTTTTCACCCATAGAAATGAATTTACCCCCCAGAGCCGGATCTGCCCTCTGAGGGTCGAGGGTTAACTACGTTGTACAACAAACCACTTGTGTGGAATACAGATTTGATCGAAGATATGAACGGCGGCACTGATTTCATAAAGGGGCAGATTGATTGAATGGCTGTGCTGCGCGGTGGTCATACTGCCATGCCTCTTGTCTGCACAGTGCACGCGTGTCTGCAGAAGCTGGTTAATGTTGCACACTCACATCCTCTTGTGATGCAGTCTTTGTCTGCCCGCAGAAGTTGTTCAGTCCTCAAATGTGCCTGCTAAGTGTTTTGACCCCCCTGGGGACAACTCAACTGAGTGTCACATTAAGGGTGCAAGGGGGCCTTGCGGATAATTAAAACTGCAGTCTCAAACGTAACGCCATTTTTTTTGTAAAGCACCCTGACAGCCATCATGGTAACGTATATACTGGAACCGGCTTTGCATTAATTTTATTTGAAAAAAGAAAAATGCATAAATTACTATGACATGTAAAAGCCAGTTTAAGCTGCATGTATTCAAGGACTACAACAGTTAAAAAAAAAAAAAGGCACTGAAGTCCCTGCAGATTCCATGGAGATCCAATGATCTTCCTCCCACCTCCACACAATTTAACAACCTATTCCATTTCACTGTCAAAGAGACGTCAAAGAGATCTCAAACTATCCTCAGCACTCCACAGTCACTACAGTTAAGAAAACCTCCCCAGAAACTCATCTGAAATTTAAAGAAGGTCATCAATACTTGGTACCCTTCAGCCAGCGAGAAAGAGGTTGGGAATTAATTTTGGTAATCCCAATCATCATGTTGATAAATAATAGGTGTATTGGAGGAAAAGCCACTTGGGCTTACAAAATGAGAGATGAACAGACAGCATTGATTTTCTCACTGTTCCACAGATAAATGGAAATACCTTATACCCTGTTTTTCAAACTTCTGAAATTTGTGCAACTGAGCACTACTCTTTATCACAAGTATGGATGTGTGTCTGTGATGTCGGTTTCATAGATCCTGCAAATCTTTTTTATGTTACAGGGCTGTGATAAATGCACATAAGTAATATGGACAGGAAAAAAAAAACACCATGAGAAAGCTCTGCTTAAATGGTGTTTCTGACCTTATAACAAATATTTCACTTCAAGCTGCATTCACAGCCAAATAAACAATTTCAGATCGCATCAGTCAAAGTGTTATGTGTTGTTCTCTGATTTTTACACATGAACTGCAGCCAAACATCAAGGTCACGGTCCACAGACACGCAGAATCAAGAACCTAATTGTCCGTCCATTCCATCAAGCACCAGCTGAAGTCTCCATCTCAACTCTAACCCCATTTCCTGCAATTCAGTGCTCAGAGGGGTTGTGAAAGCTTGTGTCAAAACCTTTGTGTCCAGGCTCTTTATAAGACAGGACAGCTAAAGTGTTGAGAGGCAAAGACCTTGAGGACCTTTTCTCGGCCGTGTGCTCCCCCCCCCCCACCCCTTATTTTCTCCTGCTTTTCTTCTTGTGTGACATTCCTGCCAGAGAAAAAGGGCCTCCGTAGACCTGTCTCACTTCTAACAGCATGATAACTCGAGTCTTAGGGACATTAGAAGGGAAAAAAAGAGAGAGACCAAGGGCCTCACTGGAGCAGTGGGTGAGATTTAGCCCACAGGAATGTGTATATGGTGCAGCAGGTGGCCTGCTTTATCTTTTTTTCTTTTATAAAGACAAAGAAAAATATACAAAAAGGTTGCATGGACAGTATAAACGTGTGTTTTAACTATTCTATCGACGGGGAAACATTGAGGGCAGAGCTGTTGTTAAAAAGTCAGAGACAGACAATCAGCCAACAAATGTAAAACCCCATCTCAATCCTCTGAAGAAGTCTGTGCTGCGATGCCTAGCATGTCAGCTTCAAGCCGTGGGGATAAACAATCATTCAACTGCAAAACAAGTTTTAAAATCTATCATTTAGACAGACTAAGTGAGAATCCAAAAAGCTTTTCTCCTGCAGTTCCATTATTTCTCTCATGTGTCAGCGATCTCATGCAGCATCGCCTGTGATAAGTGGGGGGGGAGTGAACGCTGATTTGTGAAGAATAGTCATGTCATGTGCAAGGAGGGTTAACATAAAGGCATTTCATGAAAGACGACGACATGCCGAATGAACGCTTCAGAACTTCAAATACCTTTGACCAAATATTCAAAGAATCAAGCTCTCTTTCTGTATGATTCTCATCCTGATTATGTTCAGTCGATTGATCATTTGGTGTATACGGAGTAAAGATCCTTGTTTAATGAGCAAAATATTGGGTTTGTGCTGCTGGGTTATGAATTTGGTTGTTTTGACCTATAATTGGGTTAAAAACTGTGGTCTGTCGTAATGAGTTTGGAAACAGAAGCTTTTTATTCTTTGCAAATGGATATTTTGAGATGCAGACGGCGACCTGAAATGACATTTAACTTCCTTCACTCCAGGATGTGATAAGACTATAATCAAATTAATAAAATGCCAAAGCAACTTATTATTATTTGCTGGTTTGCAGTAGCTGAATAAAACTATTAACCCACTCACCTCAACGGCGGGGTCTAATTCCATGAGCAGCACATTTACAAAGGGTAACATGGCTATTGTTCAAAACTGTAAAACTGAAAGCTCATAATTGATTTTGCACTGTGGAGTGGTCAGCACTCTCACCTCACAGCAAGATGCTTCCTGGTTTGAATGAGATTGAGAACTTTCCCATGTGTTTGGGTGAGTTTTTCTCAGTGCTCTCTGCTTTCCTTCAACAATCCAAAAGCATTAGTTTGATTGTGACTGGTTTCACTATATGGTCTTTGTGTTTTCCATACCCTACTTTCAAGTAAAAACGCAAAACCTGCATCGTGTTTTAGGTACCCATTTCCACGACAACATTTCTGCCAAGGTGGAATTGTTGAAAATCCTCAGACTCTGTGGAAACAGGGTCAAATGCAACTTTTCTACAAATCGGCATGCACATTATAGCCGTAGTAAACAGTTCTTCTGCACATGCACAATTACTGTAGATGAACAATAACAACAATGCTTGCCTCCAAAGTGTCATGAGTCCCAGTCCATATTCTCCTGGGACTTGGTAGTCATTGTCATCTCAATGCTAAACCCTTCTGAAACTAAAATGTAAAAACGATGCATTTTCGCTTAAAAACTTGCCGTGTCAACGGGGCCTTAGTTAGCATTAACTGAACCGTAGTCTATTTTAACACCTTGTCACCAACATGTTGAGTCAGTTGGTTTTTGATCCAAAAGTTGAGTTAGTGGCAGCCTACAGGTTCAAGCAGCTGGTGTAAAAGTTGTACCAAGTGCAGGATGGGGGTTATCATCAGTGTTGAAAAATTACATTTTTAAATATGTAACAAAGCTATGCAAATGCACACACATTTCATTCATTTCACAGAGGTCTCAAACTGAACCACTCAAATATGAAAAATAAACCGGCTATCAATCTTCTCCTGCAGGATGCAGAATGTACAGATGTCTGTTAAAGTGAATGAAAGCAGAAGAGTAATGTGTACAATACTGTAAGAACTGCAGCCAGCATTGTAGCAGACTGTATGAACCGGGCTACTGAGTGGTATCCATGGAGACCATCAATTTTGTCAGAATTGCTCCACTTGCTACAATCTAATCTACCTGTACAATAGCTGTAACTGTTGGTGGCGGGGGAGAAAAAAAGCAAGGAAATATTGTTCCAATTTTAATGCTATGTCTCCATTTTTACTGAACAATTCATTCGAGTTTAATAAAACAAAGACTAATAAATTCTTCCCCCACATTAGTGCTAATGCTTCAGTGGAAGGAGGATAAAGTCAATCACGTCTAATCCACAGCCTCTGATCCTGAGACACAACTGCACGTTTTAAAAAGAGAAATGATTAATCTAACATCTTGCGAAAGTATGCCTAGTATGTGACCTTGAGCATTATGTCTGGTTGTATGGTGGCAGGCCCGATCACCGCAGACAAAGCAGAGAGATAAAAGCATAATGATTTACTCCGATTTTTGCTCTCTGGCTTATCAAATCACGGTCAATTAGTGCAGTAGTTGGAGTCTCAAGCTCCGGCTTTAATGTGCTACCAGAGGGAAGGTTTTTGCAACAATCTTAACAGTATAAATGATCACTTTAAAGCTGTGAATAGGGCATATATTTATTTTTATGAAATTTTTTTTATACAGGAGTGAAACCCCATGTTCTACATCATATGATTCACAAAGCCATATCCTAGGGAAACTAAATCAAATTCTGAAAACTATTATGAGTTCTATTCATATACCAATAACAACTTGAACCCAAGGCAAAGATCGAATCGAGCACGAGGATCTGCCAAAGGAAAGAGACGACACATTAATGACATGGAAAAAATTGTAAAGATAAAGATTCTACAAAAAAAAGCTATTATACATTGTTACACTGTGTCAGTGCAACAATGCATAATATCATTACAAAGTGTTGAATTTATATGGTAGAGACAAACAAACTACTGCCTCATTAGGTGCCTAACACATCCTCTATAAAGTCGAGTAAAGTGTTTTCTAAGGTTAAAGGTTGTGATCATTCCTGAGGGAAAAATTCTTCTTCCTTGAGATAAAAACACAAACATTAGAGAAATATTTAGGCGCCTGAACAGGCGAAAAATGTTACAGCGAAAACATTAAAATGCAGTCAGGCAGTTTTCTCAATTTTTTTTTCTTATTTCACTATCTCTCTGCATCTCCTCAACCGATTCAGTCGGTAGGCGGTACAGTGGCACTCTGCAAACTCTCCCCTAATACATTGGACTGGCAGACAACAGCAGCCTCAGAAAAGGCAAGGGAGCAATTATATCATTTTCATACGGTGGCGTCCCACCAGGTATCACACCAGATGCTGGGTTCAACTGCTGTTATATTAAATATAACCTAGATTATATTCCAGGAGGAGCAGCATTTAGCTGAATCAGAATGGATGAGACGCACTGAAAACAAAGCGCAGGTTGACATAACAGTTTAGTCGGAAAGCTTCAAATGTCCCCTTGAGTTTCCCCTGAAGGAGGAAGTCGAGGATTTTTACTGCTAGTGGAGGGAAATAAATCTGTGTGTGTGTGTGTGTGTGTGTGTGTGTGTGTGTGTGTGTGTGTGTGTGTGTGTCTCATTTGCTTGGGGGCAACTCCACCAATGCAGATTACATGACAGATGGCACTGCAGTCTTATTCATAATGAATGGAATTGTCAGATAAGGATACGGCAAACAACAGGGAGAAAAAAAAATCCAGTAAAAGTTGCCTGTCACACATCTAAACTACAAGAGGCTGAAACCCGTCTGAAAAACTACTCGTGAACAATCACCTCCACAGTCCACAGCTGGCATTTTTACTCAGGATAACAAACAAAAAAAATCTAATCAAAAAGGAGATAGAAGAATATTGTAATTGGAAATGAAGGGCGTCATTGTGCTGCGATGAGAAAACTTCACATCTGATTCAAAGTGATAGGCTTAGTTACCTTTCCTTCCTTTGATTTTGATGTTGAAAGACAGTGTGCTGTCTTCACATCAAAGGCTCTGGTCCTGTGGCCCCACAACCCTGCACTTCCCTCAGACACTTGGGCAGTAGGTCTCCTTTTGCAAAGGCAACCACTCCCCAGCCTCATTTTCAACTTTGCATTGAATAATAATAACATGCATAGTGCAGCATTTGTTTTATTTCTATTGCATTTTCTATTCAGCAAAAAAAAAAAAAAAAAAAACAAGCCATAAGGAATACTTTGGGATGCATCAAATAAGTCAACAGGCCTAAAGGAGAGATACAGTAACGTATGGATGAGAGATCCTATACAGCTTGTACCTATAGAATGTATATTTCATTCTTCACACTATTGTAAAAACTGCCCATGCTCACACTGCTGCATCTATCCTCACACAGCACAGGCCTGCACTGTTAAGATTCCTGCATGAACCCCTGAAAGACACACACACAAGTTAGCCTGTACAATCAGCTTCTGTCTCAGCTGCATCCCATTAAAATTAAGGCTTTGAGTTTTAAATTGGGAGGAGAGATGAAAAAAAAAAAATTCTCCATCGCGGTTCCATTCAACAACTTAATTCATAGGCATGCAACCAAATGTTTGGCTCCTCTACAAAGCCGTTTTAGAGCATTGTTTAACGCTCCTGTATCATTCATCCGGACAGTTCATATCATAACCCAAGGGAATATCAGGTGGTTTAATTAGTCTGGCAGAAGGATGATTTTTCTTTTTTTTTTCATATTGGCCATCTATATGTTGGTGGCTCTGATTACACCTGAACGCACCGGTAGCCCAGTTAAAGTAATTAAGAGTGGAGTGCACGCCAAGATTGACATTACAGAGCACATTTACGCTGCGGGGCGGGGGGGGATTCATTCATGGACATTATTATTATCGCCCCGAAGCTGAATCTGAACATAATTGCGGCTGTGCGCGCACACAAACACGCGGACCTATGCGTTATGTGGAGGAATCGTCACACTTACCGCGTATTTGGAAAAACGACTGGGTGAACGCGAGGATGCAGCCCCCCTCGAGGACGACCTTAGATTCAAAGTAATTTCTCTCGCTCACTGTCTTTCGGGCGCTGGGTGCCGTCCTTTTACGCACCGATTTGCGCGGAACGGACTTGATGAGGGGGGGTCGAGGAAGAGGAGAGCGATGAATCCAAAAGTGTCGATCAGTATCCTCGTATGTTTGCTGGAGGGGACAATAGAAGAAGAAAAAAAAAAGAAATCGCCTTTATCTGGTGTGCTGTCCCTCCAGAATCCGGAGATGTCGCGGAGAGATGGTGGTGGTGGTGGTAAGGGGGAGAAAGAGCAGCTTCCTTCGCGTTGTATCCACCGAGCTGTCCCCCCCTTTACATCCCTTTATGACACTGCGCGTCCTTCTGTTGCGGGGGCTACATCACGTCCCGCTGGCATCCCGCACCGCGCACACAAGCAAACACACGCGAAAAAAGAGTATCCAGAAAAGAAAAAAGAAAAACAATGTTTGGAAAAAATACCCCCAAAAAAGGGGGGGGGGGGGGTGTCAGGTGAGAGATGATCCGCGGGTGACGAAGAAGAATCAAAGTTGTTCGGATCCCAAAGGAGAAAAAAAAGAGGAACTGAGATCTCTGCGACTATGACAAACCAATTGTGCGCACTGGCTGGGAGTAATTCTGTATGGAGACCAAGGGTTTGGAGAGCCAGTGAAAGGTGAGAGGAAAAACTCGGATGTGGATTGCCGCTCTCGCAGTATACTCGGGCTCCACCTAGCAGCAAACATGAGATAACATCCAACAGGGCAGGCTCTCTCTCTCTCTCTCTCCAGCAGCAAAAGGCACAACATCCCGGCAACACTTCCAAGAGTCCAAACTGGACCGGTGGAGCTTGTGGGGTCATAAAGCCTCACATTTTATGTATTAAGCCATGAAGGTGCCAATTTTGGACCTCAGCTTTCACTTGGATTTTGTTTTTACACACTATATTGCGGTCATTTGAATGGAAAGCATTAATTTATTATTTGAGGGGGGAAAAATGTCATGCTTTTAATAAAATAAAATAAACCAGTGGGTGATCTGAAGACATGTTTTTTTTTAAGAATTAACTACAACTGTTTTGAATATCCGAAGCAGGCTGGTAAATGGATTTCTTTTATTTTATCCCCTTTTCACTGCTTCAACTGTCTCAAAGCACTTTACATTGTTCATCACATGCACTTATTCTCACACACACACACAGGAATGGTGACGGTGTCCATAGAATGTGCTAAACATTAGGAGCAATCTGTGCTTTAGTTTCCCGCTGGAGGACACTGACATGCAGACAGATGGGGCATCAAACCCAAAACCTTGCAATCAAAAGTCGATGTGCTCTAGCTGCTGAGTCACAGCTGCCACAGAGGTAATAAAACAAAAGTAATGAGGACAAATCAAAACCTTTAAAATAAGCAATGATGTTAGAAAAAAAGAGTGTGCGGGGTAACACCTTTGTAGACAATAGAAAATAACAGACCTTTATTTGCAGCGAAACTACAACATTTACTTGAGTGATCCTTGTTATAGTGAAGACAATATATTCTATTGTGAAACACCAGACAGTCAAAATGTAGGTTCTCGCTGCGGCGGACCCCCAAAAAAATACAGCTGGTGTGAGTTAAGAGTGAGACGTGTTAGTCTCGTACTTAAACTTTGAGAATTAGCAGCACCGCATACAGAAAATGATTCATGCTTCCACCCATCTGGGTTGATAGTCACATTGCTCAAACCATCGCAGGCAGGGGCACACGGAAAACTAAATCAGATTAAACTGGTTGGTGTTTTGTCTTGTGAGGGGAGATATGATTGCTGCATATTGATTAAAGAACATACAGAGGGAGCCATCGGTTAGCATGGTCTCACTGGTTCTGGACTTCAAATTGGCTACAGATGTGTGAGCCTTGGGAGAGATTGGCAACCTGTTCAGGGTTTATTCAGAGTTTTAACTACTGTCACCTGGAATAGTTTCTATCTCCTACAACTTTCTCTGGATGAATGATCTCCAAACCGAAGTCCTAATTGAAGCACACTTCTGATGTGGATGCTGTATTTCTTGATTGTGGTGAAGAAAGTGTTAGGAAAATTGCATAACAAGTGCAGTTTGAACTACAAATAAACTGGATGTATTATGCAAGAGGGAGATTGTTTGAAGAATAGCATTTCGTCTTTTAGGTAACAAGAAGAAATGCAAATAATCCAACTATCAAAAACATTTTCAGAAGCTTTAGTTTCCTCAAACCTATTAAGAACACGCTGGGAGAAATGAATGAAAGGGAAGATCAATTATTTGGTTACTTTTTTTTTGGTCTCAGCTTTTCAGCAAAGTTCCCTATCTGTCAAGTCGAACCACAGAAGTCACTCAGAGCCTTCAATTGTAAAAATATTGAAGAAAAACTCTCCAATCTGAAATCAGTCATAAAACAGTATGATTTAAATTAACAATGCAAGTTCACTTACAATTCTGAGTCAGTAATTCTGCATCCGTCCATCTGCCATAATACTTTATCCAACTCAGGGTTGTGGAGTGTTGAACCTAAGCTGAGTAAAGGAGAACACAAAAACAGAATGACAGACTATCATACCTTCAGGCAATTTAGAGTCACCAAAAAGCATGAAATGTATTTTTATGGGCTGTGGGAGTGAAATATAATCACCCTGAAAAAACACACACTGGGAGAACATGCAAATTTCCTCCAGAAGGGCTGCCCAGCCAAATCTAAACTGGAACTGGGGGTCGTCTCGCTATGAGGTGAGAATGCTAACCAGTGCAGTACGTGTGTGCAAGGATCTGTGTTTTATCAGACACAGTATCCTTCCACATAAAATGTACAAAACTCTGTGCATTTCATGGAGGACTGTTAATATCGATGGGATTAATGAAGATATTGTTTGACACAGTGTCATTTCTACTTTTCTATCAACACTTCTTGTTATATGCTATTGCTTTTAAACCATAACCATTAAATCACTTGCTCATGAGCACAAAATAACATTATTTCTGCCAAACGTCCTCTGTGTTGAAATCATCACATTTCTTGTTCTTCCCAAGTTTACACTATTATTATGTGTCAAACAGGAAACGCTCAAGGAGCCAGCTCACTTTTCAATGTAAGAATCCAGTATGTGTCTATAGTACTTCAAAGACTCAGCTTTAATATTGATGACCGACTGTATAGCGTGGCCAATACTGGAGCAGAGATAACATCTGGAGAAGTGTTCTGCTATTCTTGACTGGTCAGGTTGTGTTGCTCTAACTTTCTCTTTAAAAATACCCCAAAGGTCTTCTGTTGGACTCAAGTCAGATAACATCCTTAGCCAGATCACACTTTTTCACTTTATTCTTCCGAGTTTGGCAGGGGGCGTTGGATTCTTCTCACACTGGAATATTCCTCCACTGCCAAGCTTCTGCAGACCAGGAATCGGCGTTGTCAGCCAGTATTTTGGAATTTTCACGAGCATTCACGGTGGAAGTCCCGGCCTGGTTCACATCAGACATGCAGGACCCCTTCTGAGCCAACCACATTTATCTTGGTCTCATTTGACCAAGGAATGTGCCCCCATTATTCTTCAGGCTTCTTTTCACATTCTTCAGCAAAGTTTCATCTTGCAGGTCTGTGCAAAAACAAAAACAAACAAAAAAAAACCCAAAACAAAAAACCACGAAATGAGTTTCCTTCCAGTCAACCACATCTTTCACACTTTCTAAGCTATTAAAAAAAACCTGATTTCCACTGGTAACGTTTGCACTTTTTCGTTCCATCAGTTTATTTTATCAAGACAGTTCAGCTTGTGATTTGGCTTCAGCTGGTCTGGTGGTGGCAACACAGTAAATTTGCCACCACAGATTTTAAATTGAATCTGCATGTTACATGTGTTTGTGCTGATGGGCAAAAACAAAATATAGCAAACTACTGCAGAGGACAAGGGCTTGATAAAATGATTGGCCTTTGGGCCACACTTTTTTGAATCAGTTGTCCTGTGTTATGATGATACAGTAGTATCGTCAGAATATTTTAAAACCTTGTGCTACAATGCCAATTAGAATCAGGAGTATTCAGTTTTGTTTTCCTGATTTTATATTTGAAGTCAAGAAATGTAGGAAGCATATTTGTTTCCACCTAATCATGGAGAATCTTTGGCTCGTCATCTTAAAATGAAGCAATCATTAAAATGTCATGGGATTTTCAATCATTTGCCATTCCCATGTTGTTGCACTAGAGCATATTCACTTCTCTGGTGCCGGCCATACTGTATCTTGCCTGAGGCGGGCAAGATATACAGTTATATTACATTCTCTGTGTGTGTGTCTGTGGCTGCAATATTTATGTGAAATCCTCTGCTTCTCCTTTAAAGGATTCAGCACTTCTTGAAAATACTTTATGAACTGTCAGTCATCACTTCAATCAAGGAAGTGCATGAAAGATTTTAGTTGAGAACAAAACGGTATCTTCTGTGGCGCAGATGAAACGGCGTGCATCGACGAGCATGCAAATGTAAATAAAAGTCAAATGTCTAATCAAATGCAGTCTTCATGGTGAAAATGTTGTCCAGCATAACACGCGCTTCTCTCGGGAGGGGATTTTTCATTCAACAACAAGTCCTCAAAAGCTCACCTCATGGTCATTTCTCTTGCTGGAAGCCTATTATTTAAACAGATCGTGTACTTGAGGCTATATAAGCTTTATCCTTTTGTTCCGACTACATCTATTCCGTCTCATTCCAGCTCTTCCTTTCACTGTCTTTAGAGATGAACATGGCCAGAAATATAGGTAAAAGATGACCCTCACAAAAATTTCATCTCAGTATGTCTGAATAATTTAAGTCTAAAATGCTAAAAGCGCATCGAGTACAAACCGTTCTGATGACCTCTGAACACTGCAGCAGCTGCCTCACATCTCCAGCTGGATTCAGCCGCGGCTCACCCTCTCAATCATCCAATAGCCAATTAATCACTCTAATAATCCTAATTACAATCAAACAATAAGTAATCATCCAATCACTCACCCAGCGCTCCACTAATGAGCCTGTGCAAACACAGACCTGGTAAAGCACATTTTTGCACTTGTTCCCCCGCCTAAGAAACACCTTGAACTCCTGAACGCCTCAATGAAAAATAGCCGCATGCGCAGGTTTGAAAAGATGTGGCGTTATCTCTCCCCGGCACTGCTTTCTATGCTGCCCCACGATGCAAATGAATTTCTCCAGGTAGAGCGGTGACCAAGGCTGGCTGCCATTACAATTGCATAAACCAGGTAGCTTCAAAGAGCCGCCTTAAGTGCCGTGCAATACACTGCTACAGTTTTCACTGCATAAACAAGACCTACCAAATAACAGTCTGCACATTCGGAGCGACATGAATGAAACTAACAGAACTAATAGAATAAGAGTCAGATGTGGATCATCTTTTAAACTTTAGAATAACACACTGCAAGATTAAAGTAAGTGCTGCTTTGCCCTGTGCTAAAATGGAGCATTTCAAAAACATGGAAATGAAGCTAGATTCTTCTGTGTTTGGCTTTACTGCAGAGAATCTGAACTTTGAAGTGACAGGAAGCGTCCCTGAACCGCACGAATGAAGGACTCTCTTTGAAAAGTGAAAACAGACACATGGATTAAAAACCTCAAATCAAGAGTGAAAATGCAATTCAAGGACTGGATCAATCCTTGGAACGGTCTTTGAAACTTTTTCTGATCAAATAAAACTTTAAAATCTCATGAATAGTACATTCTGAGAAAATCACATATAAAAAATACATTTTGTTTGATTATTCCCACTCTTGTCCATATGGCTGACTTTATGCCAGATGAGATTCCCTCATAATAATTCAAGTTTGACGATAATTAAGACAAAAATAACAGTCCTCTAGTCAAAAATCCATTTGTTTCAACCCGCTGAATCCTTAAATAACAAAAAAGTATAAGTCCATTCATACACAAAACTACACATCAAAAGCTGTGGACTGAGAATGATATTTAAGACATCATTCATGGATAATCTATTAATCAAGGCCCAGGGCAGTGATGTCACTCTCAATGGACCATTAAAATGATACCACATTAAAATATTACAACTAAAAATACAAAGAAGGGTGAGAACATTCTGAAAATGTTCAGATTCTCAATATTTTTTTAAATCTTTTTTTGTAACGATATAATGATTAAACACTTTCAATTTCTTCAGAAAAATCAATACAATGTTATATTCTCAAGATGAATCAGAAACTTGTTGCTTCCTTGGTAGAATGATTTTATGATCATGCTATTTTATTGCCGCATAACTAGAGGCACTCTTGCTATATGCTGTTCAGTTCTGGATGTCCATGTTGTGCTGTGTCAGCTGCTATTAATCGGTTGGGAAACAATTACTTTGTATTTGCAAGGACATCCTGCAGACCAGATCAAAATCCATAGTTGGTCAGATTTGGGCAGTACAATCATATGTACGACACTTTTGACCAAGCATAAGAAATATCTTTGGTAATGTGAGATACCAAGTGACTTTTAAGCTGCTTTATCTTTTTCTTACTAATGACCGTGTGAATATCTGAAAGGTGACTTGCAGAGATAAGCCGTGGAAAACTGCCACTGAATCCAGCTCTGTGAAGCTTGTGAGCGTCTCCATCCTCACTGTTTTGGTTCACTTGGAGCTCTCATTGGCCTCTTTTTAGCAACAGCATGCAGTTATTTTCAGCTTAACCCAGGAAGCAGCATGAAGCCATAAATGACTGTTTGCGAAATACGATTGCATCCACATATAAGAGCTGGATGTTTGCACGCGTTGCACTTGTAGTCTGCAGTTTACACGACATTCCAGTAGCCACTGCTCTTTGATAGGTTTGCCGCGTGTGGGATCAGAGGTGGCGCAGGATTTCCCCGTTGACTGTAATTTTCACAGAGCCACCGTCAAAACGGCGCTCTTTGCAGTCTCAATTGTCATAATGAGAGATAGTCTTCAAATTGTTGTCATTTTGAGGTTAAATTATTTCATGCTGGAAAATATTTTGTCAACACTACAGTTACTTTGAAGATAATTCTTTTGCCAAAGGTGGAAAAAAAAACCCACAACAACAATTATTGGAAAGGTTCCAGACAGCTCAAAATGTGACAATACTGATTTTCAATGTTGTGTTTGCTTCTCGTACTCTCTCTGAATTTGTCAGTATTGTCAGTATTTGCCAGTAATATACTCTGGGTACTCTGGTTTCTTACAGTCCAAAACAAGCAAGACTTTACTGACTACCTGAACATATTTCCCCTATCTGTCTTCTTTGATTGAAAAGGAAGTGATGCAGCCTGCAAAACTTAAAATAAATGTAAAACAAACTCCTGTTCTATAAATCTTTTGATTGGAGATTGTATAGCAAAAGCTAAGATGACTAATTTAGGGCCAAGATAATAAAGGGAATACTACAAGTCATATAAAGATTTTCCCACTTTGGTCACTCAGCCATTTTCACGATCAAAAGAAGAGACTGAGGATAAAGCATAGAAAAAAAAATCACCTGGCTGAAAACATCACCTTCTTTTTAACATAGCTGTATAACAATATTTAAATAAGTACGCAAACAGCCAAAACACTAGTAGGTGTTAATGGTACAGAAGGTACGCTGTAGTTTCTGCTCAATTATACATTTGTTTCACAGCAAACACTTCAGTTCTGTGACATTATGTGTAATTATGTGTAACATGCTAATACTAAATATTCACCTGCCAAGTGATTTTCTAAACACAGAGACATAAGCACCTGAGACACAAGCATAATTGAGCAACATAAAGAGATGCACGGCACTATAAAACCGCTATTTGCCATGCGGTTGTGAGAAACTTCTGCCAAACATGAAGCTGTTGAGGAATATTAAATATTATGGGGACCGTTGTAGTGCAAAGTGAATCCAATAATGTCATAGCCATTTTCCATGTCTATCTGCGCTAGCAAGCCCAGGAATGATCAGCTCCACTGTGCTTACACTTACATATATTCAGCAGTGCTTATACAAGACACTCAGCTGTTTTTTTTTTGGTTTGGTTTGTTTGTTTTGTTTTCTTCTTTACCAGGACTCTGAAAAACAGAACTGGCTCTTTAAAATACAGACATGTACTCGTAAAACTACAGTTAGAAAACACTTGGATTCACCCTACCATGCCTGAAATACTTCAATGAACTACTTTTTCTATTCTGGCACTGAGATCCAGACCCTGACTCTTTGAAATTATCATTCTAATAAAACACTAAACAGTTGTTATTCACACAACAAATACATTTTTATGACTAGACCAAAACTAGTGCAGAACACTGCATTTTCACTTTTCACTGGTTTTAACAACTTCCTGAAATTAAGTCATTTACACTTGTGCAGTAGATCCGTGGTCCACACCAATGTGGGTACCAATACAATTTACATTGATTCAGGCATGTACCCATATATTAAAAAATGTAAACAGACAGCCTGTTTGACACTTCTGTGATATATCTATCAAAGAAAACTCGGAAAACATGTAAATGGATGTAAATGGATGTTTTACATATAGTGATAACTGTCACATCCTATTTGTGATCTTTTCAAATGTCTTCGATCAGTGATTAATTCACACAATAGTCAGAGTTTGCTTCATAGCTGACCATGATCAAGGGGTCGTGGTAAGCTTGCTTAGTGTGCGCCTGTATTTGGATGACTGTACAAATAGTACAAATGATGGTATTGCTACAAGCCTGAATACACGCCAACACATACAGAGCAGCTTTACAGAAATATTCAGACAAACTTAGCTTGTCTTGCCCACATTAATGCCACTGACCTTCAAGTTGAATTATACATAACTTACTCTGGGAAACTGTAAAGCTCCAGTGTGAAGTGAAACTGTAACTTTTGAATACAAAACAACATTCTAAATGTATTCCGCACCAACTGCTCTTGTCCTCAATTCGATACTTATGGAACTTTGTTGAAGTAGTTTTAATTGGCCAGGCATCGAGCCTATAGCCTATAACTAAAGTAATGCTCAATAACTTTGCTGTTGCTGGTGATTGCTTGATCATTTCCATGACTTTATAACTTTTTTCTCCTCGTGTCACTCTTCTGCAATGTTTTTGCACATCCCAGTATCCTATAATTGCTGTGGTGTGCAACTACAAGCCGACTGAGTTATATAGATTTACTATAAGGTTGGTAAGGATCATCGCTGGAATTTAAAAAGTTGGTGAGGAATTCAAAGTGAGAAGAGTTATTCTTGAAAAACTTTTTGAAACTAGGTAAAGACCACATGAAGGTTGTGTAAAATGAAATCAGTGCTGACTGTCAGAAAGAAATGAAAAATGATTGCAGCTCTCTTCTTGACCCAACCTTCCATTCGTGTCCTCCCGGAGGTTTGTGCGCTGAAAACAAAAAAAAATCCCACTGCTAATTTTGATGAAGAATTAGACACAGCAATATTCTCTCTCAAGTACATTTGTATATCACAAAAGAGTCTTTTCTTTGTCACCCGGCAAACTTAATTCGATAAATCTGTTGAAGGCCCTTTCATTTATTTCACAGTAGCACACTTACAATTTTACAAGGTTGAATTTGACTTTGAATTCCGCAGCTCCAAAATCAAACAAAATGAAACCATCACAACTTCTTCATGGTCAAAATCTGACACATTTAATCAACTCAAACGTATTTTCTAAGATGTTGCTTAATGTACTGAAGAGTTTTTTGGTATTTAACTTGAGTGCTTGCCGGCACATGACAACCCACAATCAGTGGGCACCGTGTGCCATCCTGCCCACATCCAACATTACATCAGCTGCATTGAACCTGACTAAGCAACACCTACATTTCTTTCACCCACTGCAGCTTGAATTCAAGGGAGCACTCCAACTTTGAGTAAAACATCTTTTGCAACCACGTTCAAGCACTTTCCAACATCGTATGACTACAGTTTTAAGAAACTTCAGAGTGCAAACTCACAGGGACTCGTCAGAAACTTCATAAAATAGAACACTTATTAATCCCAGAGGGAAATTCGTGCACAATATATCATATATAAGCGGGGTATGGTTGCGTGTTTCGCTTCAGCTGACTTGTTTCTATAGTAGGGAATGATACGCTACTTCACCAGCAGATCAAGCTGAACACAACATCCATTCATCCATATTCTGTACCTCTTTATCCTGTTCAGGGACATGAAGACGATCCCATTTAAACACGAGCAGATTTGAGACAGGTCACCAGTCTGTCACAGGGTAAACACTTTAGAGCAGGGTTATCAAACATAATGCCCATGGACCAAAACGTGGCCTGCAGGAGGTTCCAATCTGGCCTGACAAACTACCAAACAAATGGTAAGACTTTCAAAGGAAACATTGATTCTTTAACAAATGTCCTAAGAAAAGTGGACACAACACTGACACCTGAGTTGAGATATCAGTTATCCGCATAGTTTGCCATGAAAGATGGCAAACTCGCATTAGCCCCAAGCCATGCTGTCAGGGTGAGTTTGTTAAAACATGCAAACTGAAGTTTTTTTGTTGACTCTTATTTTAAAATGTTGATATGCTTTTTTTTTTTTTTTACATTATATTAAATCCAGTCAGAACACTATTTGCTATATCAAAATATGTATTACTTTCTCAAACGTTCATATTTTAATACTCTGGGAAAACCCTGGGAAACAAAATATAACCATCCTGGAATGATTCAAGATGTTCTGGCAGCCCAGTCTGCTACAGATGCCTCAACATGGCAGATTTTAACACACTGGTTATGTTGGATAGTATTTTTTCCCAAGAGTGTGAGAGCCCTTGTGTATTTTAAAAGGTAATAGATTCAGTAGTAAAATCTCATTGATATGATGGCTGAGACATACCCCAGTCAACCCCAATAGAAACATTTTAATGATTTAATTGACGACAACAATTCCCCCTATCAGAATATTGGCAACTATCCACTTGAGATTAATGTCCTTCCCGATGAATGGAGGCATAATGATTTTGACACAGGCTAAAAAAATGTGTGTATAATTCAATGCAATGAAATTAAAAATGGGATTGATATCTCTCTCTCTTTCTCTCTCTCTCTCTCTCTCTCTCTCTCTGTCTCTGGAGAAGCTGGAGCGTGATTGCATGTGGGAGTCAGGTTGGATCCACACACACCTACCACCATGTAGGCAAAGGTTGTGTGAAAAAGACAAAAGAAATGATCATGTAAGAGCCAAGTCAGCAAGATTAGATTGGGCTGCTCCGTCTTGGTCACACTGAGGAAAACAAGTTGTGTACTTGTAAGGGTGCAGGTTTTCAAATCAATGCCTGTATTATAACAATAGGATCTCCATCATATATATATATATATATATATATATATTTATTTATTTTTTTTTTTTTTATTGAGCTTTGCTGTCTGTAAACCATCATATGATATGAAGAAAAAATCACTGCTGCACAAACACAGGAAGACACACTGAAACACCATTAAGGGAAAAAAAAGTGGAGGTTGTTGCTAAAAAGAGACCTCTTCAACCCATATCTCAGTGTTACAGTTTACCACTTTCTTCTAGTTGCACCCTTTGTTAAACAAGATGTCAACATTCACACACCCCTATTTGAAAGAAGTGGTCTAAAGAAACAGTTTTCCTGTTTGTATTCATGTTTTGTTTTTTTTAAATAGTGCGTTCACTTGTTTATATGACCAAAGGGTGCAGCGATGCTACGTGGCCTCCGTCTGCACCTTCTGTTTCATAGTCTGCAACAGTTGGAGGATTCCTGTATATTTTGCATTGAATGATTTTGCGGAGGAGTAAAAACAAAGGTCCTGCTACTGTTTCTGTGATCCTGACATGTTATCCAGATGGCTTTTCAGAATACATATTGTATTGGGATGTTAAAAAAAGAAAAAATGTATGAAGCTGAAACACAGTCATTGCTATAATTGAGAGCTTAAAACTTGCCTGTAGTCTGGAGTTTTCTTCTTTTTTTTTTAGTTGTTCCCTTTGTGAAATGCTGCATGAAAAGGCTCAATTCAGGAAACTTAATTATAGGAAAGAGCTTTAACTGATGAGTGAACAAAAGAAATAGCTGCATCTTTCACGAAGAATTCATCTGCTTTCTTTTATAAAGTCGCTGTGTGATATTTCAGGAGGTCAATGCATGAAATACAGCATGAAAGCATTAGCTTTGTGTAGGCACACATACTGGAGGCAGACTCAACTTGTGGACTCCTGAAGTAATTTGTTTATCAGACCTTGTGAGTGTCTCATGTGCTTAATCTGAATGAAGTATAGTTTAAGCAGAACGACTTCTGTAAATATAGTTCCTGTGAGGTTGTCAAGCTTAATTAGGGAATGAATAAACCCTTCCTTCTTTCCTTGCTTCCCCAGAAGACATGGTTGTCATCCAATACGTGTGAACCTATTAATGAAGTTACCTCTTCAGATTGCTAAGTTTATATGTGCCTGATTTATTAATATACTACAAAGAGGATGGCCTTGTAGTTTTGCCATGGAATTTTCTTCGAATCCCCCTGGCAGTCCTAAAAGTTATCCTTAAAAAAATATCTTTAAATATGTTCAGACCAACAAATACCACCCTGACTGTCATCCATGCCAGGAAGATCATTAGCAGTCTGGACATGTTGAATTGAACATTTCCCACTCTGGTAACAGCTGCTACAGACTGATGCATGAGGACGGGGCCACCTGTGAGTCCTTTGCATAAGTGGGAAGAGAAGTTCCACACCACATCTTTATAACACGGGAAATAAAGTCACTGGAGATGTTGCTTCTCCCTTAATTGAATCCCTAAATCGTGGTTTACGCAGCAACATTTTCATGTAAAAGTGAAGTTGCACTGACATCCATACTAGTAATACATATAAATAGAACTAGCATGGTGAAATGTATCTTATAATTCTATTTAAGTAATAATAATAAAAGCATCCCTTATCAACAGAGTCACCACAATTGAAATGTCCAATATGAAATACCACAAGTGGAAGATATAAAACAATTATGGGTATAATTTGTTTTTCTTATTACATCTCTGTGTACCTGCTATAATGCTTTTTAATTAAAAAAAATCTCCAAATAAAGTTCACAATAATCACAAATGTTTTAATGAGGAATACTTTTGTTTGAAGAAGGTCAGATCAGAATAAATATTCTACAGATATTCTACGACTTTTTAGACTGCTCTCTGACACTCTTAGGAAATAAAGTTAAATAGTTACAAAATGTTTGCAGCATGAAACAAATAGCATATTTTTGTTATACACACTAAATCGATCGATTTGTCTTGAAAATGGCCATGTGCATTGCTGAAAAGAAGATCAGTCAGCAATGAAAGAAATCTCGACAAACACATTTTTCCACCCCGTCACACATGCAGCAAGGCGGTTACTTCCTCAGTAATTAACAGCATTTCTACAAACAACGCTACATTATTTATCATCATTGACAGGCATCTGTGACTCTCTGTGATGCTTCCTCTATAAAGTCTGGTGTGAAAGTGTTGACAAAATCATGTATTATAAACCAGATGAACACCAATCACACACCACATTACTGCAGCTTGAACTTAAATTGTCCTGAAATGGTTTAGAAGCATACAGAATCAGATTTTTTGATGATTACTGAAAGATAACTTGCAGATAGATGACATATTTCGGTCTTTTTTTGTGTTTTTTTTTTAGCAGAATCTACCACCTTGCAATAAGATGTAGAAGTGCTGATGACTTCCTGAAAAATGTGAGAATTCATAATGAAAACTGTTAACCGGTGAATGACTGGAAATGCATGTAAAATCTGAGTTTTCACCTTAAAGATCGTGAGCTGATCTGACTTTGAGTTGATGGGTTTTACAGACGTAGTTGCGATCGCAACATAAAACCAAATTTAATGATGCAAAAAAACTATAAAATGCCCAAGCCCTGCACGTTTTCAGTGTGTCCTTACAGCAACACAGTTGACAGCAATTAGTGGCTCATTATCAAGCTTTCTGCAGAGCCACATCATGAGAACTTATGTGTGTTTGAGCAGGAAAACATCTAAAACATGCAGGGCTGTGGCCCCCGAGGACCAAAATTGCCCACCCCTCCTACAGAGAGAGCTCATTTCAGATGCTTGCATCCGCAAAGTTATTGTCATAACTTTGGGAAATAAAAAAAAAAGAAAGAAGAAGTCACTTGACCTAAAAAGACAGCAAGTATGAAGCTTGTATTGCCCATATGGTGTATATTCTTCCAGTTAAAAAAATATATAACAGCAACACATACATGGTGTGTGCAGTTAATAATGTTATATCCTGTTGAATAAATGCAACAATTAGTGATTAGTTCGCATTCCTAGGGTATGGTTGCTATGGATAAATGAGCATAAAATGAATACTTTCAAGTTTAATCAAACCATCTTTACCTGCTTGAGCAATTCTGTGGCCAGGCAGCATCATCTCAGCAGCAGCCAGTGTAACTAAACCACCTGCAGTCATTTTCAAAGTCTGGTTTGCAATCTTTGAAAAAAGAAAGTGCAGCAGCTGTGTGACCTAAATGCAATCATGAGTGGAAACTCAAATATGCAAGCCTTTGGTCAAAGGTAGATCCTTAAGCAGAGATTTCCTTCCCAAAAATGCACCAACCTCTCACTATTAAATCATAGGATGTATTAAATTGTCTGACTTCAAAACCTCCGAAATGCTCAACTCTCCAGCTGTGACTCATGGTTGTATTCAAAAGCCGTTGACTGAGATATAATATAATAAAACCATGAGCAGTTGGCACAGTGGAATATTAGCTTTGGGGTCCTAATTTTGACTGTCAGATATACTGAGGTCAGATATCGCAGAGTCATGGGTCGGTTAACTGCTCTCAGAGCTCTTTCAAGTGAGGCCGGCTGTAATTTCCTCTGAGCGTAATGTTACAGAAACTTGAAAAGAAGATGGAGGCAATAAATTGTCGGTAATAAGCCACAGTGCCAGGTTAGCAATCAATGACCTATAGCAGGCAATGGCACAGCTGCCAACTCTCACACATCGAAGGCAATTGCCTCTAATCACTTCTCCCTCACATCACAGCTCTTGTTTATTACACGGTGCAAAGCTGAAATGAAAATGAACTAATCAGAGAAATTCATTAATTTTCCTATTGTTTTCCTTGATAAATGTTCATTTCATTTAACCAACACATGTCAGGGAGAGGACAGGGCTAGTTTTGATCTTAAGGAGAGAGGAGAGGTTTTTATACATAAAAACCTCATCCAATAAATATTAATCCTGCCCTTGGCATGCACTACTTTTGTCCTGCTATCACGATTTTAATATGTATTACATGTCTATCATGTCTTGGGGCTTAATACCAGAGAAAACAAAGCGCTGCAGTTCAGTTATCAAAAAAAAGTGTACAATTCATTTTATTTCTGTGCCTAAATTGGATTGACACTATAGGTGCACATTGAAGAGAGAAGGTGATTGATTTTGGTGACATCCCAACTTCTTCTTTGAGACAGGCCTACAAATTACAGGATAGCCTTTCAAACTGCCCAACATCTCTAAAAGTAACTTCTACACTGGCATTAAATTGCATTTGCACATTCACATTACCCACAGGGCCAGAAATATTGATTAGCCTTGAACTTTGCTCCGAAACGATTATCAGGCCAAACTTAAAATGTTTCCTCTTCTGACCCGACTGATAAAGAGCACAGAACACCCAGGATCAACATAATGACCACCCTTTGACTTCCAAATTCGTAAATCTTCCAAAACTTTAGTTTGCCTTCATCTTGCTGTCGCTAACTACCACCGAACCGAGTTGCAGTCCCACATCTGCACTTTAAAAGTACAAAAAGTATGAATTGCTGCGAGATGTAATGAGAAATGCAAATTTCCAATAAAACTAAGCAAGAAATCATTATTCGATTATTCTCAAGCTAGCTCTTATGTTTCAAAAAAAAAAAAAAAAAGAGGCCACAATGTTAAATTATTTCTGCTCGAGTTTTGCATCATTTGGGGATGTTACAGTTCCAAAGGCTATTTGAATGCAGATGGATTTATTGGATATAAATCAAGACAGTCAGACAAAACCAGCTTTCGCTCTGCCAGTGTGACTCAGTCACTGAATTTGTGATTCCTTCAGGGCTTTTTTTCCCCATCCCACTGAAATGAAGGTATCCAATAAAAAAAACGGTTACAGAATGTGAGTCCTTTAAAGTAGTTTCATGCATGTGTGTTATTTCCAGTGGAGAAAAATGGTCGTCATATTTAATTGCTAACCCTCTGTGTCTTTTATAATGATGCTCAAATCACCTTCACATTAAACTGCAATCAAGCAGTGGATGTGATGTTGCAAAAGGTTGTGTATTAGCAGTCCGTGCTGCATTCACACAGCAGACATGTTGACCCTTTAAACACAGGTGTTGCTGATAGCATTAATCATGTCAACATGATATTTAAGTGCGTCAGTGCCTTCATTAATGTAACCCATGGAGACTGGCACAGACTGGTGCTTAACATTCAACGTCCTCACACATCAGGTGCCCTTGTCTATCATACAGGAGAAGCCTGTAAAACACTACATTAAGATTTAAACAAAACACCACCTACCTTATTGCTATCACTATATAACCTTAGAAATGTTTGTTTAAAGAAAAGAAAGGAAAAAGAAATACCAGGTTTACATTGTTCATCGTGGGTTTTGGAAATACTGCAATGAATAACAACTTTGCACTTCTTGCACATTTTTGAGATTCTCCAATTCAAAAGTACTATGATATGAATCTTTGATCTGGTCGTATTGAGATCAAAGGTGGCTGTACGTGTCTCAAATATTCCCCTGTAAATACAATATGCAGAGGGCTGCAGAGTTGAGCAGTGGTATTCACAAACTTGCAACATTGACAGGCACTTTGGCTTCTATTAACCAAGCCAAAGACTTACATGCATACATACATAGACATACATATAAGCCAAAGACATACATGTATGTTTGCTGACTAGTGTACGAGTGACTTCTCATATTCTCTGGTTCTCAGTTACTCTAATTTGGATATGAATATGAATGAATGGACATGTCTAAACAACTTTAAGAGAGACACCAGGAGAGAACATCTCTTTTTTAAAAGACACCTCAGTTCCACATCTGATCTCCTCAAAATTATATGTCAGAACAACAAGGGATCACCATTAGAGTCTGAGAGGTATAATATTGAGCTTCATTTGAACCAAAAGCACTTAAGGTGTTTGGGGAGAGTTGTGCATTAACAATGACATATAAACAATGGGGAGCTTTTTTTTTTTTTTTTTTTATAGAGGAAACTGTCCTACAGCTCCTCTCTCAAATCCAAAGAAATGTCCAGTCTCGATTTTTCCTCAAATTAAATATTAAAAAAGAGAATGTCCAAAAGGCAACATTCTTTCTCTTTATTCCTAATTATGTATCAAAGAAATGCAACAACTTTCTGCCGTCAACTATCCAAAAGAAAACAATCCGCAATTGCCTTGGATAAAAGCCTTTCATCATTGGTTCTCAAGATTTTCCAAACTGTTCTCCTGTCCTGGACAAAGTAATTTTGTTTTCTTTCAAAGAGACACAGAAAACTTTCAAATCACAAACAAGCAAAGTGCTGACCTTAAAATAATAACACAGATTTCCAGCAATGGAAGTTCCAACCTTCGATCTTATACCCTTGTTCTCAAAGCTGGGCTTAAGTTCTGAAACAGACACGTGTTTCGAACTTGGTGTAACATAATGTTTAATCCACAGATATCCAGGTTTTCAAAATGAGTCAGACCATTAAAATGACTGTGACTGAATATGACAGGACATTAACGCGTGAATTAATTAACCACATCTACAATTAAGTTTGCTTTTACAAGAGATACTGCCAGGTCATTAAACACTTTCTTTGTTCTTAAAACCTTCAGAAGGAAATCAATTAGGGCGCTCGGTCTTTTTTGTTGTTGTTGTTACTTGTGTGGGAGTTTGGTGCAGAATACACTAATTAACCTTTTCAGCATTCACCGTGCATGTGGGAAACAGTTTTTTTTCTTTCTTTTTCTAAATAGTTGAAAGAAACAAATAAAATAAAACACATACTTTTGAGTGGGACCAAAGTAAAAAAAAAAAAAAGGGGGGGGGGGTGTGCAGAAAGGAGTTATTTGAATCCAGTTATCAGAGATTTTGGTGTCTCATGTCACTAAGCTGTCTCAAACAATAACTATAGCTGAAGGTCTGTGACAAGCAGGTATAAAAATACTAAACTCTGAAGCTGCCTCGCACTGAGCTAAGATGCTTTTTTCCCCTCCCTTTCTTGTTTCAATCTCTTGTCTTTTTCAGTATTTGGCTGAGTCAGACCTCCCACATAAAAGTGGCTTATTGTCAGAGTAGGAGGGGAGTTATAGGGTGGATAAGAGGGAGGTAGAAGAAAGATATAAATAGTGAAGGGATTTAGTCAGTATCAGCTCTCTAAAAGCAGCTTGTCTCCCTCTACCCTTTGTTGAAATGACTTCTATCAAAATGACCGTTTTCCTTCCTGCGCTCCTCTGATGTGTCAAAACAATATAAAAAAAAATGGAAAGAAAAGGGCACAAAAGGGCAAATCAACAGATTAGTAGCATCTTTGTACCTGCTCAGATTTTGCCTTATATACATGCCTTCCCTCTCCCCCTCACAACAGTCAGAAAAACAATGCAAATATAATCCGAGTGTTGCTATTTTGGTGCAGCATGATCTGACTCATAGTTAACAGATTCTATCCTAGAGGATATTTGATGTATTTCATTTTGAGCAACAGCTCATATCAAATTTGATAGGCATAGTGCTTTGCTGCCGGAAATGGAGTGCATAATCCTATAAACAGGACACACACACACACGGAATTTGAGTTTTATCAGCTCGCCATGTCCTTTTCTGGCCTAAACGAGCAGAACTTCAGGATGGTGGTGTTGTAGTTTGCTCTTCAAAGGGAGAATATTTCTGTCCAAGTCCAAGCTTGGGGGCATTTCTGTGTGGAGTTTACATGTTCTCTTTGGACATTGGTCAGATTTATCGGTACTCTGGTTTCCCCCCAAAGTTTAAAAAGCATGTTTTTTTGAGGTTAAAACTGATGTCTCTAAAAGTGCCCGCTGGTGTGAATGTGAGTGTATTTGTTTCTTTCTTTTCTTTCCACTGCGATGAACAAACAGCCTGTCCAGGGTCTACCTGGGTTTCGCCCATTGTCTGTTGGGATTAATTTAGATAGAGGAGAATAGAAGATAGATTAATGTAGAACTTCCTGCAGACAAGTTACTGAAAGACTGAACTGGAGGAGTTTGAAAAGCACTAGATTTTGTCACTCCCTTTGTATTCTTTCTTCAGACTGTGTCTGTGTGTGATCACACCTAATTAATAGATGGATTGTGTCTGTCTTGGGAAGTTGTAATTGTATTCTATGTAATCAGCTAAACAGACTAAAATACACAGCCACAGAGATATCTTAAACCAGGAGAAAAAGCTTGAAGTGATGTAGACGACAAGAACAAAGGTGAAAAACCAGATCTATAAACACAAACACAAAAACAGGGAAGTATATCACTTCTAATAACGTGATACAAAGAAACAAGAACATGATAAGACATGAAACTCTGGGACACCATGACCCCTGAAGGAATCAGACAAAAAGAAAACATGCTGAAAACAAATTAGAACACAGGACAAAATACATCACAGAGCCTGAACATGTAGGAATTGTCATTAATATCATTGGTTTAGGAAATAGTGTGTTTCTTTTTCACACTGTTGTGCAGCTGGTACAAATTGTTAATATCTCTTTAAGGTTGGTGCAGTGTTTAGTACTGTAATGTCACTTTTTTATGGAACAGCCTTCAGCAGAATATTGCAGGATTTGTGTAGCAACACAGAATGATCAATGCAATCTAGTCAAGATTTGATAATTTTTTAGTGTTCTTGACTTAAACGTCTCTCACTCATATTTTGTTTTGGTGATAGATCCTGTCCCCAAACTATTCCAGATGAAGAATTACTCATTATTGTAGCAATGGCAAAACCAAGCTGACATGAACAGTCATGAAATGTGAATTACGGAAGCATGCGACAATTTTGCCAAAAATGGATCCCCTGCAGCATTGTTTGAAATAGATCTAGTATCTGTTATTTGTCTCACATTAACTCCAATATGTTAAAAGAGAACCACGGGAATATCATTCTTTCTTGACGTATTCTAGGTGCGGCTCAGTGTTTGCTCAAGGGCACTTAAACAGTTCAGAAAAGCCAGCTGTGAATCTGCTGGGTCACTGAGGCAAGGTGTCCTTGAATGTAACAATTTAAAGGACCCATTTTAACTTTCTCAGACAAAACAGTGTGACTGGATGTTTTGTTTGTGAGGCCTACATTTTGCGATTATAGCCTTGTGAGCCACTTAGCTGTCATTTACCTGTAATTTTCTGCTGACAGATTTAAAAGTAATTTCGAAATTGTTTTCCACTGTCTCTGCTGAAGTATTGGGTTTCTGACAGTCTCATTCAAACTCCTTTTCTACTCCACTAAGCATTTATGTATAGATCAATGGTATAGCCCCAGTGGTGGTATGAGACAACACATCCCCAAACTGATGAGTAAAGCTCATACAAACACATTATAATGTGAAGTCCTCGAAATCCAAACCCGTCCTGCAACTACTTTCTATTTTAATGTACCTAGTCACATTTACTTAACTATTTACTCTTTAAAAAGAGATTGCCTCGTTGTTGTGCTATTAATCCCTTTTATTAATCCTTTATGGTTACCCTATATTTAAAATAGGAGCGCTGGAAAGGATCATATGTTACTTCCTTTTATATGGTCCTTCCCAGCTCTTCTACTTTGAAAAAAACAAACAAACAAACCAATAAAACTTCATAAATTTTGAAGAACACAAAAAAAATCTGCAAATATTTACAAATACAGTATATGGCAGACATATACTTAAACGAATTATTTTATGTTGCATTTTCATCAACCTCTGCTTTTATATATATAGATAGCATGTAGTATATGTTAGGTAAATCATTGTATTTGATGTCACACTATGATGATGATGGGTGAATGGATGGACACCCCTGTCACATTGTTCTCTTCAACAGTTTGTAATCCATCCATCCCTCCCTCCACCGTGGCTGTGCAGCAGTCTCGGGGAGGTCGAGGTGTCAGGGCAGCCAGTAAGCGGCGCTTCAGTCCCGAGCTCAAATCTCCGGGCTGAAAATGTCCAGAGAGGATCGAGTTACTCGACGCCCCATCTTTAAGCCCCAGTCAGAGCTCCGTTAGCCGCGGGACAACACGGGATCAGGCTCCTATAACTGTCCGCCGGGGAGAGCAAAGCCTCCGCACTCATGTGAGTAAACACACACCCGGCCGCTTCGTTTGAAGAAAACCTCGTTTAAAACATTCAACAACAAAATACCTCAATTGTTTTTTTGTTTTATTTTTCCTTCCTCGTTTTTACGCCTTTGTTCTTTGCTACGTTGACGCGAATGAGAGGAAAACAAATATCGCGGCAGCTGACTAAAACGAGGGGGAAATAACGGGGCATGAAGAGTTTGAACGTGTCTCTGTTCTACTATAAAGTGTTTCCTGTGTGCCGTAAATAGTAAAGAGCTCCTGTGGGTGTATTTCGCCTCCGAGCCGTGATACAATGTTACTCTTTTCTCGGAAGCCTGTTGCTTCCATGGCGGAGATGTGGAAGGAGGAGGAGCTGAGAAAAGCGGATTGCCCCGGCTGCTTTGGAAGACTATATTCAAAATACTTACAAACAAGTGGATTTACCAACAATATGCGGAGCTTAGTCGTCGCTTTTAGCGAGTTGTAGGTGAGAGGGGAGGACGTAGCCCTGCGACATTACTTGTTCCATTTCCGTTATTATGAGCGACACCAGCTTTCATATAACGGATATTCTCAAAGACAAATCCGACCGTCCAGCGAATATGCTTCGGGCTGAAGTCCAGAGTTTCTTCTGTGAATCATTCCAAGCCTCCAGGACTGAATCAGGTCTGGTCTAAGTGTGACGATACCATCATCCGCACAACTGATCCATCAATGTTATTAAAACAAGCACAAACAGGGGAGAGAAAAAACAAAACAAAAACATGTGTGGCAGGTGGCTTATTTGGTGTCCAGAAATATTCTTGGCAGTAAATCTGATGCTGGTGGAAAGATTTGTTATCGTGCTTTTAAAATGCATTTGCGGGATGAGCATCAGAGCCGAGTATGTGGGTTGCTTCCATGAAAATGGGAAAAAAAAAAAAGAAAAAAGTTTAATCCTCTGCCAGTGACAAACAGATTTTCCTTGTTGCTAGCTTTGGTCTGGTGAATGATTGAAGTCTGAAGAAGACATATTGGCACTTGAACAGTTGAGGAAGAATACTCGGGTACAAGAATGTGGCACTTCCTCACATTTCTGAGCAGCCTGCTCACTCACTGCTGTGGGATGGATGCCTTTCTGCTTCCAGTGTTGTCCAATCAGTCGGAGCGGTAGTGGTGGTACCAGAATACAAACTGATCATTTTAATGATCAATAGTATTGAAGTCAACACTGCTCTGCGGGCTACAGAAAATGTAGAAGCTCAACACGAAAGTCAACAGTAGTGTAAACGTTTGGGTATTTCTCGTCGGTGCAACCCACAAAGTCATGTAATCCTGCAATTAAAAACTCTTTTTTTTAATAATAATTTTGTCACTTTGTTCTGTGAAAAAATTTCCTTTTTGAACACGTTATTACTTCAGAATAATAAGTTGTTTCTACAATGTATTATACAATATTATATATTACTACAATAAGTATAGTTTACAGTACATTTTTTTGAATATCATCTGGTGTTTAATCCAGAGCAGTTTGAACCTTCTCTTTTTAAAGAAATCAGACCAGAATTGTGATTGAATCACCTTCTGTATATTAGCCATCAACGGGTTGGTAAATGCAAAATTTAGAATTTTGAGAAGCAGGTGTGAAGAACATAAACAAACTGACGCCGTGGCGATCCTGCTGTCACATACTGAGGCTATTCTGAGAGTCTATACAGGGCTTTTAATTATCTGACCAATCTCCTTTAATCGTGTGGTGTCTCCCTGACTCATGTCTTTCTCGTGACAAAGCCACTCCTTTGGCCAAGTGTGACGTTATGATTTGGAGCTGGCGCCCACAAACGACATGATGTCAACCTACAATGATATGTATATATTAAAAAAAATGCAAAAATAACAAAAATGCTGTTCACACCTTACTACACCAACTGTAAAATTATTGTACAATGATTTCTAAAAACGTTTCATAACTGCACAGCCAAAGTTCCTAAACAATGTCCAGTCAATGCACATTTCCAGGTTTAAATTAATCAATAAGAGTGTTATTGAAATATAAGTGAATTCCTGGGCTACAGCGGATGTGTGCTCTCATGCTGGTAAAGAGACTCACTGGGCAATGACAGTCCCTCAGCACAATGGCTACTCTGTAATGATTATGGTGAGGCATTCGTGATAACAGAACATGGGCCTGATGGAACAAAAATAAATCAATTTTCGCTTTCATGCTGACCTTTTGAAGTTTCTTTGAAACTCTGGCTCTCTGTTTTTAAGGAGGCAGAGTCTTGGCATTCAGCTGTCTGATTGTTTGACGAAGACCTCACATCCTGTGTCACTCCTGTTTCAGGTCTTGAAGGGTCGGACGACATCACATTCACACAGAATACTGAAAATGATAGAAACAATGGGTAAGTAATTGTTTACTGTTGTTTTATGGCCGCCTTATACATACTTTCGATTAGAGTCAGTGGGATTGATCATAAAGGGTTAACAAATTGATAATTCCCTGATTACATCTCCTCGGAATTATTTCTTGATCTGAAATAGGATTTTACCTCAAGCTTGTTACAGTGATAGACATAGAAGAAACTATTTGTCTTTCTTTTTCTGATTGATCACAGTATTACAACAACCTCAGTGTCAAGTGTTTTCATGTTGACGTTTCTAATCCATTGAAAATAGTCAACGTTAATGAGATTTCGTTCAGCGATAATTAAGATATAATGCCCCTACACAAAAATAACAAAACAAAAATAGCTTCATTTAGTTTTAAATGAGTAGGTTTTGCATCAGCGCTGAAGTGGTTAGCTGGTGTCTCTTCTGGCTGCACATCACAGGTTTGGCTCCTGCTGAGAGTTTCCTCAACCAGGGTTGAGAGGCCCTGGATTCAGTTCAAGGCCTCTGGCGGGCCCGCGTTGCCATATCTGATAATGTTGCCATCAATTTGATTGTTTGTTTGTCTCCATAGAGATTTATTTGTCCAACTGTCGAGAGTCAAGCCAATTTGGCGCCGTTTGCTTCTTCTCCACAAAGCGACAATCTGTGGTCATTCTCAAGACTGGCTTGATGAATGTGTCTGACCAGCTGTGATGTGTAAGCTGGGTCATTATACGCCAGCCTCTGCATCATGAGAGGTTGATTCAGTCTCTATTCACATTTTGCATCCCACTCTTTGTCAAAGATAAACACTGTTATTCTTAGCGCAGACTGTAGGACACCTCATTACATATACTCAATCATAAGTGATGAGAATGATAAAGTTCATCCGACCGGCGACAAACACCAAAAAGAACCTGCGGCGGCTCAAGTGTTATTGGTTTGTTTACAACCATTGTTCAAACAACAAAGCTTCTCAGTGCAAGAAGTGCTTTGGAGCCTGCGCACGCCCTATTAGGTGTTAGTCACAGTTGGTGAGTTTTAGAAATTGCTTCATTTTTGCCCAGATGACGTCGGGCTGGTCCATCCTCGCTAACAAGCCACTCTGGAGTTACTCCATCGTAGGGCTTATGCAGGGTCCAGCAAGCAAGCCGTGGAGGGCCTGGCTCTTTTATCTTTCCTCCCGATAACCGTTTCATGTGCCTGTACAAACCAGCACAGAGCTCAGAGGCAAGAAAAAGGAAACTTTGCTATTCTGAAAGCGAACTGTCCATGGCAAATTAAGTTTCTCTTTCTTTGCAATACATACGGCAACATGTTTTGGATTTACTAAGGTCTGTTGAGCACCAGTGAGCCTTTGCTAAGCCTGTGGTTTGAGATTTGTCTTTTATCCATTATGCCTCTGAGTTAATTTGCAACTAATTGTTGAATCAAATAAATCATATAAAGGCATATATGAAAAAAGTAAGGGTATTGTCAAATGCGTCATGTGATAAGAGAACAGAATTAACCAAAACTTCCCTTCGAGTTTCACTATCATTGTGTACTGATAAAAGTTGTCCTCATCACTTCTCTCCACCTTTATCTCTGCTTTGCCTCCTTCTCCATGCTTTCATGCTTTCACCCGGTTTTTTTTTCTGTGCTGGTGCCATCACTAAAATATGTGACGGCTTGCAGATACACAGCGTGCCTTGCAGGCGGTGGAGCGCCTCCAGGCCAAACTGAAGGAGAGAGGGGAGGTGCCCACCGAGGAGAAACTTAGCCTGCTCAAATCCGTCCTCCAGAGCCCTCTCTTCCACCAGATCCTGGCCCTGCAGAAATCTGTCCAGCATGTGAAAGATCAGGTAAGATCAACTCTTGTGTGAAACTTCAAAAATGACACTTGGTCAAACAAATATAGACACAAATCAGGAGTGAAAAAAAAAAAAGTCATTCCAGATTCATTCCTCAAGCACTGATGGTCCGTACGAGATGTCATTTACACATGTCTTTGTTTCTTTTTAACCTACTTTCTTTAAAATGACATATATGTGGGCTTCATTTGGGTTTCTCAGTTAATTTTACAGTAAATTCTTTCACAATCGTTTGCCCTACAGGCACTCCGAATGAACAAACCAAATACTGTTACTTAACAAAAGTGGTGAGAGCTATTCAATTGGTTGCAGTGCGCAAACACAGAAAGATATCACAAAATCCAACTTCTAACTTCGGATACTTTGTTTTGTTCAGTTACAGATTCTGTATCAGCATCGAGCATTATCCATAAAATTATTAGTAAAAGTAGTCACACTCATAAATACCAGAGTAAAATACTTACAGTACTTTTGGTTCGGGGGTTTCAGTAAGAGAAGTGGCAATGCATTGTGACATTTGCAGTTCTTGTCCAAAGCTCGGATAGCTTTGTGATATTTTCATTGCTTCATCTTAACATTAAGTACCGTGTGAAACGAACTGTAGTGTTGTTACCTCAGGTTGTTTGTAAAGACTCCAATGAATGCCCTTTAGCATTATTGTTATTTTCACATCTCTGGCAGGACGGTCAGACTATCATAGTAGCTGTGAGGATAATTTGTCGTTTTTCATTTCTGAAGTGCTGACTGGGGCGTGACGGAATACACAAGTACTATTCAGCAGCCTTGCTAGTTACATGATGGCCATACCATTGCCCAGAAGCTCAACGGTAAAGCCTGAGACATATCCATTAGCTTTACCACAGTGAGGTTAGAATATTTCCAAATCCTTACTTTGCAGGATTGCTTTGGCCTTTATCTTCTCTTTTTCCTTGGTGACCTCCTGACACCTCTTCTGTCTGGTGTGGAGACACCCTCCCCTTCCCCTTTCAATCCCCATCCTCAATAGTGCGAGCCGCACGAGCCAAATTGCTGTCAGGGTTCACACCAGCCGGATATAATATGGGTACATGAGCAGAGAGATAGTTGGTCTAAGTCAGGAACTTCTTTTTCAAGCCGATTCTGCCCATTGAGAATTGAGCATTTGAGTGGAGGGAAAGTGCTCTTAACTTGCAGTGGAAAGGGGCCAGGGGTAAGCGTTTGAGAAATAGAGACGAAAATATGCGAGCTATGCAGTGGGAGGAAGGGATGCTCAAGCTTTTCACCCCATGTGGAATTTAGACTTTAAAAGCCATCATGGCATTTTTGTGTGCTGGCAATTCAGTTATTTCATAGGAGGCAGATTCCTTTGTGCGTGTGTGTGTGTGCATGCTGACGCATGTGTTTGTTTTACTAAGCACAAATTATCAAAAAGTCATTCATCTTTAAGTCCCTTCAGCTCCTAAAGTGGAACCACTCTGTGTTGTAACTGTCAGAAATAAAATAGGCAAGTTACTACACAAATATAAGAGTGTCTGTTTTATATATTTCTTTTAAAGAGCCTGCAAACTCAGTGCACTAGTTCGGTCCCCTTAAGCAGAGCCAATTTGGAGAGATGCTGCATTCGGTGTTTTGTTCACAGACAAGAGCCAAATACATAAACACACACACACGCACACGCACACACACACACACACACACACACACACACACACACACACACACACACACACACACACACACACACACACACACACACACAGACACACACACACACACACACACACACACACACACACACACACACACACACACACACACACACACACACACACACACACACGCTGTCCGTCTTCTGGTTCTGCTAGTTAGGCCTTGCTCAGCCCGTGTCGCTATGGCGACAAGGCCCCACTCGCCAATGAGAAAGAGGCCGCCGTCACTGCTGTGTGAAGTGGAGCAGAAACAATTTCTTAAATGTGCAAGAACCAAACTGGAACTTTAATCCTCTTAGCCGGGGCCCAGCTAACAAAGCTCATGCATGAGGACAGCAACTTAGCAGCATGCTAACTTAGCCTGGCCCATAGGGTTTTGTCTACAGCGTGGAGCACTAATGTGTCCCGTCCAATGGCGTTTTGTTTCAGAGGACTAATCTGCGGCCGCATATTTAGTAGCGGGATAATTTCCAGTACACATTTATAAAAGTTGCACAGGCAATTTCCCTAATACAAATTCACAAGTTCACTAGGACAGCTTCAGCTTGGCAATGCCATTTGCCAAATGAAGTGTTTATGAAATGATTACTCTGCATCATGTCCATCCTTTTGAATCCAATGCAGGCAGTCATAAACATTATGCCCTTTGGCTAATGAATTTGAAAAAACACTATTTCATGTAGTTGTCGCATTCATGTAATTCATCTATCACACAAGTAAAGTCATTGGGGTAATTAAAAGCTAAGCATATTAAGGCCTCCAGATGGCCAGCGACGCCTCTCCCCCACCATGATAGAAATATTGTATTTGGAGCCGAGTCATTGTTGGAACATCAGCTAAGAGCTATTATCTCCTAAAGGATTAGACCACCACAGATCCAGCAAATCATGGTGGGATAACAAAATCTCTGTCATCTTCGTGGTTTCAGACATTCAGGCTGTTTTTGTCGCTTCATATGAAACTTTTCTAAATGTTCAGGTTTCACAGCAGACGAATTGTGCATGACATCGAAATGTCACCATAAAGCCTCACACGGAGCTCTCCAAATTCAAAACACATGTTCTATTTCTAAAAATGTTGTACTCCTTAATGATATATTTTTTTTTACTCTGCTGTTTATATAACAAACTAAAGTGGCTGACACAATTAAGTGAAATAAACATTTTGACAGTTGAAGTTTAGTTTTGTACTTGAAGCTGTTTGTACAGTGTGTCACAGCGGCAAGGTCTTATTCTTCAACTTAGGCACACATTTAGACTCATGACACAGCAATGAAACGGCAATTTGTGGGTGACTCAATCGGTAATTACATGCAGTGTGTGGGGTGGTGTTGACTGGATCGCTAAAGCTCTGCTGACTGAACCTCTGGTCATCCTTTACTTTGATTCCGTGAAGACATGATAATTGCAGGTCTCAGCATCTCTCACTCCATTTATTTTTTTTGCCTTCCAAGGGTACTGTCCCGTCATCAGAACAAGGAAGTGACCTCGGCAATCACGATGCTACAATCAAGCCCAACGGCAGCCATGTTCCCTACTCAGACATCTCAGTGGCGACACACATCAACGGCAAGACCTCATCAGAGGAATTTGAACATATTGTCCACTCAATGGCACAGGTATAACCACCTGAAAACACCTGTGACTGTAATAGATATTAGTAGTATGTGGTGTTTTTTTAAATGATTCCAACGAGTACTTCACCTCTAAAGTTCTGCAACTGAAGGCAGACATTCAGACAATCCGATATAAGAGGCAGGCAACAGATAATGGCTTATCGCTCCTGTACTTCAAATAGACTCCCAAAGGCTGTCTGTCGCTTTGATGCTTTTGTGAATCAAAAAAGAGCCAAAGTGTATATCTCTGTGTGCGTCACGCAGGGGCGCTACGTGGCATCCGTGGAGCTTCACAAGGCAGTGTCAGGAGGTCTCGGCTTTAGCGTGGTGGGCCTAAAGAGCGAGAACCGCGGAGAGCTTGGCATTTTCATCCAGGAGATTCAACCGGGAAGTGTTGCCGACTGGTGTGTATGAAACAACATGGCATTATTCAGAAAGGCAGGGGAACACTGATAAGATTGCCAAGACTGATTCAAACAGTGGCAACATCCCAGAGAGTTTTCTTTTCCCACATTGGATGAAGTAAGGATTAAGGACTTACAAAAACTCTATTTCAGACAGTCCATCAGAGGGTTCTTCCAGATCCCCTGGAGGGTGTTGTGGATATTCAGGAAATCTTCCAAATTGGCCATTTTACAGGAAATGGCAGAGTGAACATTTCACAATTTGCCTCAAACTTCCCAGCCTAAAAATAGAGAAAACAAAACTTTCTCTTTAAGTTGTCAATTGTTCATTTGGTAGCATTTAGTGAACTAGTTGATGATATTTATTTGTTAGGTTCTGATTCCATTTCTTGCACACGCAGCGATGGAAAACTCAAAGAAGCCGACCAGATCTTAACCATCAATGGCCAGCCCCTGGATCAGACGGTGACCCACCAGCAGGCTATTAGCATCCTCCAGAGTGCTTCAGACAAGGTGCAGCTCACAGTGGCTCGAGGGCCAATACCTCAGCTGGTGAGCCCTGTGGTGTCCCGCACGCCCTCTGCTGCCAGTACATTGTCGGCCAACTCCAGCGCGGTATGAATTCTCTCACACCAGTGTGCAAACAAATCTCTCAAGAGTTACCTAACACGATCTCTTTGAAACAAATCTGCATAAACCCACGCACGCACACACGCGCACACGCACACACACACACACACACACACACACACACACACACACACACACACACACACACACACACAAAAACATTTGCTTTAACATGTTACCGTAAATTGCACAATAGGATAAAGGCACAATTTATTTTGACTGCAGGCTGAATATAACACATCACTGATCAAAAGACAACACTTCAGACCAAATCTTATTTTTCATGATGGCACTATTTATATTTTCTCAAAGAAAGATGAACTAAAACAGGTCTTGTCGACATACATAAACAGCCATGCACGCCCTCTTAACAGTGCAAATCTGCTGAACCTCCCAGTTGTCTCCTGGTTTCATAGAATTATACAGTGTCCAGTCTTTTCACACTACTCCTCGCACAGATCTCCTGCCTTGTTGGTTTTGCTCCAGCTACTACCGTAGCTCGCATGTTCCAGTTCCCCCCATAGTCCGTCATCCTCACTGCTATCAAAAGGAATTGAGATGCTGCATGTTAAAACCTTTGAAAGGCTTGTTGACAATAAAGTCCAGCATCTACAGATGACTTGTCGTACCCTCGGTATGATCACTGCGCACACCTTACCCATGCCACCTGATTACATCCTGAGCAGAACTCAACATCACACCAGGTGCTGAATATTAGACCTCAAATACAGTACAGATGATGCTGATACAAATAATGTTGGTCTCCTGTTTAGACAAATACAGTAACTCAGGAAGACTTGGACTGAATGAGTACAATTTCCTCTCTCATTTCCGAGTTGCATGAATTATCCTTGCAAAATCTGTTGTCTAACAAATGTATTTTCACCTGCAGACATACTCGTTATAGGAAGTGAAATTATAGTTCAAAAATGAAGGACAAAGCACACAAACTAAAATGATATAATTTAAACTCTTGCCTCAGATTTTTATGGATTATATGTTATCTATATCTGCTTTACAATGTTTTGTTACTTTTGGTATCATCCTTGGAACAAGATTAGTAACAATTTAACTCTTATTTTGCTTATTTGTTGTTATTTTCTGCGACCCACAGTGGCAGCATGTTGAGACGATCGAGTTGGTCAACGACGGCACGGGTCTCGGCTTCGGAATTGTCGGAGGAAAAACCACCGGGGTTATAGTTAAAACTATACTGCCTGGAGGCATAGCTGATCAGGTGATCATGCTCTACTTTATACCTGAAGTGTATTTTTTTGCATTGTTTGACATTTGAAATTTCCTTAGAGTTGACTCGAATGCATTAGATTTCATGAAATGGAATCACTTGGTGCTGACGATGCAATAAGAACTCAATTTCCAAAATTGAAAAAACCTACGTCTCCTTACCTCAGGATGGTCGCCTGCGCAGTGGGGATCACATCCTCAGGATTGGAGACACTGACCTGCTCGGCATGGGCAGTGAACAGGTGGCGCAGGTCCTCAGGCAGTGTGGCAACAGGGTGAAGTTGGTTGTTACAAGAGGCCCTTCAGAGGAGAATCCGTCTGCTGTCATGCCCGTAGTGCTCCCCACTGTCAATGAACAGCAGGTAAGTGGAGGGAAAAAAACTGTATTTGTTGTACTCAAATTGATTACGTGGTTTTGCTAGAACACAACATTAACGTGCCTATTCAGTGCCATAAGAAATATTTAAACTTTATCTGCAGTCTTATTAAAATCTCAGATGTAAAGTTGTCACTTGTTGATAGATTGTACAAAAGACAATTGCAGGTGACATCATCCGTGTGTGACTCACACTCCGGGGTACAAATTTTGCTTTTCGTTCTGATGAAAAAGAAGCTGCTCCTGCTATTTTGCTGCCATTATCAATGGTCGGTTCTTTTTAAAACTGAATGAATTTCAGTGAGTCACAATATGGATGACAAACTTCCCTTTGATCGCACACATTAGCCGTGTCTTTTATTACTGACAGGTTCAGAGTGCTCGTTAATCAAAGTTAAATGCCGTATTTTCGCAGCTGTGTGATGTCGTTGCATGATGTGCCACGATTTCGCTTTCCAAATGAATCATCTTTTTACTTTTAGTCTGGATATCAGTAGATGTTGACGTGTCATTCCCATTAATCTTATCACAGGGTTATGAAGAAGAGGATGCTGAATCATTTGACGTGAGTCTGACTAAGAATGCACAAGGACTGGGAATCACTATTGCTGGATATGTTGGAGATAAGAATTCAGGTGAGATAAACCACCTATAGAATTGGTGTCACTAAATATACACTGAACAAAAGTATAAACACTTGTTTTTGCTCCCATTTTTTCACGAGTTGAAGTCAAAGATCAAAGACTTTTTCTACGTACACAGAAGGCCTGTTTCTCTTAAATATTGTTCACAAATGTGTTTAAATCTATGTTAGTGAACACTTCTCATTTGCTGCCTTAAACTGGCCACAATAAAAAGCCACTCTAAAATGTGTTTAGAATACAAGTGTTTAGATTCTTGTTCAGTGTACTTTTCAAGATGCTTTTATTATGAAATATGTTGAATCCAACTCTGCGGACTGTTGCAGCATCTTTTAGCTCATTGTTTTGGTTTGCAGGACCACAAATGTGACTTCAAAATAAAAGCTTTAATGGGAAGGAGATATTTGATGATGCCACTAAACATGTTTTTAAATTACAAAACGTGTGTGTAAGCATTTAGATGTCATATGTAGATACACCTTTTTAGAGCCGATTGAGTTGAAAACAATTGAGATGTGTTAGACTCTTCAGTGTTTGTAGTATCAAATCTGGGTGAAAATTAGTGTGCACAACTTCACAACCAAATATGTGTTTTACAGGCACTCAATGCTTTGAAGCTTCGGTATGTAATGGATTCTTAGCACCACATCAACAGTCATAGCTGGAATATAATACATTGAACAAAGGGTTGTCCAAAAATAACTGTACAGCACTGTGCTGCAGGCTGGTTACAACCACAACTTCACAAGATGGTCAAATTATCTTACATTGGAAGGTTTTACCTCAAACTGAGGGTTAAATCATCGTACAAATACGATAATCACAGTACACCTGGTAATGCTTGAATGATAAAACATCTAAAAGTAATGCGCTTTGTCTGTACCTGGTGACTGCTGCTATGCAAATGTTGTGCTTCACCCTTTTGGCTATCTATAGGAGGCTAATAAAATTATGCCATCAAATTAACCTGGAAATGTTTGTTTTTTACTTATTTTTTTCTTGTTTTGTCCTTTAAAATGAAAATCACTGCCTGTGTAATATAACTACATGCACCGTGTTGAAAAATTCAGAGATGTGAGCAGAAGGATCATCAAAAAAATGGTTTGTCTTGATTTTTCAAGATGAGGAAAACATCGTGGCTGTCGTCTGCCAGGTTTTCACTGCGAATATCAAATAGCTGTTTGTTTCTGTACTCTGGTCTTATTTAATGTCATGATTCACTGTTGTGCTTCTCCCCACTTTCATTATTTTAACTTGTTCTGACTCCTCAGAGCCCTCTGGTATCTTCGTGAAGAGTGTAACAAAAGACAGCGCTGTTGATCAAGATGGTCGCATTCATGTTGGAGACCAGATAATAGCTGTAAGTACCCTAATTAAGCTCTTTGTAGCTGTGACTACTTTCCCGCCTTTAGTGGCATGAGGTAAAATATGCAGCGGAAGTTTCATATTATCTACTACAGTGATCACATTTGCTCATTTAGTCAATGGAGCGTAATTACGAGATGCATAATTTTGAATAATTCACAATTAACTGATGATTTGGTGGCGTCTTGTAAGAGTGAATACAGAAGAGCTTCGAATTAGCACAGTTAGCAATTAAGTTGATAATTTAGTTGCTGCAGGACATTAAAAATGAAGTTAAACTGTAATTTTCAGTCTGAAACTGAGTCAGTGGTGCGTTGTATCACTCTGAAGTTTGAAGAAACAATTTTTCCTTTTTCTTTTCTGGCGTCTATGTGCGAGTATGTGGTTGATTGAGTTTAGTTCTTAAGTGCAAATCATTCCATGCTATGAGACTCAACTTGAGGACTTAATAACTCACTTAATTAGGATTGAATTATTCAAGACGGAGCTATTTTTACCTACCTTAACTGGTCTAAATGATTACAACCACTTGCTAAGGTAGATGGGAATACTCAAGTACAGCACTGTTAATGTTCATAATTACCTCAATCAATGTGAGTTGCAGTTGCATTTGTTTCAAACAAGAGCATAGAGGGTTGCTGAACACACAGAGCCCCCTGCTTAATCCATGGACTCACATAAAATCTCCCTCTGCAGGTGGATGGTGTGAACATCCAGGGATCCACCAATCAGCAAGCAGTGGAAGTGCTCAGACACACCGGTCAGACAGTCCACCTTAAACTGATCCGGCGGGGCTTCAGGCCTGAAGAGATCCCCCCTGCTGTGGCCCCCAGCGTCACTGTCCTGCCCCCTTCCACCACCATCTCCACCACTGCCACCGTCATGAAGGAGTTGGAGCAGGAGAGGAAGAAGACTGACGAGGCTTCCCAAGGTAGGAAGCAGGGATAAAGAAAGATTTAATGAGAGAAAGGAAACACCCACACAAACATGGAAACCACTCTGTCAAAGGTTTCATTTGATGTGTAAATGTAACTCAGACATGAAATTTCAGGATGAATTCCAGAGTAACATTTTTGAAAGGCTGTTAGAGAGTATGTACAACTTAGATTATTGTCCATGCCGTGGAGTACTTTTCTGTTGCCTTCATTGTAATACAGAACAGGGAATCTTTATTCGCTAAGCATTTCACGCTGATGTCAAACCGTTATGACTCAAAAGATCGTACCTGAATATATCCTAATTTCATCCAGAGTTTTTCCAATCTAACAGTGAAGTGAATGACCATTACAGAAATTGTACATAGTTGTGATAGATTTATAAAGGCCTACATAGAAATGCTACAATTTCTGTAAAAATAAAGTGTGGCACTTCTATTTCAATCATCTGATTTAGTATTGACATAAACACTGATGTGTTTTACCCACTTTTATTTTTGGAAAAGGACCTCATCCTGTCTGATGATACTATATTTTATCACCATGCCCAAAAAAAGTAAACAGATTGGGGGGATGTTTAAGAAACTTCTGGCCCTTATTACCCATTTTAATAATACAGAGTTGAAAAATGAAAAATACTAAATCTTTGTGAGCTAAAGCTAAAAACAGCAATAGACTCCCGACTTACTCGACATAATCCCAAATACGAAGTTGAATTGTATTAATTATGGTCACTGTCAAAGGCCAAGAGGACAAAACTATTCTCTGAAGCATGGAAATAAAGTTATGTGCGTTTTACTCTTTTACAATTCACTGCATCTTTCGAGGTAAAGAACCTGGAGCATACCCTCCCGGTGTTTACACTCGAAACTAAAACTTCTCCTCACTTTATTCAGAAATAAATCAGCATGTGAAACAGAACATCTGGCATCCTTTCAACAAAGAAGCTGACAGATTTACAGGACAAGTCTGCTTATATGTATATTGTGTTTTTTTTAATAACCTCTTGCATTTTTTTTTCTTTAATCTTGACATTAAACAAGATAGATAGAAAGTAAACAGAACGCTTCTTGTCTGCAGCTGCACTGACAGGACCTCCAGGCTATTACCGACGCAAGGGAAGCAACTTGCATAAGTTGTTTAGTGTCAACAGTGATAGATGGAGACTGAAAGTGATTAGATTTGGCACCAGGATGTTGCAGGCCAAAAACCTGAGGAAAAACTGGCAGCCAGCAGTTGACAGAGAGAGACTTAGATGGCCAGTATTTTCCTGGCTGCAGTGAGGCATCGCTGAAAATCACAACTGCAGAAGTTGAAACTTGTGAATTTCATAAAAATAAAGGAGGGTGTTACATCACTTTACTACATTACTGCTTCACAGTTATGTCTGGAGCTCCTTGGATGTACAAACAATAGTTTTGGTGACTTAACATGGCTGTGTTTTAATTATTTTACAGGAGGTGGTATGCAAATCTTCAGATGGTGATTAAATGACTGGAAAGATACCGTACTTAAACTCAGTTTCCAAGTCCGTTTCAGGGTGGTGGATACCAAATTAACAAGTCTTAATATTATGTTGGCACTTTAAAGCATCTGACATAAAATATATGTAGGTATGCAAGTAATAATTTCATGGATTGCCATTTCTGTGTACTGGAGTACCTCAAAGACAAACTGTGGTATGAAGTTGTTAAAAAAAAGTACCAGGATCATTAAGCATTTATTTAAAGCTCCAGTATGCGTCTAGATAACATCAACCAACAGCAGCAGAGGTAAAGTGAAAGCATTGTGCAGTATTGAGTAAGAAGGTGGATAATCTTCAAAAATGAATTGAATATAAATGTATATTTCTGTTTATTTTCAGCTTGTGTGTGCTGCCGGTGGAGATTAGATGCCTGTTTTCACCGGCTGTCCCTTTGCTATCTGTGCCGGTGCCTGCTTCCGTCTGTCTCACTCCTCATTGTGTGTTTGCAGTCACCACAGATGAAAAGCAGCTGCAGACAAAGACTGAAGGATCTGATGTCAGCGCAGCCACGGATCAGCTAACAAAAGACAAACATGGTAGGAGGCTGGGATTTTTTTCCGAGTGCTCCAGCAAAGATACTGGGCACGCATCTGACAGATAAGGGCCATTGTTGACAGGACCACAGTGGCGAGCAGCAGCACACAATATGCAGACGGAAAGCTGGTGTAGATTTCTTACAGTGCAGGTGCTTTAAACATTTAAAAGGTGCAGGTAGAAGTTGTTTATCGGTCTTCTCCCACACAGAGTATTTGTCAGTATTTTTCGTAGAGAAACAAATGTATAATTCAGTATTTTGTTTAATAATGCTCATATTTTGTTATGTTTTCTAAGGGCTGAAGCTAACAGCTTTTGAAGAGGATGAACTAATGAAGAAGTGGCAGAAGATTCTAGGCCCAAGCAACGAAGTAATAGTAAGTTCTTTTTATTGCTTTTCTTTTTGTTCTTTTAATCATGATGGCAATAATCCTGTGAGTTCCTTGGCCGTTGATTCAAAACACCAAATAGTTCTAAGGAGAACTACATGAGTCATGAAGAAAAAATTATTGTGTCATTAACATCTTGACCTGTTTTTAACAGGGGTTATTGTTTTAAAATCAGCCCTTTTAACGAAGGTTCACTTGTTAACAGAGATATTACTTGCTTGTTTGACAGGTGGCTCAGGTGGAGAAATTTACTGAGGCCAGTGGCCTGGGCATCAGTCTGGAGGCTAACAGTGGACATCATTACATCCGCTCAGTCCTTCCTGAGGGACCTGTTGGGCGCTGTGGCAAGCTGTTCAGTGGAGATGAGCTGGTTGAGGTCAGTCGTCACTTAAAATTTCATATGCTTGTGTAATATTCCCAGAGGTTTGAATATATACGGATACTTCACTTATATACTGATTGCAATGCAATAAGCTGCAAAAATGAGCTGCTCTTTTATATTGTATTACAAAGGGAAACTCTGGCTGACCATATTAGCATGATTAGCTGCCACACACTGATCTCTGTAAAAGCTGTGCACTGGTTATCTATATGCATTGTGGAAGGCCTTGCTTGCAGTGGTGTAGAATTAACTGGCAGTTCTGCATTGGGATTGTTTTGTATCAGTGGCACTCACTTTCAACCCCTTCTATTTTCAGTTACAGTAGAAGCCAGTGCAAAAGTTTATTAAATCATTGCTTCTTGGGTAGAGAAACTAGAGATTACGTTTGTATAATCCACAATAACCACTTGTGTTTGACATGCTTTAACCTTGAATTGGCTGAATCAGCTTTTGATCTTTCTCTTTTAAGGTGAACGATATTTCTCTGATTGGTGAGACTCACAAAGAGGTGGTGAAAATCTTGAAGGAGCTCCCACTTTCTGTATACATGACGTGCTGTAGACCTGCGCCTGAGCTTCAGACCGACCTGAAGGCTGTCCAACCACAATCAGACACTTTGTCTACAGTAACTAAAATAAAGGTATCACTTCCATGTTGTTAACATGCATCCAGAATTTGTCATATTGTATATGTTTACAGGGACGTAAAAGTGCAAGTGATTGAACATTTTTGCTATCAACACTAGAGACATACGGACTACATTGCTTAGATAACTGTATTGTATGAAGAATGTAGCTCTGACATGCAATCATGTGTCGTGATACATGTTTCCCTGCCTGTGCATATCAAGTAAGGCAGTATGGCAGGGGAGTAATACTCTTCCATCCCCTTTCTCTGTTGTAACCCATCAGCCATTATTAGCTTATTCTTGCTGTCAATCACTCCATTGGCTTTCCACATTGCCAGCCACGCTGGATTAAGTCTTAATGATAAGCGGCGGGTGGTTAAAGTATTATTAGGACCATTTCTCGCAATACCTCGGCAGCATCCAACATTTGCTCGAGATATGAGAGATCAAAAGCAGCTTCCCTTTGGGGGAATGGGGTTTTCATCTCCCCAGCTTTATCAGTGATAATGTACTAAGGCCGACCATCCCAGAGATATTTTCCTTTTATCAACTGCCAGAAACCTGAGCCAGAAACACAACTAGAGGGTTGCAGCCTATGGGTTCCAAGTAAAAGTGAGTAAGGCATGGTGTAATATAGTGATTTGGGGCTTTTGCTTGCTTTGCAGAATCAAATAGAGCGCAGCGGTGTGCTGGTTGCAGAAGATTCAGAGGTGAACACCGGAGCAGCGACACAGGATAATGTAACCGAGGAGACGATAGGATGTCCTTTGGCAATGTGGGAGCACGAGATCCAGAATATCGAGCTCGAAAAGGGAGAGGGGGGATTGGGATTCAGCATTTTGGATTATCAGGTGGGACAGGTTCTTGGGACTTTTTCAGGCTTATAGACATGCCTAAACATATATTATCGTCCTGAAGTGCAATTTTTGTTTCCTTTGTTAATTACACATACATATTTTAATGCTTAAATTCATGTAGTTAAACACTAGAATATTTCTTTATAAATCAGATTCAGTGATGAGATGCAATTGTTTACCTGCTGACTTTACTGGCCTTGCTTCTCCACAGGACCCGCTGGACCCGGCGAAGACGGTGATTGTGATTCGCTCACTGGTTCCCGGTGGTGTTGCGGAGAGAGATGGCAGACTGTTGCCAGGAGACCGGCTCATGTATGTTAACGCAACAAACCTGGAGGATGCCAGCCTGGAGGATGCTGTCCAGGCCCTTAAGGGAGCAAATCTTGGGAAGGTCCAGATTGGGGTTGCCAAACCGCTGCCTGTAAGGATTAGTATTGTTTATTCGTGTCCTATTGTTTATTCCTGAAAATTGAAGGTAATTGTGTCTTGCATTTTGTGCACAAGTGTTGCTTTCAGTATGCTAAGAGCTTGATAGCTATGTTTGTGTCCCCCCTGCCATACTTCTTATGGAATTTGTCACTGCAGTAATGCAAAGTTCTGAGTTAGGCACTCTTTACACAACTTAGTAGCCAGGTACGAGGGCTCAGCTTTCAAGGACTTGAATTTTTCATGCAGGAAAAAGTGTGCAGGGAGGCTGCGGGGTTTAACATTCTACACACTGTTCTTTCAGAGGAGGTGGTTGGCCCTCGATGCTATGTGTCCTCTTGTTTCGTATTATTAAGTTATTGACTTTTCCAGAAGCACACCTCTCCTGTACTTTTAAACACATCAGAGCACCTGTCAAAATATTAGGTCTGTCCCACAGCATGCTCACTGCTCCGGGCAGCTGTGCGCATTGTGTGGGATGTTTCCCTCTGCAAAAAAACAGCTTGCATTCTTTCAGCAATGGAGCTGCATCTCTCTTGTATTGAATCTGCCATCGGATTACTCAGTGAGACCTGTGGGCTGCTAGGGTTAGCTGGATTACAGAGCTGCAGGAAGCCTCTGTGAAGTTATCGAGGTCCCCTGCAGGACGGGGAATGCACTTCCGAGGGTTATTTTGTTGTATTGCCTCTCAAAATTGAGTCTGACGAGCGTAATCCTCCAGTATGCCTTCTTACCTTTCATCTGTCTCGGCTGCATGTTACAAAAAATCAATATCAAGTGGACTGAGAAAATAATCTATATGAAATGTTTACAAGCTTCTCTGTTAACAATTGATTCAAATAAATTCAGAATGTGTAATTCTAGGCAGTTTTTCCACATAGACCAATTTTATTAACACTATAGTTAGTCTCAACTATTCCTAACATCTCTTTCCATCTCCATTCTATACTACTTTACTCATCAAAGATGTAAATAAAAGTAAAATTAAAGTTGGAGACACTGAAAAAATCTCTCCACTTTCCTAGGGAATATGTGGATATTCCCACTCTCTACACCCATATGGTGAGCAAGAAGTAACTTCATCATCCACCATCCATTCATTTGACTTCAACAATATTTTGGTTGAAGAAGGAGAGGAAGAAGGACTGACTGAGGGAATCCTTTACCGAGCTGAGCCTGCATTGGTCAGTTAGCTTTTGGGAAAACTGACATATCAGAAGTGATCTAAAGGGCAAACAAATTATAATTATGTATTTGCATCAGTCTAGTAATCATAAAGAATGCAATCTTTGATTTAATTGTGCAAAAATATTAGCATCATTTTTTTTTTAAAGCCTTTTGTGTTTGAATAATTGACTTGTGCATTCAGTTTTAATGCCACTCAGTTACACTTTCATTGGTTGTGACAGATTGACACCAGTGAAGCGGACCTGTCTGATGAAAAGGTCCTAGATCTTACTTACTCTGGGCTGGAGGATGACACTTTCCAGGCTTCCATGATGGCTCTCCATGGCAGCGGCTGTAGCTCAGACCTGGATTACCTGCACTCGTCCACACCTAAGGCAAGCCAACATTGTTTTTGTTACCATCTCAAACTAAAACTGAAGGCAGCAGTGATGTCTTCGTTTCATTAAATGTTGCCACCCCAGCTTATGCCCTTTGTCATAATGAGGTGTGCGGTGTGCAGTCATTATTCTTTGGTTATTGCAACCGACAGCCAAAATGTCATGAGACATGCTTTTGCCCTCTGATAGGGCGGTAACTACATTACTGACATTGCTGTTGTATGAGAGCAGTCGCTGTGGCTGACTTTGTTGCCTTGGGTGCCCCAAGAATAACAACTCCCCAAATGGATATTAAATTAAAAGAAAAATAAACAAAGAAGAGCAAGGCTCAGACGAACTATTTCCTTAAGGGTATTGGTGGTCTTCCAGTTTTTCCAAAGGTCACAGCAGACCTTATTTGTGGAGCCTTCCCGAGTAATTTATATTGTGATCAACCAGTCGAGAGGTGGACATGGGCCGGGATAACTTGTAACATTTTATAGTTCATAGGAATTTCATAAAACAGATTTCAAATGTTTGTTATGAGGTTGAACAGCTCGGTATTTGTTTGGATGATAAACTCTGGAGAAAGGTCACAAGTCTGCTGATAAATTTCAGATCTCCATTAGTGACAAACAGTGGATCAATTTTTCAGACGAGCTGGCAGATATCTACGCCGGTGTGACGAATATTGCCTTTTTCTTGTATTCCGGTCCCGCTATCTGTTTACTGAACAATAAAAACAAAGGTCACCACAGTGCCAGCGAGCCTCCATATTGATGAAAAGGAAAGTGTATTTGTCCTTCACTGCTTCCACCAAAATTACATTTTTGCATTGCACATGATACTAAAGAGCTTCTAATCACACAGAACTTATAAACTTATGGTCACTTATACAATGTTTGAATGTTTGGCAATTGGCTCAACTCTTATGATGTTTATCTGATTAACGTTTCACAATAACCAAAACATTCATTCATGGATAAATTTTTTTTTCCATGGCTGTCATAGTAGGCTGTGATGTTTGACTTGGCACACCTTTAGCACTGGACGCTCGTCCTGACAGAGCCCTCGGTGGGTTTTGGGGCATGTGGAATTTAAACCCCGGTGCTTGCTGCCTCAAACCGAACTGAAACTGAGCCTTTAAATCGTTTTTAAAAACACTATGGTCCCCACATTTGTGTGAATACCGGAGTGCTTTTAGTTTCTGCAGCTATTCCCTAGTTGTCAGCCTAGTGGTACCTTATTAACATCAAACTTGCTATTCCTTTTATTATTTAGCATATTTTCCTTTTGAGCCACTCTTGTAATATATATTAACATATTTCACCTTTTTTTCTTTACTTCTGTTAGGAATCCCAAAGGGAAGTTCTTTGCTCAGATTCATTACCAGCCTGTCTGGTTCCAATAAAATCTTAAACGCAGTTACGATAAAAACAACATATTGTGTATTTGGCTCTCAAGATCGGCTGTAATCTATGCTGGTTTCTATTGGCCACTTATGGGCCCATTACAAGGAGGGCAGGATGGTGGCTGAGCAGGATGAATTCTCCCTATTGGGCAGTTGTTGAACAAGCAGGCTGGAGTGTTCATTCGGCTGCTCTGCTTTATTTTCCTCTAGCTGTCAGCTCGTCTGAGCTTGCTGGATGACCATTCCTGCTTAGAGGACGACACCAAAGCTTTTCATCCCGAGAAGTCGACCTCTTATGCTCCCCCAAGTTTGATGGGTCACACTCCGGCTTTTAACGCTGCGCTGAGCAGTTCTGATCAGTACCTGTCACAGAGCACCGGGAAAGAAGAACCGGCGGAGTGCTCAGAGTCATACAGCCTTTTTGCAGAAATAGGGAGCAGATCTAATGTCCAAGGGGAACCACTGGAGTGTCTTTCGTATCAGCAGGAGAACGCCGTCTCTTTTGGAGATATATCAGCTTTGATACAGGTAAACTATTTAGTCTGATTAAAAGCCACACTTTTGATATCAGCATGAAGCAAAAAAAATGGGAGGAATGTGTTTTCTGTGAAATTCATGAATATGAGTTAATCATTGATATGCCACACATCTCGGATATATCACGGCACACTCTTACTGCGAGGAAACAATCACCCTCTCTGAAGGAATTCCTTAAGCTAACATCCAACCTCTCTCCAGTCAGAGCTCCTTCCTTTCAAATACAAGACAAACAAACGTTCCAAGATGATTTGTTTGAAATTCATTTTCACAGCCAATTTGCCGCTCCTCACTTTCCTCCAGAGGCCACGCTTTGTTTTGGAATCTGGCCTAATATTTTCATTTGCTATCATGAATAAGTGTCTTGAATTATCGCCTTCAAGGACAAGGAGGATGGTGTGAAAGATTCGGCAGAAGACGGTGACAAAGAAGCACTGACCTCCGGGAGCAATTTTGAAAGGACTATCACAGTTGTCAAGGGCAACTCCAGCCTGGGTTTGTGTTAATTTCTTCACATTTCTCTTGTTTGCTCTTTTTACTCTCTATTGCTTTCCTTTTTTTCTGTGTTGATGTGGTTGCAAGATTGAAAGGCATATTTGACCATTTTTCTTTGTTTGGTGTTTTTATAAATCCCAGTTTTAAGGCCAAAACGATAGAAATAGTTCTGGCTGTTTTCCAACTCACAAAGCATAATTCCATTGCTGTACAGAGTATTTGCATTTCAAAACCCACCCAAGGGGCTGCCAATGGCTCCAAGAATACTAAGCTTGAACTTCTAAAACAAATAGGTGTTATGACGGCACTATTTCAAATCCTCAGTTGCTCATTTTGCTCTTTGAAGGCAGTCAGTTGGAATACTCTGCATAATATGTTGTCTGGATCTTATGTAGCTTTTTACTTAATAGAATGTAAGATCCTTTCTTACATAGGCCACACTCATGTAGTGTTTCATATCTATACAAATGGGACCTTAGACAGAAATGGTTACTGAAAGGAGTTCAAAATTGTGTACATGACTGTCTTCCAGAGAAATATAAACAAATGCAAATTAATTGTGTCCTGTGTCTCAAGCCTCTGTTTGCTGTGTAAAAGTAAGAAGTGTCTTGTTTTTCCACCAAGAACAATATGAGAAGGGAATTTCCAAAGACCTCCAAGATTTTTTTAGAATACACATAGGGACTAAGCTGAAATCCTATTAAGTGTCTCTATAGATCAGAAGTGTCAAACATAAGGCCCATTGGACAGAATCAACCCGCAAGAGGCTTCAATGTGGTCTTCCAAACCAACAAGCAAATGTTACAAATTTCAAAGAAAACATTTATCTTCAACAAATTCCTCAAGAGTCGCGGACGCAACACAACACTGAGACTAAGAATGAATTAATGTCTAAAGATAATCTCTTGTTGTTTTTTGATGATCACCTTGAAGGTATGACAGTGAGCGCTATGAAAGATGGTTTGGGGATGCTCATCCGGAGTATAATCCATGGAGGGTCTATCAGCCGTGACGGACGTCTGGGTGTGGGGGATCTCATCCTGGGAATTAATGGGGAGCCCACTGCCAACCTTACCAACGCTCAGGCCCGTGCCATGCTCCGGAGACACTCTCTTATTGGACCTGAGCTGGGGTAAGATAAGACAGTTAAAGAGCAGCAGCCAATATCCATGTTTTCACACATCATTGAAACTTGGCAGAACGATTGTGTGATTTCAAATTGATCTGTACTCGTGCCATGATATTACATTCAATTAGGTTTTTTTGATTAGCTTTCAACTTCATTAAGGTTTGATGTAATGCTTAAGGCGATATCATTTTTGTTGTTGTTGTTGACAAAGAAAATTAAATAACAAAGTGATTATTCAAATTTTAAAACTGCTGAATCTGTGTGTGTTTGTATAACTTGGTCTGCTTTGATACAGTGCTGTATTCATTATAGAGCATCGACACACGTTTATATTTCGTATTTCTCTGTAAACTGAGTAAAGCTCAGAGGTCTATTAGAGATGCACCTTGAAGCCTCGGAAAGTCTTTAAATGTGGATACAGGCTGGAGACACACTTACAAGTGTCATTCTGTGATTCTAAAAGCAACATAGGGAAAATCAGTTTGTCAACAGAAGTCCTTTATGCTTATGGTTATCTTATAAGTGTTACCAGTCATCCTGGCCTTTTAAAAGACTGACATTTTGAGTTAAAAAAAAATAAATGGATGTGTTATTTTACAAGGTCTGCTTGCTGAACTAAACTTGGCAGTTTTGTTAGCTTCGGTGCATAAAAGCCAACTCTTCACATTCTAGATCTGCTTGTGCACCTGAGGACGATTTGTGCCCATTTTATGTGTGAGTATGACTAACTTTCACGCTGGTGCGGTTTCAGCCACAAGCTGCCTTCTTGGTTTCTTTCCCTCCGTTCTGTCCGCTTCCTGCTTGGGTTCACTGCAGTCTATATATGTAAAAAAAGTTTTATCCAGACTAAAATGAAGAGGGTTACATCTTTTCAAAACAAGAAAATACTTTATGGTTTGAATATGTTGTATTTCATATCAGTCACATACAATCATTAACATCCTGACAATGCCGTTACCTCACACTTTAATATTAACCATTGTGCTTAATAAAACATTCTTGTCACAACAAAACCTTAAAGAATACATCGTAACACTCTTATCTGGATAAATCTTTATTGACTGTCACTTACTGTCATTAATTTGCTGCTTAACATATTTTCTTTCATTACTGTGACTAACCTCATTAACATCACCCGTCGTTCTTTTTTTTTTAATCTACCAATGAAAACTATTTCAGCTCCTCCATCACTTTTTTTTTTACAGGGTAACTCAGCCTTTTTAATATTTCACCGGAATTCAGACTCGTCTTTTGCATGCCATCATGTTGAAGATCTGTCGGCGTCACTCATGTGTTAATGTGTTCCTCCAAATCAACTTCACTCTGAATTGTTTTGCAGTGGATTTGGAAGTGCATGTTGCATCTTCTCTTGCTTTCCTTCTCTTAATACTTTCTTGTAGCTACTTATGTATTTGTTTTATTTCATGTACATCACTCAATAAGAGAGAGAAGACTTGATTTGCTCAGACATTTATGAAGGTAAACACCTGTTTGAACGCTGGTACGTCAAGGATTTATATATAATTCACTGACATCTCACCCTGGTGAAAGGCAGAGGTTGTTTGCCTGCAGAGTTTCTGTAGCCTTGTCCCTCAAGTAAAATATGATGGAAGGAAAAACAAACTTGCCAACTTTAAAGAAGGTATTTTGTCTCATAAAAATAGAACGGGTTATCAGACTTTCACAGTCGCTTTGTAATTTTTGGTGAATGTTTTTGCAAGTATGTAGTTAAAGAGGCATCACTGCCACTAAAGAAGGTAAGAAAGTTTCTGAATATGGATGGTTTCAGTAAACTTTTTTTTCTTTTTTATGTGTGTGTGTGTGTGTGTCTGTTCAGCATTACATATGTCCCGGCTGAGTATCTGGAGGAATACAAGGCCAGTCAACAAGCCACGGACGAAGTCTTCGATGAACCAGCTCCAGGTCTAAAGTATGTCTGAATCCACAACCTGTTACTATTGTTATGCATTTATAGGTACTTTCATATACATCTGTCCATCCATCCATCCTCACACACTCACAGTAACTTGAGGGGCAAATTTGAATCACATAAATAACCTCAAATGCATGTTTTTGGATATCTGGAGGAAACCAGTGTACCCACAGCAAACCAATGCAAACCTTTCACAGAAAGGCTCATTATCATTGTGAGGTGAGAGAAACCACTGCACCGCTTTGGTGCAGTGGTCCATTTCTAAGTTTATTGATATTTTTTACTTATGTCAGTATTATTTTAATATACAATCTTTGATGGATGAAATAAAAATTGAATGAGGACAGACATCCCTGAATTCATATAGTCAACAGATTCTAGGTTGACTGAGTTCAACACACCGATTACCCACAGCCAGATATTTATTTAACTTATTTTGTATATTCAGTTTTATTTCTCACTGAAATTGAGATCTAACCAGTAATACAAAGGGCTTCTGGTGACTAGCTGAGCAGTACAGATTTCCCAAAATAACAATATATACAGATGAGGAGACCAAGACCAATTATTTATTCCTTTCTTTTTTTTTAAATTTGTCTAAAGATTTGAAAGTTAGAGAATGTGTCTGATCATGGTGTAAATATCTTGCTTGATCACTGTAAGTCAAATTTTTCTTCAAAATCATAAGTTAGATTTTTGGGAAAATTACTACTTTGGTGTTCTTTTTTTCAAAGACATCAATAACTACTAAGTAAACAGCAGCATTAAAAATAGTGCATTTGTTGTCAAGCAGGTGCATTGTCAATTTATACACTTTTTACTTTAGACAAGTTTTATTGCATTTAGTGTCTTGCAGTCCTACTCTTAGCGAATCAGGTCTTTACCTTGAGAGCAGGTTCAAATCGATCCCGGTAGCAGGAAGGGAACATAAAAACCAGCCAAGACTCGGATTAGAGTTGCAGTGATTTGCTGTGGTGACGTCTGTAAAAGAAAACAACTGATTAAACAGAGTACTTGTATTTTCTGGGTTATTCTGTGTGTTATCTGAGTCAGAGTTCAAGTGCTTTTACTCTGATCTCCTCATGTTTGTGTGTGAAGAAACTCAGGCTCAAAGGCTGCAATGTGATAAATTACCCTGAACCCTGTTTTTCTTCCTGAGTTTTGGCAGCGACAGTGCTATTAGTAGACAAAAACTAACAGTGCACCGTGAATTGCCCCCCCCCCCCCCCCCCATTGGTATTTAATTTTGTTCTTGCACATTTTTATTATTAGAGTTATTCCTAACCTCCCTGAGCGTGAAGACGGCGAGGGAGAGGAGAGTGCCTCTTACAGCAACTGGAACCAACCAAGAAAGTGAGCGAGCATGCACATGCACACGCACACTCACACACACACACACACACACACACACACACACACACACACACACACACACACACACACACACACACACACACACACACGCACACGCACACACACACACAGTATCAAAGTCTCTAATTTCATTTGGTGAATCAGCACAAATGTCACAGCTTTGAAGTTAAAATTGGAAAAACCTAGAGAGCTGATATTGGTACCTTCTGCAGAGTGGAGCTTTTCCGAGAGGCGGGCAAGTCCCTAGGGATAAGTATCGTGGGAGGCCGGGGAATGGGCAGCCGGTTGAGCAATGGAGAAGTTATGAGGGGCATTTTTATCAAGCACATCCTGGAGGACAGCCCTGCTGGACAGAACGGGACCCTGAAGACTGGAGACAGGATTGTAGAGGTAAATTAAGGCCTCAGGTCGCAGGACTAATAAAACTGATGTTTTTATTTGATGTCATCTTGATGTCAGAGGACATCTTTTTGTGCTATTAAAGTAATTCAAAATCCTCAATAAGCTGTCTTGTATTGACAATTCCAGTACCAGACTGAATCTTTTCCTTGAAATCCTTATCAGGTGGATGGAGCGGACCTGAGAGATGCCAGCCATGAGGAGGCAGTGGAGGCCATACGAAGGGCGGGTAACCCTGTTTCCTTCCTGGTCCAGAGTATTGTCCATCGGCCCAGGGTAAGTCTGAGAACAGTCTTAAAACAAGGTCACGTTAAGGACTCAGTGTCCTTCACATCAGATCAATGTTTATCTATACAGGCAACAGTGGGCACTTTCCAATGATACAACATGCACATTGTACACCCCCTGTCTTATCTGCATTGTGCGGCTCTTCAAAGCACTTTTGACATTTTTCATCAAAGTGACAACAAACTGTGTATTATAAATATCCTATCTGGTTTTAACCTTTACAAACAATGCTCATTGAAAATCACTATCATCAACTGCATCATTTGTTGTTTGAAAGTGCCCCCAGGCCTTAAAAGCACAAGTAGGTAGTTTCCTGCTGGGGCCGCTGCTGTCTGGTCTCCAGCGTCAGATCTCTCCCTGCCAGTCACATTTCATGCTCTGTTATCTGTGAGATATTCCTGCATGCCTCCCTTAACTGGCTTCTGGTTTCTCATTGGGAATGTGGCAACTCATAATCTACTGTAGCGCGTTCAGGGGAAGGGCTCATAAAGGGCAGGAGTCATAATAATGCTTTGCCTGTGATGTTTTTTTATGTCATGATTATTATATTGTATTTTTTTTTCTTTGTTCTCTCGCTCACATCTGCACTGTAGTAATTCATTTATTTCATTGTTAAGAGTAAAACATGATTGAAAACCCACTGTACACACTGTGCACTTCTACATACATCTCAATCTAGACTGGAAATTGAGCTATGCAAAACAATTACCTCGCCAAAGACCTGGTCCAACATTAAAACCTCTGCAGTATTATACCAGGCCTGCAGTGGTGCTGTAACGCAACATAAAAACAGTGCGCACAAGAAACTCAAAACATAGGATCTATGGGATTCACAGTAAAAGAGGAGGAGCAGAAGGTTTTGCTGAAAAAGCCATAACTATTACAGTAGCACGAACGCAACGTACACAACGTAATCTGCTATCACTGTGTTGTTGGAGCATAAGTGTGTCAGAGGGGTGTGGTGGTGTGACATGAGCTTTTGTCCTGTAAAGACAGAGATAAAATCACTCCAGAAGCTGGATTAGTTTCCTGATTTAATTTCTAAAACAACAGTGTGAACTTGGATCCAATCAAGTAGTCCTTTCTTTTCCTTTTGATGTAGCGAAAGTTACTTGAGGTTATGAGTCGCCTCAAACCTGCCTCTCTGTTCCCCCACGCTGCTGCCTCAGCCCGAGTCCACGTATAGCCCATCGCCTGCCATAAAGAAACACACTTCCACTTTCACATGCATGCCACATCGCACGAGTCAGGTAATCCGTCTTTCTCGTTCTGCCGCTCTTATTTCTTGTGCGTCGGCTATCCATCACGCTTAATCTCGGCTGTGTTATCACTCCCCGCCTCCTCTTTCTTTTTGTCTCTCAGACGGTGAGCTGAGTCTTTCTTTTTAACTGCGACTTTGACTTTGATGTACACATAATGTGTGCTTTTATGGAAATAAAGACAAAGAAGATTTGGAGATTCCTTCGGGGAGGAAAAGGTTTATTTTGTCCTGACAGACATCTGCTCCTGTTTTCTATCATAGAGTAGGTGAACAGTAACAGAGACCTGACCCACAATTATGGTTTGAATTATATGGTCAGCAGGTGGTAAAATCCACTTGTTCATTTGAAAATTGAACAGGAAACCTCTGCGCTGAAGATGTGTAATGCTGACATTCATTACTTATCCAGACCAGATTCTTTATGCACTTTCACTCCAGGGCTTATTAAACATTTATTGGTCTTGCATAGATACTCATCATCACCTCCACTATATTAGGGTTGCCAATGTGTTGTGGAGGGTATCTGAGAGATTTAGAGGCACATTTCAACAGACAATATAGGCTCTTTAATCATGAGAAAAATTGCTAGGAAAACTATAGATTGTAACTTTTGCATATTATTCTCTGATTCACACATGGATTCCGTTGCACTTGCACTTGAATCGTCATAAGCTTAGAAACAGTCTGTTAAAATAACTTAAAATAACTATTACAGAGTCAGGGAAGGGTTTTTTTTTCGTGCATCAGGGGCAAATTTTATTATTACAGCACATACAATCGTGTTCATGCAGCATTTATCTGCCTCCATCACAGTATTTAGTTTTCACTCTGATCATCACAAAAAAACCCTGCTTCAAATTGGAGCACATACAGAGATGGCCAATACCACTGATACTTTCATTTTGTTTTATTCTAAAATGCCCATAATCATAAACAAACACTAATGGAACTCTGGTCTCCTCTTGAGGATTCTGATGCAATCAACAAGTGCAGCTTATAAACATAACTCCAGCAGATTATTGTAATTGTGCTACTTGTAGTGATAACAAGTTAAGTAACATTAGTTTATAAAAAATGCTAATTATCATTTACTGAGCTTCTCACTTATTACTTTTACATGCATACATTAATTTGAAAAACTAGTAAGATGCAGGATGTTGTGGACAAATGCAACCCATTCTCTCACTTGGTGTTTAAGTTCTAATTGTATCTGCCTTTATGTGTGACATAACAAATGAGTCAATCTGTCAACATTACAGAGACTCACATTCCTCAGCAAACTGAAAAAAGACAATACAAAAACACCATCAGGGAATTAATTCAGATGTTAAAAAGCAGTAGCTAATAAATTAACTCCAACAACTGTTACAAATTCTTAATTGAAATGCTGAACATGCATGAGGCAGCTGAGCTTTTTATCACTTACATGTGACCAGACAGTGCCTCATTTGTACGACTGCATCCAGACTCAAACTTACTCAGACGTGCCGATTTCAAACTCTAATTGTAGAATAAAGTCAATAAGGCAAAACTTGCAAAACTGTGATTCTGTAGCAGGTCCGTGTGTGGTGGTTGGAGCTGGCAACCCTGGCAATATGAGACCAAATAATTATTAAGTGTGTGCCTCCTGAAGTATATAAGAAATGTAGGCAATTTCCTCCAAAGTGTCTGAATCATTTTTTAGTTGCGAAAAAAAAATAGAAATGAATTCCAAGGGACTGAATCGTTACCAAAGTAGCTGACAGGGTGTTGGGTCTCAAGCAGGTAAGCCACTAATGCAGTTTTCAAAGTCAGCCACTGGGGGCCACCTACAGACGATTAAGACAAGCTGTTTCCCTTCAAGCTTCAAACAGTTCTCTTATAAGCAATGAATAATCTCAAGGTAGCCTGCAGAAATCAGAAACATTTCCTTAAACTATTTCACTGAAAGAGGGTTGCTTTGATTTTTTTTTTCTTTCTTTTTTTAAATGGCTGTCCTGAAGGACGTTGCTTGCTTTAATAGCTGCTCATTTGAATAAAACCTGCAGTGTTTTTATCCTCCACTGTATTTTTTTTCCACCGGACATGACCTCAGATTCAAGTCTTTCAGAAAGGCTCAGCCATCATATTAAATCTCTGTCATGTTGTCAGCTTGTTGGTCTTGTGTTGCTTTTAGAAGCCGCCCCTGCCCTTTCTGCAGCTAAATAGCCATCGCGGGTCAAGCCTTTGCTACACTAATCAAACCTGCTTAGCGCCTGCCCTGCCTCAGGTTAGAAAGCTGCCCCCGTGTCCGTGTCTGCCTGCCTGTGTCCGCCCGGGTGTGTCTTTCACTTGACCTGCACTGCTTTGACTTGTGAAAATTGAGTTAACAACCTGCATGATGGGAGTGAAAAAGACGATGAAAGAGAGCTTGCACGTGTGTGTGTGTGTGTGTGTGTGTGTGTGTGTGTGTGTGTGTGTGTGTGTGTGTGTGTGTGTGTGTGTGTGTGTGTGTGTGTGTGTGTGTGCGCGTGTGTGTGCATGCGTGTGTGTGCGTGCGCGCGCGCCAACTGAACGGTCAAACATTAATTCTGCATGCACGTTCAGGGCTTTTCAGTCTGTGTTAAGGCAGCCATCAGTCACATTGAACCACTGCTGATTTTTTTATATTTTTTTCATTTAAAACTGAATATTATGGAAAAGTAAAATTTTAATTAAAAGAAAAAAGTACACAATATTAGCAACAAGTTTGAGGATTGCCAGTTTTATGTAATTATGGGTCAGATTCAGGACAAATGTAAATTGTAAATTAACTTTCATGAGCTGTATTTTATAATAATCAGAATTAAAACAAAAAAGGATTCAATGAACGAATACTTTTACATGATCTTCACATTCGTACTTTTTTCAGGTAGGTGTGTGCCTGCATGCATGCGTGTTCCTCTTTTGAATCCATGCTTCCACTGAATTTTGCTTCATCTCTTTTTTACATCAGGCAAAGAGTAAAATCACAGTTGGGGCTTTTTTTCCTTTCCTTTCAGTCTCCAGCTTTGAGAGATTTTTTTTTCCAATTATCCCTGAAGCATGGTCCCAAATGTCTCATTGCCAACTGTAAGAAAGACAGCTGTCTTTACACAGTCAACAGAAATATCAGCATGTGAAAAACTTTGAACTATTAATTAATTCATTTATTTATTTGAAGATGCCAAAACCTTTTGAGCTTGATAATTGAGAAGCAATGGTCAAACTTGGATGGATGTGTGCTTCTCGCAGAATTATTTCTCAACACTTCAATGATTTGGCATATTTGAGTTTGAGCACTTTAGTTTGTTTTATAGTTTGTTTGTTTGTTATACCAAGGTTCAAGTTAGTAAGAGGGAAAAAAAAGTTTTTCTTTTTGAGGAAACTACAATTTTCTTACATTTAAAAACAGATGGTTTATGATAACAAAGCACACTGCATGCTTGGTTTTAGTCATTCTGAACACTCATGACTTTGTGTAAACTTATTCATATTAATGGGATTGCTGTCTGCGTCGGATCGCAGTATGATCCAGTGTCTTTCACTATCCGGTGACATTGAAGTAGATATCTGGAATTTGCTCTTCAGATGTGACCTAACTTAATTTGACGGTGCTTTTATTGTTACAACGTGAAGTGATTTACCTTTATATCTGTCTTAAACACAACAGTCATCGACAACAGACTCCAGTGAGGAGCGAGCTGCAACTCTAACCAAGGACATCAAGGACAAGGTTGGTATTTCCAATCATCCAACATTTGTCAGTGGAAGTTTCACACTTTTCAGTCTTACTTTAACCTTTTAGACAAATGCAGTGTGAGTAACTATTTGTTATGTGGTGTCATATTGGGAAGATGAGCAGTTCTTTCACTAGAATTGTGCAGGTTTGATTCCCACTGTCAACAGGTGACAACTGTGGGTCCTTGAGCAATACATGTGAAACATGGTACCGTTACTTGGAATAACCAATATTTTGTACAAAAGCCTAATATGTGAAGACATAGGGTTAAATGTATTTAATTTGGAAAAAGGCATTTCAATTGATATGTAATGTTAAGTTGAACATGCGTTTATATCTCCTGTATTCATTATATTTACTTTACAAACTGGGGTTGATCCAAAAGCCTGGTATTCCAAAAATATCTGCTAATATCGAGGGTAATAAAATCTTGGCATGCAGTAGTTCTACTAAAGGAGTGTCTTTCTTTGTGATATAATTTATGTCCACAGGGAGGTATTGTGCAGAATTAACTTAAGAACTACATCTCAACAGTTCAGACACTGCATTTGACCTAAAGCACTCCCTGCAGTAATTACAATATAATAATAAATGTTGGAATATTGGGGTTTTTTTTTTACCATTAAACCTATTTTGAGGGATTGTTCTTAAGAAGTTAAGTAGATAACTGTAGAGATGATATGCTTGTTAAATTATGTTTATGTTCTATGGTATGTTTCTGTCAAAATCCAACTCGTTCGTTGTCACCTGCAACTCCATTTGTCTGTGAATAGCTGTAGATACGTGTCACAAATGTGTTGTCGTCTAAAGTTGTTGCCCTTTTTTTCTTCTTTGTAGGAGGCTGACAGTCACTGTAGACTTGTCCTCCGCCTCTCCCCAACTAACCCTTTCACTCCTACCCCGTTTAAGGTTTGTGGGTCTGTGTTGTGCTTTCTTCTTTTCCTTTGTCTGTGTGTGCTTGTACAGTTGTGTTGACACAGCACGACACGGCTCATGTATCGCAGTATATTAACATGCTGTACAGGCACACACTCGCACAACCTAACATCTCCCGTCTGTCTGCGTTTCTTTGTGCGTTGTGTAAAATCCAAACATCTTTTGTCTTTCACTGTCAAGCTTTGTTCTTTGTTTGTTGATTTTTTTTTTGCCATCTCTTATTCAGGAAATAAGAGAATCAAAATCTTTTTAATGGTTTAATAGATTTTTGGCTTGATGTTACACAGAAATCAGAAGTGTGATTTGTGGTTGTAGGTTTTCAGGTAAGTAGATGTATGAATGACTTGTGTAAAAAAAAAAAATTCAGTTCTGCTTTAATTGTGTTTTTCCACAAAATCAAGTGCTTCACTCTTGAGTCCTGCTGTTAATAACAACCAAATATTAGTATCTCTGATTACAGTAACGGCTCTCATGTTCCTTCAGACTGCTTTAGTCAAGTGGACGACAATTTGATTCGTATTTCCCGTCTCTCTGCCTTTTACCTGATCCACGAATTTCCTGCTCCATCTGTGGCGTGACAGCTGGCCAAGCGTGAAGCAGCGAGGGCGTCTCCCACCAGCTCCGTCATCCCCCTGCCTGTGGTGCCCCATGTGGGAGAGACTGATACAGACACGCTGACAGAGATTCCTGGCAGACCCACTGAGGCAGCTGAGGAGAACAAAGAGGAGGAGGAGGAGAAGGAGGAGGAGGAAGAGGTGGAGGATGAGTTTGGATACAGCTGGAGTGAGTTCACTTGTCTGTTCCATAAACTCTGACTTTGTTATACAAATTTATATGAATACCTGTGGTTTATTTTGTTGGAATTGCATGCTTGTGAAATGCTCACCAGAAAAAACTTGACTTAAACTGTAGTGTGCAATGATGTCAAAGCGCCACAAGAGGTCCTCAATTCAATGTATTAATTTGTGGCCTGTGCGAAACTTCATTTTCAAAATCCTCAGAAAAAGGTATATGTTGATCATTCCAGTCCCAAAACATGCTTTGGTAGTTTATCTTTGCTTCATTTTGGAATTCAATTATGCCCTTATGATCATAGACTGTAAGAGGATATATGCACGTGTGGATGTATGTGTCTGTGTTTGTCAGAGAGCCTGTCCGGCAGGAACAAGATTGATGAGGTTAGTTGCTGGGAGGTGAGCGGTGGAGATTAGTACAGGACTGATGGTTCAACAGCAGCATGGAACCGTTAACGGCTCGAGCCCATTGGTCTGAAGAGTGACTATCTAACATGCCAGACAGGAGAGCAAAAAAAGCGAGGTGAAGAACATATAGGTGAGAGTGAGACAAAGAAAAGATTAGGTGAAACTAAAACAGAATATTCTGCGGGTTTAAATCTTCTCAGGGCTCAATGGACCTATGGCTTCTGGTTTGAGTGACATTACATGAATTGATAGGACTCTTGGCACTATTTAGCAGTATTGCCAGCTTACCACTGCTCTCTCTCTCTTTCAGAGAATGTAATCCAGCGCTACGGCAGCCTCCCAGGTGTCCTCCACATGATTGAGCTGGAGAAAGGCAAGACGGGCCTGGGTCTCAGTCTGGCAGGCAACAAGGACCGCTCTCGCATGAGTGTGTTTGTGGTAGGAATCGACCCCAACGGGGCGGCCGGCAGAGATGGACGTATGGTGGTTGGTGATGAGCTCCTCGAGGTAAGACAACTGTGGATTAAATCTCTCAGTGTATCGACTCATTTAACATTTTCTAAAGACAGCACTGTTCTTATAATGATTTGTATATTCTATCAGATCAATGGACAAGTCCTTTACGGCCACAGTCATCAGAACGCATCGTCCATAATCAAGAGCTCGCCGTCTGAAGTCAAAATCATCTTTGTCAGGTATGACGACATGCTTCTTTAATCTTTCCATTAAAATGCATGTTCGAGCTGCTGGATTCAAAACTCACCAAGAACCTACTGTAATGCTATAGAAAATCCAGTAGAGGGGGCAAGTGTAATTCAGCAGAAAGATGCGCTGAACAGTGAATGAGACAGTCTTCACATTCATCAACTGAGCTTCTTTATCTGGTTTGTCAAGAGTAGTTTTGTCAAACCAAGTTGAAAAAGGACAATATTAAGTAAGGACACACCCTGGACAGGTCAGCACAGGACTAAATTCAGCCATGTCTCATAAAATGTCCATATCGACACAAATTTTTTTTACTTTGTAGGTAGTATGTTTTGACAACATTTACTTGAATATTTTTTCATATATATACTTCTTCAATTTGAATTTCAGCTTTCAATCAGCAGGCACTATTGTTCTGAGTGTTCTTGTAGTTCAAACTTGACTGAAGCTTAACAAACAGGACAACAGTACGCAATGAAGACAGTCTCTCTGCCCAGAAAGAAGGAGAATGGAACAAATACAGACTGGAAGAAGTTTTGAATGAGACGTCTGTGACAGCGAGAACTAGTAGCGAGGTGAACTATTTAATACTCACTGCAGAACAGATTTCTTTGAAGATTTTTGTTTCATATTTTGGCAAAGGAGACAAACAGAATCAAATTGCTTCATAAAATAAACACGGTTTCAGAGCCTTTATATTTCATTGGATCTGTACTCCTACTCTCACAATGTCTTTTTTACACACAAGCATTTGTACACCACTTTACTCCTGTTGTGTGTTGTATAAAATAGGTGCGTATGAGCTGAAATATTTCCTCAGCGTCTATTCCTTTGACCTTTGACTTGCCTTCAATCTCTGTCAGGATCGCACTACTTAACCTGACACTTAACTCACATCCCTTCCCTGACCCCTTGAACAAAACACTGTGATCGGCACATGTAAATCAGCACTGTGCTGTCGCAATGCTGAAGTGCAACCCCTTGATGTGAGTTACGACTTTCTGAAACAGAAACACCGAGGCGCTGAGCCAGATGGCTGTGGGACCCGTGAGAGAGCAGGAGGGAGGCGCCGCAGAGCCCCACGCCGAGGTACAACCCTGCTCATGACCACACACGTAAAAACGCACAAATGCTAAAGCACTCAAGAGGCCGCTATTAGGGAGTGACGTTGTAGCTACATAACAAGCTCTTAAACTAAAACCAATAATTCTATGTCTGGTTCTTAATTTAGATTTTACTTTGTCTCTTTCTGCTGGATTTAAAAAAAAAAAAAAATTTATGTTTGAAACTGGCTTTGTGTGGTCTTGGAGTCTTCAACAGCTTGTGCCTCAGCCCAAGACACCCACAACCACAAACAGTAGTGTTGATGCACACAGCAGGGCAGCCCCACCAGCCGACAGACCCACAGTTTATTTATTCAACTTCACTGTACCGTCTATTACTCATTCTCTCACAGCCAGAAACAACTGCTGCTAATGGGGACGCTGAGAGTTCAAAGTGTGTTCATCAAATCATCAAGCTGAAGGTAAGACGCACAAGATAACACACACACACACACACACACACACACACACACACACACACACACACACACACACACACACACACACACACACACACACACACACACACACACACACACACACACACACACTCAAAAAGTGTCCCTGTTTTTGGAGTGCATTGAGATATATTCACAGGAAGAAGGTTTTGGACTTTGCCACAGCGGGCGATGGTAAGGGAAGACAGTCAAGGAGCAAACAGGAGCAGTCAAGTTTGACAAGCTGGCAAGACAGAGAAAAGAGACCGAAAATTGTGAAATGAAGGAGTGAAGTAAACAAAACAATGGCTGAATGGAAGAGGGAAAAGTTCCAAAGAGACATAAAGGCTCAGTTCAACCAAATAATATATAAAAAAGAAAGGACCCAATTTTCACCCCATGTGGTGTCTTCTTTGCAGCCATGCAGAAAGTAGACGCCACAAACTTTTTTTCCCCAAGAGTTATTGTTTGATCCTTTGAACACCACCATTGAAATTCCATGCAGCTGTACAGTGGTGGAGAGGAAGCAGGAGTCTCACCAAATAAAACAAACTTTATACACAAAGTTAGCACAAAGGTCAAGCTGGAAACATGTTTTATAAAGAACATCAAGTAAAGTTCCCCTCTAAAGAGAATCTGGGTTTTTTCACTCCTTCTACAGAGGTCTTCCCTAATTTAGAGTTTTAAAACACTCATTCGTCTCATAGTGACCCTTTATGCTCTGCTAAAGTTCACCATAAAGGCAAACTATCGTTTCATTCTTCCATGCCTCCTGGCATGCTTTAACGGATGTTTGTAATTTGACACCATCATGTACATGACATCATACCTCAAATATATTGTGCAAGTCAATAAATAAATACAAGGACACAGTCTGAACCCTGAGTAATAATGTTAAACTGTTACTTAAATATCAAATGTATAAAATCTTTCATGTATTTTTGGTGGTCAGGAAACTACCTGAGTCAGTTTTTAGATTTTTTTTCTCTGCATAGTTGATCACATTGACTTATGAAGCACTTATATGGTTAATATAGTTCACACTGATGTACTGACAGTGTTGTTCTCCTACAGGAGGATGGAGGACTTGGCGTCACTTTTGTTGAGGGCGACACTGAAGCCGGAGTCAAGGTTGAAAGTATATATGAAGTGAAGGGACACAGTGAAAAAGTACGTAATGATGACTGCATGCAAAAATCGTACTTGTCCTCCATGCCATTTATTCAGCTTTGCTAATCAAAGCTCCGTGTCTGTGTGTGTACGTGTGTGTGTGTTTGTGCAGGAAGGCTGCATGAAACCAGGGGACAAACTCCTCGCTGTGAACGGTGAATCAGTGCTTGGATACAGAGTTGAACAAGTACGTTTTGAAACATAGTACTGTTAGCAGTAGCTGTAGCAGTGAGGAGCCATTACAATGTAACAGATCACGTGTGGTTGTCCCAATGTCTTTTAGGTCAATTCTCTTCTGAGAAAAGCCAAAGGTCCAATGAAGCTAACCTTCTCTACAAATGAGACTCCCTCCTCCTTCTCCTCTCCCCAGTCAACCTTGCAGGACGCAGGTTGCACAGACGGCGTCCTCGCCAGCCTACCCAGCATGCCTAGCAGCAGCCCAACTACTCTGAATCAACCTGAGGCAGAGGCGGTCCCCAGTGAGTCTGATAAAGTGACAGGATATGCTCCGCTAGATTTTGATTCACAATGGCTGACGTCAGATTGCCTTTATTTTTCTCTCATCCACCACTGAAAATCATCTCACTTCTATTCTCTTTTTGCTTCAGGTCTCAGTCGCTCGTCCACTCCGTCCACTCTGGCCTGCGACCCAACCACTTGTCCCATCATCCCAGGCTGTGAAACCACCATTGACATCTCAAAGGGTCGCACAGGCCTGGGCCTCAGCATTGTGGGAGGCTGCGACACCCTGCTGGTAGGAAACAATCAATGTGGTAGACTTACTCTCAAAACTATTTATTGGTACTTAAGCCTTTAGACTATGGCTTTTCAAAACAAGTGCTGAAATCAACTGGAAAAAAACAAGTGGTAATCTGAGTATATAACAATATATGATGATACAAGTGTTATAAGAGACGTGACCACGCGTGGTCGGTTCCCACACACATTGCCACCCACCTAGATTCTTTGGTGGCAGTATAAGTCAGGTTTGAAATAGCCATGGGGACTCAGGAATGTAGGAAATGATGTTGTCACAGCCTTCCCTCTCCTCGTCCTCAACCTCGTCCTCGTCCTACCCCAGCCGTCGTCCTCTCAGCCCATCTATTCTGTCTGCTCAGTCAGGCTTGGGGGAGCAGCTCTTTGTCCGGCCTCGGACGCAGCAGACAATATCCCGCCCTGGAATGTAACCTCTGGACCCCGAATGACACTGAAACACATGCAGACACACACACACACATTTTAACAGTTGGTCTTTCCAGCAACAAAGTTTCCTAACTTTACTTTTCTCATCCCATTCACTGCCCAGTATCTAGCCATTTTGCTCCAAATAAACACTTGATGTTTACATTTCATTTCAGGCAGTTCCTCTCTTACCCTGTACTTATTTGCTCCCTGTTTTTTTTCCCTCTTCAGGGGGCCATCATTATCCATGAAGTTTATGAAGAAGGGGCAGCCTCCAAAGACGGGAGACTGTGGGCAGGAGACCAAATCCTGGAGGTGCAGCTGCAGCGCTATGACTGTCATGTGTGGCTGGGTAGTTTTAAAGTGAAGCCTTTAAATTTAAAACAGAAGGATCCACCATAGCAAAGGCGAATGATACACATCTCGAATATAAGTTATTGTGCTTCAGGAAAGGAAAAATGTTACCACAGCACTTAAAAGCGCACTGTATTTAGCTGTCAACGAAATAATATACTCAAGCATGAAGTGATTATAGACATAATGTGGAACAAATCCTGTATGTATTATGTGCATTGACAAGTTAAGTAACCAGGCTCAACTTGGATTTGCCCTCTGTTCGACCTCGCGCTTTGTCACAGAGGGTGGGCAGGGGGGGAGCTCAGCACTCCAGTAATTGTAGCTCAATCAGTAGACTTGAATTGAAAAGCATGCACACACACACACACACAAACTCAATGTGCAGGCATTCACACATATGCACAATCACCCCAATGACTTAATTGCCCTCGACCATTCATTTCTGTCCTCGAGCCAGGCGCTTGTGTTCAGAAAATAAGGTCAGAGAGGAAAAGTGAAAAGAGGGACATTCACTGGTGCTATTAGTTGCTGTGGGGGAAAAAATCTTTTGCATGTCCATGGTGAAAGCTAATGTGGTATTTCCCTCCTTTAAGAGGGAAAAAGAAGCTGAACATCAATCCTCAAACTGACCACTGAAGCGTCACACTGAGTTTTGTGGCCGGGCTCCCTCATTGTAAAATTTAAGCATTCTACCATTGCTGTTACTGAAATATAATGATGTAGTTTTAATGATTCTGCATTTTTTTGTAGTTCAATATTAATTAATGGTGACAGAAGAGTTCTGCTATTGCACAGTTAGGGTGAGATAACGAAAAAATAGATAATAATAATATTGCAATTTTAAAGTATAGCACCCAAAAAACAGATGATTTTCTAAGACAATTTTATTTAGTTACATTTTTAATTCATTAGGCCATTAACTTCTTTATGTTTCAGTTCCCTAATACATACCGGTGTCTCTTTTTCAGGTAAATGGCATCGACCTCAGAGCAGCCAGTCACGATGAAGCCATCAACGTGCTGCGACAAACCCCACACAGGGTCCGGTTGTCGGTCTACAGAGACGAAGCCCAGTACAAGGAGGAGGACCTGTGGGACTCCTTCACCGTGGAGCTGCACAAGAAGCCGGGCCAGGGCCTGGGACTGAGCATCGTGGGGAGGAGGTGATATACACTACTGCTTTCTGCGTAGAGTGTTCTTATCTTACACATCAAAGTAATCTCTATAAAATAGCTTAAAAAGCTGCTCAGTGTGCTCAGCAGGCTGCATTTTTAGAAATCAAAATTTTTTTTATTGCTCATAGCAAAAGTGGACATTATATTTAATTAGTTTCAATCGAGCAAAAACTTGCATTCTATTGTCAGAGTAGATCACTACAGTTTGTAATTCTTATTCCTTTTATTTTCTGATACAGGTCGCGGGACCAAAGGTAACCAATTATTCACATTTCTATTGGAATCAGACATGAACAGAAATCAGTATTTAAACAGTAGGTTTTTAGATGCCCCCCCCACCCCCCTAAAATTGTTACTATAGTAAATAAACATAAGTAGGACTAGTTAATAAATAAAAGTATTGTACACGATGTTCAGATTATATCGCCAGTGTTGGGGTCAAAAAAGAAAGTCAGTCCTCTCAGGGGGATAGTTTCACCTCACAATAAGAGGGTCCCAGGTTCGAATTTAAGCTAAGCTTTTCTGTGTGTTTTAGAGTGGGTGCCTTCGTTTTTCTCCCACAGTCCCAGAGCATGCATTTTAGGTAAACTGGTGTGTATGTGAGTGTGTGTGGTTGTCCAGTGATTGACTGGGAGAAGATTCCGGGTGTATCCCCTCTAGCACTCTGAGTCGATATTGTGGTAAAAACAATGGATAGATGGATGGAAAAGTGTGGGCAAGCATAAATCAGTGCTGTCAGCACAAGTTATTAATGAAAATTTTCTAATTAAAATCAACGACATTGAATTATTTGGGACCGATTTCATCAAGACTTTTCTTCTCACAAAGGCTGACTGCTGCCATCGTAGCGATAAAATAGCCCCAAGCTGGAAAATCTGTGTTGTTAACATATTAAATGTCCCAGGCAAGTGAGTCAGCGTCTCACCATAACAGGGTTAGTGTTTCATCTGTGCAGCACGGAGACACAGTTGTAACCACTCGTTGATTGTATGAGGGAAAGTGCCTTTTGTTGCTCACACTATATCAGCAGGGGAAGATTTACAGGAGTCTCACTGTGATGTGAGCTGGAAAATTGTAGCGTTCCTCGCCCACAAAATAAACTCAGGCTTCTATTCTTGTCAAGCATTTATGCATGAAGGCACATGTGAGGCCGAAGCTGCAGTTCCATACTCTGCAGTGAAGTGAGAGGAGTGATTTCACCCCCGGGACAACAGGAATGGCATGTGAAGACCAAATATGTACATGTACCGCCGATTGTGCACAGTGTTTGTGTCTGTTTTATCTCTGTGGAGATAAGTGTCTAAACTTTTTTTTATTCACACTGACGTTATATCTGAACAACTGAGGTCGGTCGGAAATTACACAAAGTCTAACAACGCCTGAGACGTCTTCAAGTTAAACACCCAAGGCAAAGTCAAAGGTCAATCAGTTTGGACAGCAGCAGATAGTTGAGTTTTAAACATGGATGTGCATTTCTACTTCTGTCAGTGGTTTTGCTACACAAGGGAAAAAATGCTCAAACTCGATGGAAAAGATGGCAACACAGACGACCTGAAACCCTCAGCTCAAAAGGAAACTGCAAGCTAGTGGTTAGTGGCGAGGAGTTGTGACAGCCAAGTGTCTCTGGCACTGGGGATTGAGTGGGATTGAGTTGCTTTGCTTCACAGCTCCTGCTTGTGTTTGTCTTTATCCACGTTGAAATTGGCACCTCAGATATGCTAAGTCCACAGCGGAGACACAAATTTGCCAGCAATGGAAAAAGAAAAGTGGGGGCAGGATCCTTGATAAGTCATGGTTTCATTTTTAAAGACCTCTGCTCACATAAAGTGCACAATTTGACGAAACTGACAATAAAACACAGCCTCGAAAACCAGACTGTTAAAAGCATGCGTGGGGCAAACTCAGCCATTAAATATTTCACTGCTGTGCTGTTTGCAAGTAGTTTCCTGAGGAAAAGCTATAGTTTTGCAGTATTTCAATGGGAAATCACGACAGGATCAATAGTGAAATGCTTAAAACCAAAGCTCCTGACAATCACCAAGAGAACAACATAGATGGGGAAAAGCGTGCTTGATCTTCATTTTCAAAATCAGTACAGTGGGTGAAAGCAGGGTTTTTTCACCATCCCTGTGACATTTTTGTCTCATCATTGTGAGGCAGCAATCCATCCAGCGTTGTTTATTGGACCCAAGGTGTGAAACGTGTGGCCCACAACCCAAAGTTGGCACCGATAGTGGCTCCATTCTGGTCCTCTGGATGCCCATTTCCCATCGTGGAAAACATTACTTTTCATTTCAATAAATGCATCTGCTGTCTTCAATTTATTCACTGCGGATTGGGCTTGTAAGAGAAGTGGACACGGCACAACACCAAGACCCGAGCAGAGACATCAGTGATGCAGCAGTGAAAACTGGAATCCTTATTCTTATTGCTGGCAAAGTAACATCAGCATCAAAGTCATAGCCATGCCAAATGCTATAGAAATTGTGCCACTTCACAGACCATCCCATGTTAGTCTGCAGAAAAGGACCATGGCAGAGAAATGTTTCTATCTTTCAGTAAATCTGGATACTCAAAAAAAGAAAAAAAGTTTGCAGAAGCTTTCACCCTAATGAGGTGTTGGTGCAAAAGCAGTCGTGCTCAATACGACAGAAGCACCAGGTTCAGATGGTGTAAAGTGTTTGGCTGGAGAGCCAAAGCTCCCAGGCTGTATTTCGCTGCTGCATAGCGTAACAGATGTTCATGCTATTATGTCTTTCTCTTCCTCGTCTTCCAGGAATGACACAGGAGTGTTTGTTTCTGATATCGTCAAAGGGGGTTTGGTGGACACTGATGCTCGACTGATGCAGGGCGACCAGATACTGTCAGTCAACAGTGAAGACGTCAGGTCGGCCACTCAGGAGGCCGTGGCTGCGCTCCTGAAGGTTTGTCCTTCCCGTCTCCTTACACATGTGCTTTACCCTGCACTGGTTGTAATCCCTCTGCCCTGTTCGTAGTGCTGCGTGGGGCCCATCAAGATGGAAGTGGGGAGGTTTAAGGCGGGCCCCTTCCACTCAGAAAGACGGCTTTCACAGAGCAGTCAGGTGATTTACGGCTCATTTACCATCTATCAGGGATACACTTAAAGCAGGTCAGGAATTGGGTTTGAAGCTGTGGATGTCTTTGTTTCAGATGAGCGAAACAGGGAGCCCTAAGGTGTCTTATCCATCATGCTCAGACACTGAAAACCAGCCCGGTGACCCTGACAAACCGGGCAGAAGTGAGGACTGTAAGTACTGTTAGTGGTGCCATAACATAACAAGCAGATAATAATCTGAGAGGCACAGCAAGCTTCAATCATGTGTCTGTGTTTAACAGCTCCGGAGCATCAGGACATCAGGACTGTGGAGTTCACCAAAGGCCCCAGTGACACTCTGGGCATCAGTATAGCCGGCGGGGTGGGAAGTCCTCTGGGTGACATACCGATATTCATCGCCATGATGAACCCCGTCGGCCTGGCGGCACAGACCCAGAAGCTGAAGGTACGAGACCGGCTCCAGCTCCCTCTCAAAAACTCAGCGTTTGCATTCTTGTGTGCCTCTCATTTATTCACAGCTCTTCGACTCCTACTCACTTTACTCAATTTGGCAAATTTGAAAGTCCTCCAAAAGGTCAAGACCCTGCAGCCTTTAACAGTGACCTTCACAGAGAAGCTCACAATCGTAACTCTGTTTGATGGAGGCTGGAGGAGGACAATGGCTGCTGCTAACATGGATAATAAATCTCCCACTCCTGCATTACCACCATTAAGCATAAAGAATGGCTCATTGAAATGAATAGCAGAAGCATTTCAAATTATATTCCCGCTGCTTTGTATTTCAAGCCAGAGTGATAAATGGGAACACTGCAGGATGAAATCGCACAACTCAAGAGAAGTGTATTTTTCTTCTGGTATGGCGTTGTGACTGAAGTTTGCAAACAGTATTAGTCAGAGTTTTTCTACTTTGTTGAGTCACTCTGTAACCACAAAACCGGACTATAAAAACAAAACAACAAAAAAAAAAGACTTCGAAGTTGTTAAAAGCACGGAGGGAAATGTAGCTGAGCGAAGCAATCTGAGCTGCGAGCTGCATATAAATTGTCCTTTTCTTGGAAAATGTGAGCAGACAGCTTCCCTACTGAATTTCTAATGCATACTTTTTTATTTTTTTTCAAACTGTACTAAAGGCTTGCTTCATTTTCCAGATCGGCGACCGAATTGTCAGCATTTGTGGAACCTCTGCTGAGGGAATGACTCACTCGCAGGCCGTGGCTCTACTGAAGAACGCTACGGGAACCATTCAGCTGCAGGTCTGTCAGATAAACCAGCAGACAGATAACCTGCAGTTCAACTTGTTCTCTTTTCTTTTAAGTTATCTGTGTACAAAGTTATGACCTGGAAAGGCGAGTTGAGGGGTCGTAGCGGCCCACTTTATAACACAATAAAACCTGTCTCCTCCATCGAGCGCCATCAAGCTATCAGGCTTTATCTTGGCAGTTAATCAGCTCTACCGGATGATAACAGTTATATTTTCTGTGTTCTTGTGAATGCAGGTTGTTGCAGGTGGCGACACGACTGTCACAGGACCCTCTCAGGAGCAGGCCACCGGGGGTCTGACGAGCAGCAGCATCTTCCAGGATGATTTAGGGTATGAACTCAAAACTTTACCCCATCTCACCTTTTTTTTTTATTAAAGTGAGCCTGAATAGAAGTTTTTTCAGGGTGTGTTCACACTTGTCAAAATCACTACCGTTCAAACGGTCCTTGGTATAAATTACTGTGTTACAGCAGCCTACTGTATTTGTGAAGTGACTTTTCAAACCAGCGAAGCGTCAAACCTCAAACTAGTTCAACGAGTGCCTTTAAAAACAGGTTGCTCTCTGCTTTTCAACTGACTCCATTTGTTCAAAGTCTATGTTCCTTTTATGCAATGATACTTGCGGGTGACGGATAGGTAATCACCTTGACTTAATAAATATGCTCATTAACAGTTATTTATTCTGATGGTTGAGCAATGTTTTTATACAAAAGAGTAAATATTGTATGGATGGTGTATATTGCAAAGAGAGTTAATTTACCTCCTCTGTCGAATACATATAATACAAGTACGTTATTCATTTGTGTGTCAATATATTCTCATAAATGAAGGTCAGTCAACAGATGGCAGAGAGTAAATTTAGCATGGATGGTGAATATTCCTCAGAGAGCAGTCAGAGCCAATTGACTCATCATGTTTCCAAATGAATGCACTGTACATATAAACTTGCATCTCGTAATTTTAGGGATGTTTCGTTATTACGTGATGCATCCATTTTGACCAGGTTGGCAATCACAACACGAAACAAATGAAATACAGGATGTAACGTTGTTGTCTTGGAGAAAATCTCAACATGCATTGCAACACGCTCCGTATTCTGCATTGTTATAGAAGTTGTTGCACAGAATATATGTCTTGAACTTAATCACATTCTCTCCCCACCCCCGCCCTCCTTTCAGCCCCCCTCAGTATAAGAGCATCACTCTGGACAGAGGACCAGATGGCCTGGGTTTCAGCATCGTCGGAGGGTACGGCAGCCCTCATGGGGATTTGCCAATTTACGTCAAAACCGTTTTTGGAAAGGTGAGACGACGCACACAGCGACTGTGTATCTACAGTAAGATTCTGCAGCTAATGTGTTATTAATCCAATCCTGCTGCCATGTTGGTGTGTGTGCTCAGGGTGCAGCAGCAGAGGATGGCCGTCTGAAGAGAGGAGACCAGATCATTGCCGTTAATGGGCAGAATCTGGAGAGCGTCACTCACGAAGAAGCTGTTGGCATTTTGAAAAGGACCAAAGGAAGTGTTACGCTCACTGTGCTTTCATAGAGACACACACATAAAATAATCACCACTTCTCTACAAAGGCTAGAACTTCAGTTGTTCTGGAGAAGTAGTGCTACGGCACAAATCACATACAATAAAACCTTATCCACAGTCTGTCAGTTATTGTGTGAATAGTATCTGAAACATTCCCAGAATCTGGATTCAAGTATTCACTGGACACTATGTTCTTTTCTGGTGTTAAAATGAAAAACTGTCACTATTTTTCACAGCACGAGCCCGAAGAGTATTTCTACAAAAGAGAAGCACATTTTTTAGCTATTTTTAAAATTTTATTTTAAACATTCTGAAGTATTTTGACCTCCCGTTGCAGTCATTAAAACTCCCCTGAGGCCATTATAGGTTAGCAAGTTAGAGCTCGGAACAATGCTCTTTGTCTTTGTGTTGCTTTGCTGTTGACAAATCATTATCTTTTTTATTTTTATTTTTAAAGACTGATGCTGCTGTAACTGTTGTTATCAACTTATCATGAAGTCTCTGTTCTAGCAGACCTGATCAAGAGAGAAGAGACACTATAAACACACATTGTTGAGGATAAGATGTGAAATTGTCTGCGTGTGTGTGAGACCAACTCACTGAAAAATAGCGCTGCTAAAGCTTATATATAAATGTATTATTTCACAGTATTTTGCTTTTTCTAAGTGTTAAGTGTCACTCTCTTTTGCGTGTGGACAGAAAAAGGTAAATGAAGTGTTACTTAGGTTTTGTGTGGACAGACGCTTCACACTTGCAAATTATAAAAATGCTCATTTTGACCTCATTGTTTGACTCACCAGTATGTAGTTTGGTGAAATCATCCTGCATGTGTTGTATCTGGACATAAAAAAGAAAACTCTTTTTGTTTTATCACCTTAAATGTGTTACTATACTGTCCCAAGTGACAGTACTGAATTTATTCACACCTAATGAAATAAAAGTGACCTTTGGATGCAATCAGTTTTGTCTTGTGTGTGTTATTGCCTCTATTATTCAAAAAGTAGTTACTGCAGACAAAAAGTAACTAGTTATATGGAAGAATAACTTCAATGATTTTAATAATCTATTAGATAAATGCATGTTGTAAATCAGAATAAAATCTTCATAATGTGCACATAGTCATATTATTGTGGTATTACAGTGTCAGCACTGTGTGGGTCAGTCAGTATGCTGACTCATTTGTGTCATCAATAGTGTCATAAGTTAGTCGGAGGAAGCTGATCTATTATCCAGATGTTGTTCGCCCTCAAAAAATACTGATTTATTAAAAAGGACAAGGAAACAAGCCACAATCCAACTGTCAATTTTAGCCCAAATGACTGTCCTCGTGGTCACAATTTCCAAGAAACACAAATTAGTAAGCCATGATTATTTAAGATTGGATTTTAGTATTACTCTTTATTGTATTAACTGAGAAAGTCGAATCATGAACACAATCGACTATCCCCACCGATGCTAAATGTGTTGCATTACTTTGAACCTTTGAGATTATATAACAGCTGAACAATGTGAAAATTAACTTTTTGAAGTAACTAGCAGCTGCAACTGGCTGTCAGTGAAGATTTGGTTCACTGCAATCAATTTCCCATCTGACAGATAAAAGCATTTTACTGTTTCCGCAGGTCACATTGAATTCAAAGGCGACCACATCCAAGTCAGGAGCTACGGCTGCTATAGGTGAAATGTACATGAAGTGAGATTTATCGAGGGGGGATAAATGCGGAGCAGCACGTGGTCTTGCTTGAATAGACTGTTGTCACCGGTGACTCAATGAAGCCCGGATAGAGTCGGCGATCTCCCATTAAAATATGGCATCCCATCTGTTTGCACACTGACAAGCACAACTGCTGCACAGCCGCAGGTCCTCCATCTAATGAGGTCTCGTTTACATCCACCGGGCCTGTTACAGATGAAGACCACTGTGGGATTTTTATTGTCGAGGTGCACATGCTTTCCTGTTGGCCGATCCCTCCCCCCCCCCGATCCAGCCTCAATGATGCTACCTGCAGCTGCTGCAACCTCAACCTAACCATAAACTGAGCACAACAGCTGAACCACCCCCCTCCACCCCACATACACACACAAGCACCTGTTGTTTTAGTTGCCCCTGTGGGTTTGAGAGCCTGCCTGGCCTTCCCACAGGTTCAGGAGACGCTGCTGTTTGGTTTACACAGCCCTTGTCTGCACAGGCCCTTTCAGAAGTGAGATCAGATGTTGCTGCTGGGTCACGTTCACCCTCAACAATGACAAAAAAGCCAAGTCGCTCAAAAGAAAACTCGTGCCTGCTCGTGGGATTTTCCCATGGAAAATGTCATCCCTGATGTCATGATTACCCACAGTCACAACAATAGAGTATGCCAGTGAGAGGAGATATGCTTAATTACTAATTAGTTTAACTCCTGGAGCTCCGGATGTGTCATGTGAGATAAGTTGTACTTGTTCAAACATCTCTGAGCTCACCATCGTCATGACTCATGCTTGAACAAACACAAACCTGGAGGTAATGAGCGTTCCAAGATGAGTCAGCGAAACAGGCCTAAAGAGGCGTTATAATGCGGTAAGGGTTCAGTCGTGGTTGAGAAACGTTCAGTTGTATCAGGTCTGAAGTCAGAAGTTTGTTCATTTTTTTGCTTCTGAATTCTGACCTGTTGTGTGTTAGCATGCCAAGCATGAATTCATAGTGTGTTTAGATTCACACTCACAAGTTCATCCGATCAACATGCATATTGCAAGAGACTGGAACTGCAATAAATTATGTTTCAAAATGACAGAGTTTTATATTATAAAAGTGCAAAAGTAGCAAAAAATTCAACACAATTGTATATTTTATACCTGGTGGCCACAGGGAAAATACTGCTAGCACATGTGATAGAAAAAACAAGGAAAAAACTAAATTAAACATGGCCTATTAATAGCAAAGAGAAAGAGCACTATTATGGTATTGTACCTCGATATCATAATGGTGATCATGATGAATTTGCAATATCATGCAGCCATAATCCAAACAGATCATGTACCAGAGCTTGCACACTCTTGCGTACACAATCTTGCAAACACAATTCAATTCCACTGTGGCTGTGGTGTTAAGTTTCCTCTGAGCCACTCTACCTAGGGACAATACCTTCCCTTCACTGCCTTTAAAGAACAGCACTGCTCAAAAAGGTTCCTGAGGTGATTGTTTAACCATTCTGCACAGTTGCCTCCACTCTTTACTTGGCTGTCAGGAAGATTAGCCCCCATCACAATCTTCCGCATTGTCTGAGTCAGAGTACATTAGTAGCTGTTTAACAGTCTTTCCTTTCAACACAAGGGTGTAACTGTAGATGAGCGGGGTGGCGGCTGTCAGCGACAGCCGAGTCCGTCCTCCAAGACAAATATGATGCAACATTAATCCGGACCGACGTCTTAAAGCTGACGTGTTGCAAAGCAGGATGGGAAGATGACTTATAAAGACTGGAATGTGAGGAAGCAGCTCGCGATGTCTGTTTATTGTTTGAACCGCTGGATTAAATTTTGGTGATTACCAAGCGATTAGGCCAAATCATGCCCAAGAAAAGTAAATACCTCCTACAGCTCAGACCCAGAGTGACTCCCGCTCCGAGAACAGGAGACAATCAGTGTCTCTGCAGTTATTCTCTTTAATTGACATGCCTTTCACGAGATGCAGCTTGGAGTCAAGCATAGATGTTTATTATAGGACAATCGTATGCAACTCTATAGAACATGGGGGGCTGGTTGGGTCTGCAGGTTTTATGTTGGATACATGTCTTTTGAATGAACAGGGAATCCAACAAACCCTGTCTATGTGGCGTTTCTGCCTTTTCCAATTTTCTTTAATTTGTGGGGGTTCAGCATCTCGATGCCAGAACAAACAAGAGATAACTATCTGCTTTATGTTTGTATGGTTATAGCTATTCTCCTCTGAGTAAACAAACACATATAGCTTCCGTCCTCAAACCCAAAATTACACCAAAGACATAGTTTAGGCAGCAGGAAGCCATCGGATGTTATCATGATTCACAGCCGTCGTTTCCCCATTGCAGCAGCTCGACTCTCACGTTACCTGCTGACATCACACCGGATCACATTTCCTTTTCACCTATTCTTCTTTTTGAATGTGTGTGTGTGTGTGCGTGTTTGCATGAGGGACGATGATTGTGTTTACACAGACGACAGAGCGCGGGCTGGACGAAGGAACACAAACACCCGTGTTAAGTGTTTGCTGTTGAACCCTCAACTGTACTCATCACGTGTTAGCAGTACAAACAGTATCTGAACGCACGGCGGACGAGGCTTGTGTTTAATGTCCCATCACGCATGCTGACCTGCGGGAGGATCCTTCACCTCGTCTGAATCTCACCTTGCGTGTTTTCTGTGGCCATGTTTGCATTTCTGGTACAGCTTCAAGTTACATCATCGCAGCTGAGGTCTGATAAAGCAGAGTGTGTAATCATTGCTTTATGAGCTTTGGGTAAAGTAATGCAGTGACAGAGCCACCGGGAAATGTTTGCAGAGTGGAGGGTGGAAGTATGTTTGTCCATTTGAGGTGCTCATGTCTGACCTTGTGGAAGGACATGTGACTACACGGAGTCGAACTGCAGCCGCACCTTCCCTCATTAGCGTGATTATCTCATAGCCAGGGCAAGGCCAATCAACTGGAACCTGTATCATTTGGTGAAGTAAATGTGTACTTCGTTGGAGAAGTGTTAAGTTCTAAAGAGAGAGAAGCACAAATACTCTGGAAACCTCCATTATTGTTGTTGGTGATCCACTCGCATATGTAGTAAAATCACTGACCACTATAATGTGCATGTACTGAAATGTGTTTCAGAAAAGTTGCCTTTTCAATATTTACAAGGAGAATGATGAATTTAGAAAACACTACACTCTGGAAGCACTTTTCAATAAAGTGCAGTTTTCAGTGACTCCCACTGTTGTGTAAATAAGCAGCCAAAGCACAATGAAAGTTAACTGTTTCCACTTGAAAATGTTGTGTAAACACAGCCTTAATAACATGTCCCTGTAATTCAACTAATAAGCAATTTACAAGTACTGAAAACGAAGTTAGTGAAAACAGCAGAAGAGTTTCAAATTCTTCTTACTGTCTGGCATCAACATGTTTCCTGAGTCCTGTTTACACTGGGTTTGTCTCCATCGTGAGTTGAAAGAAAAATGCCCGTCAATCAAATTAAAGTTTGTGAACAACAAATGAAGCTTCAATGTATCTCAGCGAGCTGATGCAATAGTTACACCCTGTTTGTTAGCAAGCTGTTAGCAAAAATACATGCTCATCATTGCAACATTAATTCTCAAAGCCACCAAGATGAACCTCATAGTGGTGCAAAGGGAAATGTTACAACAAGTTATTTCAGAAATCAGATGATAAGTATCAGTTAAAACCCTCTTGACCAATGAACAATGTTGAGATGTTTTACCCGAGAACTGATGGTGAAAATCATTAAAAAACAATTACAATACATAGATACTGTTGCATTACATAATAGTAGCACAAACCTAAATCACTGTGGACCAACAGGCTGTAACATATCAAAAGTCTCGCAAACAAGCTGGAATGTTCCTGTTCTACTTTTGCTCAGGGGTCACGTTATTGACTGCCTTCTCTCTGCACCGCTGGTTTAAAAATAAAGGCATCCTTATTGATTTTAAGGCATCACGGAAAAATGAGTCAGTGATGAAAGCCCATTAATGCCTCCGGCTCTCACTGCTGTTTGAGCTCATTTTCCATCTTTGTTCAGCAAACCTGACAGCACCATTTCATACAATGAAATGAGTGTTGAGCGAAATGACTATAAATAACCTTTTTTCATGAGAGTGGCACTTGCGCAAGCTTCCAACTTTTGATTCATGTTGATCTCCTTTTATTATCAGCAGGATGACACCTTTAAAGCCCATCATCAATCCAAGACTTATAACGTGAGGCTCTCACCTCAATTTAATTTTGGGTTACAACCGTTTTGAATTTTAAAGTGTGATGGGCCGATGAGATGCAAGTCATCTGGAGCTCTCAGCTGCTCTGGAAAAAAAAAAAAAAAAAACAGAGAACACACCATAAAACCTGTTTTCAAAGAGAGATTTCTGTCGTCCCCAATCTAGCATTTTTTGCGAGTCATTACTTGCATCATACAACTATTATCTTACCTCAACCTACAATTGTAATCCTGGAACAAAGCCTTGATAAAGTCATAAAATTCGGCCTTTGTGGAGTTACCCAGCAGTTCACCGCTTAGAGGCCTGAGAGGTTTATTTGCAGCACTTACACTAGAGATGTGTACCACTGCTGGCGAGGTGTAACGTTGAGATTTTAAAGACATTCTCAGACAGGATCATAAAAGATACAAAAGAGTCTGGACCTTGAGGTGAACTACGTGCCAGCAGTTGAGGAAGCCCTAGAGACGCTATAAACCTCTATGCGAGCCAGGCTGAGCAACTGAATTGAGGCAAAGATTGGTTGCTTTATCTCATTATCTGTACAAAACAACCAAGAACTAGTTTCTGGTGAACATTAAAAAACAAACAACCAAAAACAAACATCTGAAATTCCAAAGGTGACAACATCTTTTCCTTCTTCCTGTGGGTTCTGCAAAACATGACACTGCAGTGACGGTGCTTTAGATGCTGCTCTCCGGCTTGATTTATGAGGATGCCCCACGGGATCAGGCAGTGAAGACTTCCACTAGGCTCTGGGAGACACCACATCAGGCTGAACGCAGGCCTCAGCAGTGCCGTCAAACATGATTACATGTCCCTAGCCAGGTGAGCACATCCCTGTTGCTGTTAAAACATTTACTGCCACTGTACCTTTTCTTCCCACCAATGTACAACCCTTCAGGATGTAAGATGCCAGATAGATCTGCTGTTCTTCTTGGAGTTTATTCCAAGCTTTTATAGCTTGTAACCCTGTCTTCTCGTCATTTGTCAAGGAAAATAGTAAACTTGGCCACATGCTTCCGCTGCACGGGACGCCGTGGAGTCGATGCAAATGTGACGATAGCCCCCATGAATGGATTGCATTGATGATTATCTGACGTGACTTTTTCTGACTGTCACACTGCCAATAAACTCTGAACTGCTGCAGGATGACAATGTTGCTTGTATTCTAAAGATGATAACACATGCTTTAGTCGGGTTCATTGTACAAATGCACCTGGGTGAGGGTAAATATTTTCGAACTACTCCTGAAGGCATCTACAGCAACAATCTTTTCCCACACGACCAGAAATGGAAGAGCTACGGCTGAAAGTTAAACATGAACGCACCACGATGTAGGAATTCTCAGGTTTCTTTGGGACTCCTTCAGAGATCCTCTGAGAAACTGTACTGAAAAGCTGCAAAGTCATGAAGTGCGACAGAGCTGTGTGCGGACAGTTTATCTGAGCCCCCATCGTTCGGCACACGTCTCCGAAAATGTCAGATACAAAGTATCAGGAACTTAAAAAGACTCTGTCTCGCAGAAGCTGGAGGCTACCTAAGGCGAAAAAATCCATCAGACTTGCGTGAACCTGTTATTTGGATTCAGTTCAGCTGATTTATGCTCCTCCGATATCTTGGTCTACTCTCCCACAGGCAAGTCGAAACCGCAGATGCATTACCATGATGTCGAACAATAAGGCTGGATTTATTTGAATTAAAATGCGACATGGCTTTAAGAGTTTATTTGTTTACTAATGGGACTAATTCAAGAGACAGCGGCCCAGTTGGCGCTGTTGTTACGAAAGTAATAAAGTCAGCATGTTTGTGTTTGTTGATAGTTAAGAAGCTGCTGACAGACATGGCCAAGAGGCTACACAAACACCAGACATCATTAAAGGGTGTTTTGACGCAACTTGACAGACTTCATTTCAGTTCTGCAATAGCATGAGCATGCATTTTTTTTCTCCTTTTTTTTTTTATAAGATTTGCCCTTGTGCCTTGAAACGTTACAGAATATTTAGTTATTTTGCCATCATCGCTGCTCCAATTTATGCAAAATAGTTGGTGTTTTACATCCACAGAAAAAAAAAGAATCTTAGATTAGGACTTTAAATCTAATTGTAGGTTTAAATTGATGCTTTCGGATTCATGTCACTCATGTGTGTACAGGCTCTGTTAAGCACCTGTTTGTCCTATAATTGCATCTTAAAATGTTTATCTCTCATCAACCAGCAAACAAAGAGTGTTCTTTTCTCTTGTCAATCATGTAAAGTGTAAACTATACATGTGAAATTAGTGTCTGTCAAATATATGAAATATTTGCATTGATTTTTAACAAAACAATCTCAGATCCTTTGTGTTCATTGAATCATTAACCCTATCATTATATCTGAATGGATTCTACCTAACATTTACAGTGCTATAGGTTATTTTGATCCAAAGGTGGACTACAAGCCAGCGTCTGTACAACACAGGAGAAAGATTCTTGCAAAGTCACATGTCTGTCATGTTTTCAGAAGTGGGCTGTAAAAGAATTCATGCTATGTGACAATGCTCGCCAACATCCCAAGAATCCTCCATATTTCTCCCCAGTATGAAAACAGAAACAGGAAGAGCACAGACACTGTACACTGGTCTTCATTTGGAAGATGCTGAACGCCTCAGGAAATGCAGTTTAAACTGTATGGAGCACTTACACATAATGTAACTATGAGTTTTCTTTGTGGTTGTCCTACTGTAATGCCAAGTTTTCTCTCGAAGGTCATATTTGACATCTCGGTTTAAAAAAAAGGTCCATGATAGATGTTGCATCTAGTTCTCAACCCTCAGTATGATCATGAGCCAAATAACTGCCATTGCTACCACTTAAATTGAGGATTATTTCATAGATAACTGTTAGGTCTATGGGTTGGTCAATTCCCCACATATTTTCTTTCTTAATATTATATATAAATGTTGCTGTCAAAGTAACGCAGAGGAGTAGAAGCTATTTCTAGAGGAGGACCCTCCTGAAAGCCATTAGCAGAGTAATTTACAACTAAATGACTTGGTAGTTTCTGGGCCAAGAAATCTGCTTTGCTCTTCCAGCACTTTTACCATATCAGCAATCATTTGTCTTCATTAGCCGCTTCACAAAAGTCTAACATCCTCACCTCTGTGGCTGCTGTACTGAAAGAACGAGGGGGCAGAACATGTAGCCATCTATCTACATAAGAAGACAAGCTGTCAGCGAGCGGCGCACCACTGACTCCGGTGATGATCCTGTGCAGAGGCAATCATTAACACAGACTGCCGGCAGCCTGATCACTGTTAGGTCAGCGATCAGTACCGACTGCTCTACTGTAAGTTTTAAAGCTGATGTCACCCAAAACTGCTGACCAGGTGGGTTAAACCCCAATACTGCACTCCCACTATATTAAAACTGTTATAGCAAATATCTACACCACAAAAGGACAGTGCAAGAAGTGTGTCGCAATAAAACTCTTGTGTAACGGTGACACTGTAACCCCTTGCCGACAGTAGAAATCTCCCGAGTCCTATCACTAACAGCCTCTTAAGAGGCTTTATTCTCCCACCCACCCCCAGCACAAAGAGCTGTCTGTTAGGCCAGAGAGGCATTGCAGGAGTCAGCCGAGACAGGTGGCTATCCCCACAGGGTATGTATGTGGGGGCTGGGAGGCTGAATGCTGGAGTAATCACAGACAAGTTAGGACAAAAGCTTGGTGTTAGTTTAGCGGTGTGAGTTTCTAACTGTTGAACCTGTGGTGAAAAGGGCAGCAGCAAAAGTAAAGTCTGTAAATGTGAATAATAAACCTCTCAAAGGGTTGATTCCCGCAGCTTGAACACATTTCAAATGTCCACTGATTTGCTACTTCAGGTCGATTATTATACCTGTTGGCTGAAAGGTTAATTTTAGAAGTATGCACATGTGTACATAAAGACATGCAGAGGAAAATGATATAACATCACTTTAGCTCCCTAAACATGCCAACAGATGGAAAGTAAAATCTTCGTTCTACCAATTAGTGTCATCCCCCCATAGATACACATATTTGCTAAAGCCTGGATAGTATGACCAACCATAAAAGATTACTTTTAGGCTAAAAATACAAACCAAGCCACATTTAGGGGTCACTAAGATTCCAACTTGTAATTTGACTTTGAGCACCTGGCATTTTTACTAAGGCCCTGTAATGACCTTTTAAAATTATACGGTGGAAAAACACATTTTTCCATTGCCGACACATCAGTAACTTTGACATATCTGTGTATAAATTAACCGTGACGTTGTTGAGACGTGTTTATATATGGCATGATGTGCAAGGCAGCTCTGTTGTCTTCTTTTCTTATTTGATGCTGGTAGTCTGCACCACAAGGCCATGTTTAATTCTTAGCAAGAGGGGAATCACAATTAAAATGCTTATAATACATTCAGTCCTCATGGATTAGATTATATTGCAGTCCTACAAAGTGACTGCGTAGTTCCAAGCTCAGAGAAACACAATGGGGGGAATTTATTGGGTCATCTACAACAGTCCCAGCTGGATTGTTGACTGATAGAGATACATATGTAAAATAATGAGTGATGAAAATAGATAGTCATTTTGTCTTGTTTTGTTGTGAACCCTGTCTGAGCATTTAATCGTTATCACTTCTGATAACTTTGCAACAGTCAAGGTGGATTAAGAAACTCTCGAAGGTTATAAGTTTGGCTGGAAATCAAAGACAAATATGTGCTTCATAAATCCGTGTGAAGGGAACTCCATCAATTTGTTCCTCCAAATTCACACTCCAGCACTAAATCTGCTCCCCCTTTGTATGCAGACTTCCAGGTAATTCCGACTTGTCCAGAATTACACTGCAGCAGTGGAGAGCGTCCAAATCCTGCTCAAGTAGAAATGATCTTGTGTTTTCATTCAAGCTCTGGATTTGAATGAGGAGGCTTTAAGAGGGTGCCAGGAAAAGCCCGCCAGTTTTGCATCCTAATCCCCCCCCGGATATTAGGGGTTGTTTTCCTCTGAAACCAAAGCACTTGAGCAAAATCTTCAAGGTCCTGTTACATCAGGTTTGAGGTGCAGAGGAGGCTTTTGTGGGGAGATTTGAGGTTTGAACTTGGATGGCCTTTTGCTTGGGGCATGAATGTGAGCGGATGGACAAAAACAGCTTTGTTTTCTTGTGGATTTCTTACACGTATAGGAATGAGTGATAGCTGAGAGAAGATGAAACAAGGATGAAATCAACAATAAGGCAGATTACAAATCAGAAAGTGAGTTGATAAGCTCCAAATTCATTACATGTTTGAGTTTATTTGCAGAACAAGACACCAGATAATAGCTGAGCTTGCTGCAGAGCAATGATTTGTGTCTCTGAATGGGGCAAAGATGGGGCTGGGGGTGAATATTTGTTCTTTCTCAAGAGGATCAAATCTCTTTTGCATGAAGGATGACAGTTTTGCGGGCAGCGCCGACAGAACGGCCGGGAAAATCGGATCCCAGAGTGAGGAGAAAGCCGAGATAGCCTGAGATAACGTATGCTCAGATGATGACAGAAGAGAACTTTCAAAACAAACTCAACAAATGACCTATAACAGGCAGAAAATAAATGGCTGAAGGAATTATCTTGACAGAGTGATGGTATTATTCAGTTTACTGCTTCATGAGAAAAAGGTATAAAATAATATAAAAACTTTTTTCTGCTACTGACAAAAGAACTATAAATGTATCATATGGACTTTTCAACTAAAATATATAGACCAGTGGCCAAAATGGCTCCTTTTCAGCCTCAAGTATGACCTTGAAAAGAGTAAAAACAAAATACAACAAAAACATGAATTTTATTCACTCAGGGTTTTTGAGTCATTCAGTGGGAGTTTCACTGTTTCAGTAAAAGAAATAGACATAAACGATAGCTCTTGTATCACTAGTGAAGTATCATTAGCATATTTTGAAGGGGAATTTATGAAAAATATGTATTCTGAAGGTGTTTGCATTGAGAAGCTGCAAGCTTTCCTTAATGTGAGCCTGAAGAGCCTGAAGAGCCGCTGGAGCAGAGGAGATTTCAGATATTTTGGTAGATTTGGAAGTCAAAATAAGGACATTTTCTTTGGATTATGGATACTTTGTTGGACCCACTGTGGGAAATTGTTAAGGCATTTAACTGAGGGGTGTCACAGTCATTTAAGTTGACATGCACAACACAATTTTATCTTGAGTGGGATGGACAGGCAAAACAGTGCCATAATAAACTTCAATGTTTTACTTTGTTGTGGTGCAGATGCGATGAAAGTGTCTATATTTTCACAAAACCATACAATTCTGACCAAAGATCACAACAATCTCAACATAAAGGCAATTTTAATGAAACCTTCTGGGACAGTCTCAGTGTTGTGTCCACAACTGTTAGGAAATTTGTTGTCCCTTGGATCATTCACGTTAACGTTTTATGATGCATCATATTTTGCTTTGTAAAGTCCAACTTTTGAAGGTTTTATGACAATGTATTGAAATGATCAGAATGTACTTATGCATCTTTGCAGGTAAGCAGGTGCACCATTTAAGCGAAGCAACTCAAAATGCATCTGAGAGTAAAAACTAGAATAAAAGCTCATCTTGGACAGATTGGTAATATACCCCGTCCCTATGAGGTGGGTCATGACAATTCAGTTGAAAACGCTGTTATCAGATGGAGGTGTGACTAGTGAGGTTCAATCAATGGCGATGCTTTTCCAGTTGACCTAAAAGTGCCCTTTTTTAATTCTAGGGGGTAGGGTGGACACGGGGGAATCACAAAGCTGTCATCCACAGGGAAAGTGGTGCTTGGGTTCACTTCAGCCCTGCTCCTTTTAACAGCACAGGGTCATCTCGTTGCCGGGAAACACTTGAAAAGAGCTTTGACCTTTTGGCTTGATGTATTGGAGGACTTCTCATTCACCCCGGAAATAAATAACGTGAGAGTATCTTGATAATCTGTTCTACGTTTGCTCATAACGTTCCTGTTTTTCCCCACAACATATCAGATGCACTGCCAGACACAATTCTAAGAGAAATTTGAAGTATAGCTGAATTCATCGCATACTGGTGCATGCTGCAACTTCTGTAAACTTCAAAGCAGCAATGATATTTTGGTCTTCTCCATGACTCGTAACTTGGCTGTCGAAGAGCAAAGCAGAAGTTCAAAAGCTCTGACAGGGTCAGCACCTTGTGTAGAAGTCTCTTTGATTCCTAATATAGTCACAGAAAGGCTTCCTGGCCCGGGTAGAAAGGAGTGAAAAGGAAGGGGGGGGGGATCAAATGGAATAGAGGTTTGTTTTGTTCCATTCTCTCTATCGGCTGAAGGCTCGCAGCTTAAGTGACCTGCTGTTTAATCTCGGACAGCTCAATGGCTCAGACCACGGTGGTGTGGTCGGGAAAAGGTACCCAATCCAGACAAGTACTGAATGTAGACCGGATGATAGCCAACTTAAGAAAGAGCAATAGATGCAAGAACAGGTTGAGAGAATAAAGAGACTAAATCTGGTCAATTAACCAGTTGTCCAAATATTAAGTGGGTCATGTTTTTTATCTTCCCCAGTTGTGAATAAAAAGCAGGTCAAATCATCATTTAATCATCATTCTAGGAAAAATAACCAACCCATATAGCTTTCTTATGAATGATGACTAATCAGCTGATCCTCGTCCCCTCCACAAACTGCTTCATCCACAATTATACATTATAATGGATGTAACATGTTGAGTTTTGTGGTGGTGACAGTGTCTGACTGGTTCCACCAGTTTGAGCTTTTAGAAATAGATATTTCTCCATCAGACCCTGACTTCATTTGCATTTAAAATAAGTAGTGCTTTGTGCTGTAATGTATTTAATTCTGCCAGCCTTGTTTGCACAGCAGCTCTCATTCTCACAAACACGATACCAGAATGAAGCTGCTGCCATTTTTATGATCCCATGCAAGGCTTAGAATGAAATCCAAGTCTTTTATAGCAGCCTGTGGCTCTATCTTCTAACATACTGTATATAAGCAAGAAGTAAATTGGTAAATTACAAAGTCCTATTGTTCGATTTGAACTTTAACAACATAGCAGATAAAAGCTGTCATGTTGATTGAGCTATGAAATGTTGGTCACCATCCAACCGAAACAATTTGCAAAGTGAAGACAGGAAGTAAACTGCATTACAAACAAAGAACTATTGTTAAGTGTGGAAAGTAGCAAACAATGTAAGAGATTTTTCTGCTAACCTTTTGTATACTCTGGTAGTGTCCAAACCTACATTTTACTCAAAATGTCTATGAAACACATTGATATGTGCAGGTAATGCAATGCAATATTTCAATTTATCTTTTCAACAGATTGTGCATTGAATGAAAAGCATGTTACTTTTATGATTCTGAAAATGTTCAGCATTCTAACCCTGACACAGTGTGTGAAACCAGAACTGGAATTTTTGCAGCTAAAGCGTACGGCGCCGAGTCTCTAAAAGTCTCATGACTGTCGTGACTTGGAAATTCCTGAAAGATTCCTCAGCACCAGTGGGAAAAACAAATGGAACCGAATAGGTTTCATGAGCCGATTCGTAGCCTTAATGGCTGCAACTCCATCTGATAAATAATCAGGCACTCTTTATGTTTATAGTGATTGAAATAGCCCTGTGAATTATGAATGGAATGCAGCCTGGCCAGCCTGCAGGGCAATAAGTTCTCAGCTGTCTGCACTCTCTCTGTTTGGGTTTCTCAGATGTTTTCTGTGTCATGTTTACAGAAGCTTCTAAATGGTGTTTCTGTATAAACTCAGCTGAGTAATTTAAGAGAGGGAAGACCACCATTGTTAACGTCTAATATTTGCACTGACAGAGACGGTCTCGAGTGTCGTCTTCGGCTGCGGCTGAATGCAGCCGGTTCCCAGGAGCAGCGGCGTTTCATGAGGCTTGGCGGAAGGCCATCGGAGGTCCTTCAAGGCTTAATCTTTCCAAAGTGGATGTTTTCCCAACATACATGTGAGTCAAGAGTGACTTTCACATTTCAAACGAGAATCTGGTCCCTGCGCGATCTGAAGTTCAACGCTATTATCGCGTCATCGGAGCAGAAAATCCCGTGAGAAGAACAATATCGGGGTTGTGGCTAACCTTGACATTCAGTCAGTACTTTTCCTAGACGAAACAAGATATTCTTAGGATGGAACAAGCCTTATTAAGTTTTCCACAGATTCATAACCTTCCAACATGTGTCCTGGGAGTGTAATAAAGTTATGCATGGAGGACCTATCCTGCTATGTCAATCACGATCATCACTGTATCAAATGAGGTCACCCGAAGCATTCAAACTGGGATATTTTTGGATATATACAGTATTACATTATACAAGTGATGTTTGTTGGGTTCTTTGGTCTATTCAAAGATGTTGGAAACAAACTCGAGTAAAGCTAATTAAAGCAGAATATAGTAACTTGTGTTTACTCTGCATCTGTGGTTTCCTGTCTTCGGGGTCCACTTCGTCTATGGCTCTTTTGATGTCCCCCTCAACCCCACTCCGAAAAGCTATATCCCATATCCTCATTTGCTAGCATGGTGACAGTTTCCCAGATACCAGACGGTATTGGTTTCCCTTCATCTCGTGGCACAAGTCCAACCCCAGTGTCTAATTTGCTAATGGATCCCGGCTGGAAGCTGCCGTCTCGACTGTACGACGGTGTAATTACAACAGCTCGAGCGAAATAAGGACTGAGGGAATGAATAAATCATTGTTTTGTACTCTGCTTCCTGACGCAGAGGGCAGCAGATGAGTTTTTTTTTTTCTTCTTTTGTTTGCATTCCACAAAGTCTGGATGTCATTCACCCTCAGCGCATAGTGAATATAATTGCTGATGGGAGGATTTAACAGTCTCGGACGAACTTTACTTTGCTGTTTTGTAAACTGATAGCCTTGACTTACTGAAAAGGAGCAATTATATGGCAGCATTCACTTCATATCTGATTGGGATTTGGAAAACGCAGAGTTAAAAACATCTATTTACTTCTCAAATATGACTGCAAGCTTTAATGTAGGACAGCAATTGTTGGGTTCGGCCTTTCATGTCGGAAACGTAGACTTATAAGGGCAGGGAAAGGCCTAAAAGGCAACTGCTGTTCATGTGTAGTGTACCATGCAGCACTCAGGAATTTTGAGTCAGACCCATTACAACTTAAACTCACCGAACCTGTTCTGTGCATCCAATTATTTCGAGGCCACTTGCTCTCGTCTTAACATTTTGCCCGTGGCGATATTAGCAATCAGTCATTACACGGTTACATTTGTAAGGACATGAAATTTAGGGATGTCTGAGAGAGCTTTTCTGTGTTTTTAATTGAATTGCTGACGAGGACGTCACACTGCCATTCACAGGGCTGTCGTGTTTAGTGGACTCTGCATGGTTCAGCTTGACAGAGGGGCTTAAGTCTGCCAAAGCCTTCGGGAGGTGGAGATAAGGAAAGGCAGCATAAAACCAAATAAAGCTGCTTTGCACTTGGAGTGAGACAAAGTTACAAGTATGCTTAATGTGCTTGGATAAAGTGATTATATCTGTCTGGAGTTAATGTAACATTAAAACTGTCTTTTTGTGGCCAATATAGCTGGTGTGCTAATTTCACACAACATAAGATATAGATATAAAGATATAAAGTTAAAAAAAAAAGGGTGCTCATTCCAAACAATTTACACATCGGGCAGCTCTTTCGACAAAGTGAATAATTGATTAATCCAACAAGGCAGCATTTCAAAAAGCTGCCATCAGATCCACAACTCAAAACCACTGAAGTACAGTGGCCCATGGAAACTCATTCATTTGCAAGCCAAAGAGACCAAGGTTCTCATCTTCCCTGTAATGACTTTGCCTGCATACTCCGCCTGGAACTTCAATTATCGCATGAAAGATAAGAAGCTGCTGAGATACATTACAAATGAGAATAACATCACGGACGTTCGGATGCCCTGGATTGTTTGCATTTCACTTCCAAATTGGTTCTGTTTTGGGGGTTCGTGTAGATTATTTTCCAACATGAGGCGGAAACTTCTGGTAACTGGACTCATCTGTAATAATGCTAGTTATGCTGTCCTTATTTTCAGCACAAATACCATCCATCTGTTAATAGCTTGGAAATGGTAAAGAGCACAGATAAGCAGTGGTGTTCCAAACTTAGAAGCATCCTTTTAGTTTTGCACTTTAACAAAGCTAATGTTCTCTGCGACATTAAGCAGAGCAACACACACATTCTTAGTTGATTGCCAATAATATTTTTAGCCAAAGTTCACTAAAAACCAAGAGATGCTTATGTCCACTTTCCATCTCATTAAGAAGGCTTGATTTAACAAAAGAGGATTCACCAATAAGTGTGGAATATATAAAAGAAGAAACACTAAACACATTGAGCAAAAAAAAAAAATCACAATATATTATTTCAATTCCAACACAGTGATTTGTAATCAAACAAAACAGCTTAATAAAATACAAACACAAGATGGACACAGGGAATTTAAAGCTAATACAACATTTATGTACAGCAACGCACAGGTCTCGTTAAACGTTTTAACAGCAGAGAATTAAAATGTGCCCACAGAGCAAACGTGTTTCACATACGTCCCCCACCAATAAATCTCCCATCTGGTGTTAAGGCGGTTTTGCCTCAGGCCTAAATTATCTTTAAGACAATCGAATCACTTTGGTTATCAGTCAAGTAATTGTGCTTCCAATGTGCAACTAATCTGGTGGGTATCAGGCGACGCACTGTAACTCTGGTTGTTAAGTTCCCGCCAGTGAAAATAGTGACAAGATTTCCATGTTTGGGGTGGGAGGTGCCGCTTTGGCATTGGAGTAAATTGCACTTGTTGCAGCACTTAAACTAAACACACTGCCACTTGAAACGGTTCAACCTCTCGAGCCACGGCACAGAAAAGGGACAATTTTCCAAATGGCTGCCAAATCCTAATCGACTCGCAATTTAGATCAGCTGATTGTGGTTGACGGAACATAAAGTCCTACAGGATGTTCATTATAGATTAAATGGAAAATTAGCTTTTCAGCTAATTGTACTACTTTGGGTTTTCCAACTTCAACAAACTCAAAATGAATAGATAAAATGTTGACACATTCTAGTTACATTAAGACACTTTTGTTAAGTTGCTTTCACCTGCATTTTGGTGTGTCATTAAGTAGTGACGGTTTAAGCTGGGTCAAACCAACACAAAGTACAAAACAACAGTGTCACGGTGAGTCACTGCTTCAAACAGAGAAAAATTAAGCATGTGGGGAAAAATAAATGACTGTTTAAAATGTAGCCTTTGAAAAACCTGCCTGCACAAACTCATGTCTCAGTAGTCTTTGTAACCACCGTGCTTAGCTTATCAACATTATCCAAAGCAGTAGTATTCATCCGATTCCACCCTCAGTTTTAGGGGGGATTTGCTGAAGGCCTCGCCGTCCATTACAGTTTTCTCCACAAAACAATCAAGGCCCGTGGGCGAGGGGTCGTCAGGGAGGCTTTCAGCGAGAGTGTCCAGGTAACTCCCCACCGACAGACTGTCCAGCCCGTCACTGTTGGCATCATTTAAACTGTTGAAGCTGCCTCGCAGCGAGGCGCCGTCCTGGCTGTCTGATAGGCTGTACAGGCTGCCCGTCAGGCTGCCGTCCTGGCTGGCCACGCCTCCTTTGTCCTCAATCATCCAGCGGATAGACTCGATGCCCTCGTTGATTGACATGAGCTGTTGCATTAGTTTCACGTCAATAGCTCGTAGGTTAGCCTGAGTGAAGGAAAAGAGAGAAGATGAAGTGATGAACAAGTTATTATTTAAAGAGAAATCTTTTAGAATTGGTCTCATTCTTATATCCATTCATTAGATACTGCATGCTACATGTGCAAATAGCTCCATCTTTACATTGTCTTGTACTTGCTGATTGAAACAATGAGAATATAACTTTTTTTATTTTGAAGAAGAGTTAGTGTCATGAGTGCCTAAAGCGGCATTCATGTACAATAAGCAGTGTTGGCCATTCACACTTTAGCCCAGCACACAATAACAGTAGTTATGGGTGTAAGAATGGAGGAAAATAAGATGTAATGCCTAAAAATACACTTGGTGTTGTGGCTCAAGCCTTCAAGAAAGCCAGTGAAGCTGACAAAAACAGCTCCGTTTAAAGCAGCACGAGGTCCAAATCACCACTGTCGGTGATGACAACTATTCTGGTTTGAATGGCACTTCATTATATTTCTGAATTTATACCTGCTAAACTGTTGAGTACATTTCTATCATCCGCATGCTCTTTCTCAAGACAAAATGTGCTTAAAACATAAAATTTAAAGGAAGGAGACAGATGTAAGAATATAAAAGTAACTAATCCCAGTGTAAGGACAAACAAATGCTTGAGGCTTATGTGTGACTTTGGCAATAGCAGCTTCTCTGCTCTGGTAAGTTTCTTTTTTCTTGTTTTACCGACCTCTGACATCTCATTGTGAGAACACAGTATACTACTTTGTCGAGAATATTGGTCCTTATTGTCTCATGTCATTTATCCTGGCACCGGAAAAAGGCTGAAAGTTGAAAACAGCTGAGTTATGGAGACAAATTTTCATCCTGGGTAATGAATGATAGATAATCCTACATCACACAGTGTGACCATTGACTGAACTGTCCCCAGTGACAAGCCAATCCATTGACAGTAGCAGGAAGTGGACAGTCTATAGAACCATGCAGAAGAATTCCCCTGTGTCAACTGGGTGACAAACAGAATGAAAAATGGTAGCTGGGCAGCTGTGACATCCTGCACATTAAGGCAGATGAAGGCAGACGTGGCTGGTACAGTGTCCCAGACAGCTGGCTCGACACAACAGCCTCTCTTTGCTGTGGATTTGCAACCAGCCCGTCTTCGGCTCCCATTGCTGTCGGTGTGTTTGTTTTGCGAATATTACCACCTGCTTCACACACAGAGACAAACCTCGCAGATGGACTGAAACTGGAATTTCAGCAGTCTCACAGTAATGTGATGTCACCAGTGGCTCCGTTTCACAGAATGAATTGTGGTTTCACAATTAGTGCTGCATAATTTTGCCTGTACAGAACGATAACCCGGCACAAAGTGCTTAATTTGCTAAACAAAGATCCAGGACGACCTTATTGCTGAGGTAATTTGGTCCTTTGATAAGCTGTAGACTGCTTGAACCTCTCTAATAACTCAATAGAAAGGCTAAAAACAGTTGTTGCCACAAGCTTGAGTGTGTCGAAGAAACCTTTACACACTAAAACTGAGCAGTCTGATTGGATTAGTGCTTAAGCTGTGAAGACCGCCAGAAAAACAAGGAAGCATTGATGGTGCAAATTGACAATAAGCACTCTGAATATCAGACATGACAGAGAATTACAATGAAAAAATTTTTTTCTACTAATTGGACACTTGTTCTTTCCCATCTGTCAAATCACATTGAAGGAGCTCCTTCAGAGAATCCAAGTACTTCCTAATTGAAGAAGTCAAAAAGTGTTGCTTACAAGTCTAAAAACAGTAATTCACGTCACAATAATAAATCTAATCCTATCAACACAAAGTCTCAGGCGGTGGGTCAGTCGGCTTGGTATGACACAGCCTCTTTCAGCCCACAAAACTCGGCCAATCGGGCCATCTGCTCAACAATCCTAATACCTTTGCTGACCTTAGGTATTTAAAGTGAGGGTTTGTTGTGAGTCTGGGTCCAGCAAGACGTCAGTATAAACCTCATGACAAAAGATTTGCACAGTGATAGCAGATAAACCAAGTAAACATAAATGTTGGATTAATCTGACACACTGGGCTTCTTGGATTTATGCCTTAATCCATGGCAATTCCAGAAAATTAAGTTGACTGGCTGGAAACAAAGATTTTTTTTTTCACATGTTCAACTTAAAATAATAAGATTCCACAACAAAATATGTGGATGAACTTTAAGTTCAAGTAAGCAGTCCACACTGCGCAGTCTAAACCCAAAGTTGTAACAACCTTACATGACAACACAAACAAAGAAACTTGCACTGGTTTCCTGAGATGTCTGAACATGAAATAAGGTTGTGCAAACTGAAGCTACAGTTGAATCTACTTCCGTTTCCATGGCAGTCAGTTCCTTTTCAAACAGAACAGTTACTGTTTCAGATGTACCTAGTTTTTATAGTTAATCGTTTTTCCAAAGGTCTCAATGTGGGCCGAACCATGACTGGCTCCCATCTGTTTTCCACAATCAATTCATATTAATTGTGAAAACGGTCCAATTGTTTTCTCTGGCATTTGTTCACCACATGTTGATATGTGGAGTTGTTCTGCACGGAGCACAGACGCGTCCTGTCACTCTGTGCAGGTTCGGAATGAATGTCATGTGAAACACAAGCATGCAATCCATCTGATCTTGCACGAACGTATGAAAAGATGTGCACATTCATAATGAACCTTGTTTCACTTGTGTATCAAGACAATACTGCTCAACTGTTGAATTAAATTACAAAGTAACTACAGATGGCTATTTATGATCTGCGTAAAGCTGTGACATACTGTATTTGCCCATTCCATAGGTGAAACAATCTAAAAGGGTTTGCTCACTTATAAAATAGTTGAAGTGAAAGTTTGCTCACCATTTCCTCTTTCAAGAATTGCATTTTGCTCTCCAGCCTCTTCAAGTCTGCAGAATTTGTCCAACACTTTCCGTTTACCAGGCGCGCTGCAGCGGGCTTGTCGTGCTTGTCTCCGGCTTTTCCTCCAGCCAGCGAGCGAAAGAGACTATCGGGAACTTTTCGACCCAACTTCGCCTCCAAATCCTTCAGTTCGGGCAAAACGTTGCTGTCCTCGTCCATAGCGGGCTGTCGTCAGTGCGCAACCGGGTTAAAGAGGGTGGAACACGGAGGTGACGGTAAACTCCTCGAAGGCGCACGGAGTGATGCATCCAAAGAGGAACGCGACACCGGCGCGCATTACAACTTTACCAAGCAGCTTTTGAACTGAGGTGAAGCCGGAGATACCTCACTGTCAGTGCATGCACAGACCTCCCATTTGACCCTTCAGTCCAACCAACCAACCGGGGCAGTTTGATGGCAGCGTGCGCAAAGAGGACCCTCCCATCAGAGGAGCGCTGAATGAAACCAGACACCCGACAGGTGAGGAGGCGTCACCGGTATGTGGGGAAACAACCACTTCCTGAACAAAACAGATGACATTTTCTTTTTTTTTCAAAGGAGTAACTATTGTAAAGTAGTGGGAGTCTATCAGCACAGATGTCTGCTGTCAATCACCGTGTCATACTGCTTTTAAAGTGGCGAGCTTAATGCGCCTCCACTGCGAGTCTTCTGCAAGCAGGTGAAACAAACCCGTTTTTAAAGCAAGTCTTTATTCCTTGACATGATCCTGCAGCTTCTTGTGTGTGAATGCAAACGTATAGTAGCATTAATGACCATGTCAATATCTTTGTTTAATTTATATTTATAAAACACAGGGAAATAAAACCTGAAGACACATTTTTTTTCTTTTTTTGCTACATTTCTTTAGAATCATCACCATCTCTTTTATTGGCGACATATCAGGAATAAAAGGAAAACAAAAAAATGAAAACAGCATCTTTCTCTCATATTAACGGCGCATTTAGAGGAGATTCAGAAATTGAGCAGCTGCACCCCCTTGTGGTCATTTCTGCTTATTGCCAGGCACTGTGTTATGCTACTGAGGCACTATGCAACTGAAAACGAGTAAAAAGACATACAAACACTGATTGATGTGGCAACTGCTTCTGGCCATTCAGTGTGTTTGAAATGTTACAGGATCTCTTCCTCCTATTGACACCTGATAACAATTATCCTACAATGATTATCCAAACGGCCTGAACCACCCATTTGATCACTAATTTTTTTTTTATTAACACAGTTGTCAAACCTATCCAAAGCCTCTCATTACAAAAACTCTCCAGTGAGCGGGAAACTTAAAAGTCGCTGTTGACATCTGCCCTATTCCGAAAGACATTATACATTTTTGGGGCGATAAAAGTACAAGAATGCAGCACAAAGATTCAACCTTCACTGATCTGTCACTGTGAACGTGACAAGAGGAGGCACACAGATGAGGCTCAGACCACAGACTGGCTCTTGTCATCGTCGTACCGCTGGTACTGATCCCCGAGCAGAGGCTGGTGGCCCTCCATCTTGTATGACCGGGAGCGCACTGCACATGTGGTGACGGCGAAAATAACAGCGACGAGCACAAGGGCGGCAACGATTGCCATAGTGATGATTTCCGTGAGAGTGAAAGGCTGACCTGGAGAAACAGAGGTAGGCGATTAGTATTTTCAATGGTCTTCCATGTGTGCGAGGATGAACTGGAGGTGATCGAAAATGGGTACCTGGCCATTCAACTTCATAAGTGTAACCAAGGTTTTCAGGGGCAGTCACAAACATCTCTGAGTTAGTCACTGGAGGCCAGAAGGGCACCATGTTGTAGCCTCTGTTGTGACCAATAGGTGCATTCTCCTCAGGATACACAACTGAATCTGTAAAAAGACCCCAGAAAAGTTACATTGCAGTAGAAAAAAGGCAGATTTTGAATGAAAATTCAGAAAAAGAAGTGGATTTGCAATGAGACTTAGTTCCTAAAACACCTGGACTGTGCCTCCTCAGCCATTCATCAAATATGGCATCGGTGAATGTGTGCAGCAGGACGAAGATGGGGTCATTGGGAGAGAGGTGAGTCTGTCCTCCTGTTCCATTCAAGAACAAATGAGCCAGGTTGTGCAGGCTCCTCACCACAGGGTCATAGGTCCCCTGGGGGGCGCTGTAGCCTGATAAAACAAGATGCAAACTCATAAGAACTGGAACAAAACTGTAAGACGGAGATTTATGTTTGTTGTTGCTCACCTTCGATGGTGTTCCTGAAGCTTTCAGAAGAGGTGGAATAGTAAGGCGGAGTGTCAAATGTGTTAACCTGCAGACAGTCCGCTACATCTGTGGGCTCTGGGAGACGCTGGACCATTGGCCTGTTAACATTTCCTGCTGGGTTTCTTCTGATGGGAGAACTCTCTGTGCCTTTATGAGACAGACAAGAAAGCAGGCTAAAAACCAAGATGAAGATTCTTTTGCACTTGAAGAATAAAGAGAATCCCTGTAACATTGCCTGTCTGATAAATAATAGTCTTACTGTTACAGATGGTTCCCAGTGTGTCGTAGTCCTCCACGCTTTCACAGATGACCCTCCACTGGGCAAAGATGGAGTTGGAACTCAGTGAATTCATGTCAAAACTGCTCCTGGCTCCCATCAGGTCATCTGTGCAGATGTCACATGTGTTTCCACCGATGGCAAAGTTCCAGTAGGGTAGGGCGAAGGAGGGGTCCTGCAGCATGTCCTGGAGGTGGAATGAAACAATCATGCATGGATGGATTAGAGGTTATGAGTGTGAAAACTGAGGCAAAAAAACAAAAAACGCAGAAGCACAGAAACAGAGCTTTATTTGCTCCCGATTTAATTTTAGCCTCCTAAGTAATACCTAATAATCCAAGAAGTCTCGCTTCATGTAAAAATGCACAGAATAAATTAGATTATTCTCTCAATGGCTGCAGTCTCAACAAGATCAGTTCACAGTGAATGAAATGAATGTGTAACACATGAAAATTGCTTTTATAACAGCCTTTGCAGATACGATTTTATGGTTTGTAATGACTTCAAATGTGGTGTGTTAAATGTTGATATGTAGACAAAAGTAGTGACACTTTCGGAAGCAAAATGAAAAGTGAAATGTTCTGTCTTTTTCTTTTCAAGTAATTGCCATACAATATGACAAAAGGCCCGAAGATGAAGAAAATGTATCAAAACAGGATTTAAAAGGTAAAAATATTCATGAAACCAAGCAAAGTGCACCCCTGTGATTAGCACTATTCCTTTATTGTTATCCGTTTTTGAGAGTTTTCTTTGAGCAAAGAGACCAAAGTTATACAATCTCACCCTGAATGTTAGCAAACACTTCAAAAAGTCATATTTTAATCATCCTTTGGACGTTTGAAATACTGGTCTGAACTCATGAGATGTAGAAGTAGAGTAGAGTAGTAATAAAGTGCTTCTACTTCTGCTAGATGTGACTTATGTCTAAAAGGGAAATAAACGGACACATTTTCCATTCATCTTTGTATTTATTATATTGGCAACATATATTTTTAAGCTCGAGGTCAGACTAAGTGGCAATATCTTATATTATACCAATATCAGGCTTGGAAAAGGAGAAAATATAACAAACGTCATGAGCATGGAGTCTCTGCAGGAGTTCAGCAATTTGACAGGGACTCGGCCTCGTTTTCACCCCCTAATTGTGATCCATTATACTCAACCCGCTGCACTGGACTGGGATTGTTACAATTCTCTACACATCACTTTAGTGATCTGCGCCAAGTCTCACCAAGACTCCTTTCAAACCTGCTGCTGTTTTGTTTTGTGCCTAAAATCGTGCTTGTGTGCTGATCAAATCTAATCTCAGCCGATAAAATGCTTAAAGTCGCCTTCTGAGCTTCTGCTCGCTTATTAAGGCGTGACATTGCTTCGTCAATTATGATTTCCACACCAATACAGCCTCTTTACGCAAAACAAACAAGCAAAGGAAACGGAGAATGGGGGCGATTAGGCGGTGATGTATTGGAAAATTTAAATCGTCGATAAGAAAATTATTCCAACGCGACTAGAAACATAATCAGATTGGACAAAACTGCTCTTTGAGTGTGTGGGCGCCTGACTCTTACCTGCATGTCCATCTCCAGCTGCAGCAAGTGGTACCTGTGCCAGGTCACGAACCCGGGGCCCTCATGGGAGAAGTCTACTCCTCCGAAACTGGGCTGCCCGGCCCCGAGGAACGTCTTACTGACGGAGTAATAGTGGGTCCACACGAACAGGTTGTAGATGGTGATGTTTTCGAACTGCGTGCTGTTCCCGTCGGGACCGAAAATATCGGAGAAGTGACGCGTGGCGATCACCAGGTCGGGGTGCATGGTGCGCTTGGCCTGATCCAGCGCGTTCACGAACGCACGCTTCTCGTCCGCGCTGAGCTGCATCACGTTTCTCCTTACTGGAGGAGGATTATACAGCAGAGGGAAATAATTGGATTAGCGCAATCAGTCATGCGTTAATTGGGGATCAGTTTTAATGAGCGAGAGAAAAGTGGAAAAAAACAAAGAATATGCGTAACAGGCACATTTTTTGACAGTTGTCGTCGTTTTATTCTGTAATTAAAATACTTTCTATAAGTATCTGCGCTCTTTTATAATATTTATTGGTTCTAATTTGGATTGATTTAGTTGGAACACTCCCACTTGTCTGATCCTTGGGGGAGCTCTCGTGGAGCCAAACGCAATGCCAACGCTGAGCAATCCGTATCAGATTTATCAAATACTTCACGAATCCCTATAAAATTCAACAATACATCTATTTCATAGTGGATTTTATCATCAAACCCACCCCAATATCCCCAGGAACTCACTTACCAACAGAAACGCGCTGGTCACAGTTGGCTCCTGTCCATCCGTGTCTGCAGCGACCGCAGTTATAACCGCTGAAGTTCCCGTTGCATTGGCATGCGCGACTGAAGTAACGAGCGGGCCATCGCTCTCGGTCATCCCGTCCATCGTGCGGGTACTGAGGCCCGTGCGGGCGCGCGTCCACCGCGAGGGACACGCACTGTCCGCGCCCGGTGCTGGAGCCACAGGGGTCGTTATTCAGTCCAGGGGGCGACGGACAGCACTGTCCGGTCCTGAGCACCTCCGGTGTGGCACACTCTCTCGGGAACTGGGCACTCACGGCCACCGCGCCCACAAGCACCAAAAAGCAGAGCTGCAGCATTGTCCCAAAATAGATATTTTACGCACGGCGGGGGTTGATATCGAGTCACTGGATATTCACCTGCAAATGTTCACTTTCAACTAAACCTTGATCCGAGAATAAATGTGCATCACTTCAACACGTCAGAAATCACAACTGCTGCCAAATCAGCGTGGAACGTTCCCTTCCATGCGCCCAGGCAGGCCCCACTTTCTATTTCCCCCCCAAACCACTGAAGCGGCGACCTTAAATAGAGGATTAGCGCATGACTACCCGGCTTTTCAGACTCCCGCGTGATCCCATCACATAACATCATAGGTCCTCCTGGGATGGAGGGAGAAGGTTGTGTGATCCGGTCATGCACAGTGCTATTCTTCGGGAGAAAAAAAACAACCATTGGTTGTCTGCAGTTGCTTGAATGGCTGTAATACAGAATATGTGAAAGTCTAATTAATCACCAATCTGAGAGGCAAAAAAGAAATGATGATGAATGAGTACAGCCACCCACGCCCTGCAACGTTTCAGCTCGCTATTACAAGCAGTTTATGAAAATTAATATGCTGTGAAGTGTTTTTGTAAATTTCAATCTGCTTATCCAGCCTTTGGCAAAGATGCAGATGTTTGTTGAATCAAAAATAATCAACACATAATAACCTAAAATATTTCTTGGCCAAATAAAACAGAGCCCCTCCCCTTACTGGATACAATCTGAAAATGCCTTAAAGGTTCATGTCTTTATTAAAGTGATCATATTTCCAGTCATTTGACTTTTGAGGAAGGCCTCTCTCCTTCTCCTCCTTCCCCCAATCCAAAGCTTGCTTTGGATGTCAGAAGCATGTGAGACAGAGAAGCATGACTGGAATTTATTCCACAAAAAGAAAGAAAAAATCCCTAATCCAGAGGAGGTCTTTGTGTTTGTACTCTACCATTCAAATCGAACTGACTGAACAGGGAAAAGGTTTAATTTCATGCATTTTATGTGCAAAATAACAGGTTTGTACTGGGTGGTGGAACAAGCCCCACTTGACAAAGTTTTGACTACAATTCTCACTGTAGTTCCGCTTTGTTTCATGATAAGTAGTATATTTTTGGTTGAAAGCCAGACATCTCAATGTTTTTTTATATTGTAGGATAATATTAACTACTCTTGGCATCAATCCATCTTTTATGGACAGGTCAGCAGTCCATCACAGGGCAGAGAGAGAGAGAGCGAGAGAGAGAGGCACATTTTTGTGATCTCAAGAGGAAACTGAAGTACCCAGAGGTGGAAAAAAAAATCCATCATCTATCCATCCATCCATCCATCCATCCATCCATCCATCCATCCATCCATCCATCCTTATCCCACTTATGGGGCAATGGCATGCTTGCACCCTGAATTGTAAAAACCAATATCAACAGAATACATGTATACTAATAAAATGTAGCCATAGTAAACACATTTCTCACTGGCTTAAATGCCTTTATGCAACAATTTTGAGTGGAGTGCAGGATTCATTATTGTTTATTTTCCTTTGCAGAGTAAACTTGATAATACGTAAAACCCCACAGGGATTTGTTTTAATAGTTCCACACAGGCAAGGAAACTAAAGCAGAATGAAAGTGGGCCCTTTTCCACTTTAAAGCCCTTTTATCTCTGACCAGGTGGTTGGAGTGTGGACCGAGGGGGTGATCAGTGTCATTTGCCATAATTAGTGCGAGGCGTGTGTGTGTGTGTGCGTGTGTGTGTGTGTGTGATGGCTCTGTGACGCCTGAGAGATCAAGCAGGCGGCACATTTCTGAGGCAGCGTGTGTGTGCGTGCTGCCGGTGGGTTGGTTTTCCTGGAGATAGAGGAATTACGATAATTATGATGTGCCATGAATGCGACTGATTATTGAGAAATATGCAGAGCCACTTCACTTCAAAAGTGACATTTTCCCCATTTGCCTCGCCTGTGAAGCCCTTTATGCCTTTGAATTCTCCCCTTCCTGCGTGTGCACCGTGTGTTTACTGTTCTGCAGGTGAAGGAGGCCGGGCAAGAACAAAAACCTTTGATTACTCTAAATAAGCCCATGACATAAGTTTCACAATCCTGATGGGTTTGGGGTGCTGCTAACCTCGAGGCAAAAAGTGAAAGGATCGTTTTTATTTTTGTTGACAAAACCTACAGTGATAACCCTCAGGAAGAAGAATCTAGGGCAGCATCAGGCAGACTTTTTCAATAAGATCACAAGTCTCTTCCCATGATGCACTGCATCCTGCATCATGGATTTGATAGAGGAAACTGGATTTTATTAAGAAGCAACAACATATAGAACAACATTCCTCCTGGGCTTCAACCTCCTTTAATTAAGTGACAATTCATTATTTCTCATATTCAACTTTTGACAATTTTAGCCTAATTAGCTATGTTTGTTTTTACTTCAAGAAAAATAGGCAGTTAATAAGCTGTAATTCTGAAAAAAATGAATGAATAAATAAGAAGAAGCTGTCAATAATGCAGTTAAACTGCCACATGAGATGGCAGTGGTGATGTGGAGCAGTGGTGCAGCACTGACGTAAAACCTTGAGCTATTTGTATTTCATTTAAGCTCATCCACTTTATGCTACTTCACACATTTACTTCAGAGACACCACTTGTCATGTATCAGATGTCTGCAGTTGTTCACATTTCCACCAGAGATAGATTTTTTTTTCTCTCTACTTAACTTCTAAGAGAGTTTTGATTTGTAAAACCTTCTGAAGCCCAGGGGTAAGAGTAGCACACATTTCACCAAAACATAAAAGATGAGAAAAGTGATGAAGGTATAAGTAAATCACACAGCTCAAGTTGGTCTTCACTACTCTTAAAATTATTTCCAGTTCAAATAGTTGATTTTCAGGCCCATTTGAAAGGCCATACAATTTTCAAACGGTGTGGCAAACATATGACTTGTGGGCCGAAGCCAGCCTGCCCAAGGGTTTTGTTCTGATTCCTGAAACCTGAGAAAGATTGGTGTTGCAACGGTAAAAACCTTGCTGGCAAAACCCCACGAGCCTCAAACATGCATGATGAAGGCTACACAAATCTTGTGCCATGAGAAGTGACAGGCTTTTGCCAACATTGGGGTGAAGGGAAACACTGTGGGGATTAAAGATCTTTCAGCAGATTAAAAGAGCCAAATACATTTCAGGGGGACATTTCACTCCATATCAAACCAAGAGGCATCATTAACATACTTTTTTCTTCAACACCTCAATCTCTTCATTGTTTGTAAAAAAAAAAAAAACCCAATGAAGTCCAGTGTCACATCCAGTTTGACACTGGATGCGAGTTGATTTCTAATGCTAAAACAGGTTTAGTCGTTTATCCCCACATCATAGTAATCAGTGCTTTTTCACACCAAAAACTCATCAGATCAATTCATTTAAAATTCTTAGAAAACAGAGCTCCAAAGGGCATTGGGTGTAAAACTCTAACACTCCTTCTGGAAACACATGGTGGATTTCTTAAGTGCTTGAACCAGTTAATGGATGTTTCATATCCACAGGCAGCAAGTGACATTTGTTTGATGTTTGCTAAAGATTTTCGATTTTAACAGCTGTAGTGTCTGCAGGTGTATTGACTGCAACTGAAACATCATTTGCTTTTTGGATCTAAAACTTCATTACAATTTTGATGTCTTCATTACATGAGTTAAATTGATATTTTGTGACACATACATCACTGAAAAACTGTGTGTTTTATTGAACATATTTTTTTGAAAAGTCATCAACATATAACTTTTAAATTTCCTGAAAGAAGGCTTAAAGAAGCTTATTTTGGATACTGTTGGGAGTAACGTTGTAGATGACTGCAGGACCAATACCTGTAAAGCTTCATGTTGTTAATTAAGTGAAAAAAAAGCTATTCATCCACAGATTCAACAAATATACAACCAATATACAACCAACATACAACGTGATTCATTGGGTTTGATATAAAAGTAATGTGCGTTCATGTGGCACAAAGTTTCCACCATTACTTTATGCTTGGTAAGACATGCCGCTGGCGTAAATAATTTTCCTGTGGAGTAATTAATCATTTAAATGCAGTCCTCGGGCATGGGGAACAATGTCATAACAATGCAGCCGTTTTCTGAGCGGAGAAACCTCTCTGCAGTGGGACTCCACACAACGAGAGGCAAAGATTCTTAACCCAGTCACATGCGTTTCACATTGGCTTCTTAAATGCCAGCCGGGATGTATCGTTTTATAATTGGGGCGGGACAGGGGGCGGATTACACAAAGCTACCACTAAGCTCATTCTCATGTAGGAAATTTTAAAATATGTCCACATTCCTAATGTGTGCGTGCGTAGTTCCCATGTTCCCCCTGGAGAACCACAGAGAGGCCTGTTAGCGCGGCAAGGTTGTTAGAGCCATTTAGAACTTATTTTTCAGGAGTCCTCATCTTTTATGTCTTCTTTTTTTATATTAAGATGAATACGGTAATAGCTATGATTATAAATTATTTTGACCTTAAAGTCGTACCGGGGCTCTAAATGAATTTTCGATGATTTATTATCATAACAGACATCCTGGTATTAAATAATTCAAAGTGCTATTGACCTGAAATTGCACTGCAGTGTCTTAAGGTCACATTTCAGAGCCCCTGATTTGCTGACTGTCTTTTGATTAAGTCTAGAAGAAGCTTTTATCTTTATCATCCTCCTCCCAAACTTCGAGGTAGTTTACTTTGAGCCATAAAACATGGAGCAACACTTAAAACTTCTTAGCCAATTTGTCAGCAAATTTACACTGTATAACAATCAATTACCCTTTCTGTATTTGCACAATAGATACAACTACCCCGCAGTGTAATTGAAATGTAGAGTCATATGATCTCTTTAGGATGTAAGTATAAAAGCAGAATCATATGTAAACTGTTGCGACAACTGAGATTACAGATTGAATTTCTCATGAAATGTACTCCATTGATGCACTGCGGGCGCTACATGTGTGAATATCTCGTCTGTGAGTCCCGTGACCGCTACTCAGCTGACCTCCCTTTCATCCACCCTCCGCCCTCCCCAGCTCCCATTCATCTGTGCCTGTGTGCGATCAGACCTTGGGCAGTATGGAGGATCATGTGAGAAGATGTGACTCAGGCTTAATGGTAATCCCTGCCTTTGGTAAAAATGGCACAGTGGGAGTCATTAGGAGGCAGCTCTATACTCGTTGTTCATATGACTGTCTGACTGTCTTCCTCCTCCCCCTGTTCTTCCCCGATCGGGCCATGCCTGCTACAGCTCATCATTCTCTTTCCCCCCTTCTTTTTAACATCACAGGCTGCCTTCATGCTCTTTGGTTCATCTTAGCCGTTGTGCTTCATTTTCAATTCATTCTCAGTAATTAAGGGGAAAATAAAATAATTGTACTCTGCCTCAAAAGGAGAACTCCCAGTTTAAGGAATCAATATAAAACTCGTCATGCTTACAGTAACCCCAAAACCAAAATGTTGCTTAGATTTATGATCCTGTAGAAAACATGCCAAATTGTTTGCTTCAGGTCAATTTGCATGAGAACAATCTGCAGAAAAACGTATTTGCAGATATCGTTTCCACATTCGGCAAAGTTTGAGAATGAAAACATACATGTCAAGCCCTTTATGGAAGGAACATGTATTACAATGGGTAAATGCAAAACTGTATTGTAACTGGTTCTATAGAGTTGCAGGCCTACAAAGAGCAAATACACCTGAATTGCTATTTATAATACTGATGGAGCCTTAAACATATGAACTCTTCTTTATGATATCCATTCACCAAAACTGTGCTCTGTGTTTATCACACCAGATTAACAGTTAGAAGGGTTAATTCTTGGCTCTTGTCATGAGATCAGAGCTGAGGCATAGGCTTCAACAGAATGAAGCGATCCCCAGTCAAATCTCGAACTGTGGAAATCAATGCTGAAACATGACATCTCTGTTAGATCCTGCAAGCTGTTTTCCTACAGATGAATGGGTTCAGTTGCAGCGATGGTGCAGAATAATAGCAGTCAGCTGAAATCACTGTGATCAGGCAATTACGGAGTAATTATGACAAGTCTTGTTGAGACATTTCACTCAGAAACACAATCTGTATACTCCCAAAGTGGACACGCCTCAGAGGAGCACGGGTGTCTGTATAAAACTGACGTGGCAGTTCTGGAGAAGCTGAGCTGAACCAAATCAGAGGCCAAGTATTATTTCTTTATTATTTCACAGCTTCATGGCAATCAATCCAATAAGTTAACAAACATGCCGTCTGAATCAATGTTAAAAGTAGGCGAAAGAAAACTAATGCCGAAGTAAAATATTTCGCAGTTATGATTATTTTATCATTGAAAAGGAGTCTTTGGGGCATGTCGGTTTACTGTTTCTGACCAAATAATCGATAGTTATTCATCTATTATGACCAGTGTGTTGGACCTATTGATTCAGGGAGAAAAGGAAAGAGTTCTGCATTGTGCCACTATCTGTGTAAAGAAAGAGACAAACTCATGACTAGTCCTGGGGGGTGCAGGAAGAGGAATGCTCAGAAGGTGGTGGGAGGGTTCTTATCACCCGCTTGATTCACATCTTGAAGTGCATGTGCAACACATGAGCAGCAGTAACTGTAAAACTACCCTGAAGGAAGAACATGCCTTTTTGCTGCCTTGTACCATAAAGAAACTTTAAACTTGATGCAAAGGCCGATACTGCTTGACACAGTCATTACTCTATTACATTGTACTGAAGATTTCTTCTTTTCTTAGATCTGAGGTGGTCATAAACAATATATGTTTCTGGAGAGGAGAAATCAATCTGGGTCCTTGAATTCAGAGCGTGAGGGGGGGGGGGGGGGGGGGGGGCACTCGCCATTAAGCTTCACACCATGTCTGGTGCCAGAATACAAATAAGCTGGGGAATAAGGGAATAATGCTTTCCTATTGCAAAAAGCCTCTGTGCGCGGAAAAGGCAACAGAGACTTATCAACAATTAAACAATTAATCCTCACAATAGAGTTTGCAGTGATAAGCACATTAACAGTCACAAGCTCAGATTCTGGCAGAAAGGAATCGTGCTCAGAGGCCGGGGTATAGCTGAAGTGGGTAGGGCATGGTGAAGTCAAGGAGACGCTTTAATCACACTTCGTGGACGGAAGCTGCCTGACAATTGATAGAGAAACCTATCCGACGTGGATCCCCATGCTGTCGGTGTAATACAGTTCAGAAACCAGCAGAGGACAGTGATATCTCATGGAAAGAGCTGCACCATGTTAGTGATCCGATCTGTGTTTAGTTATTCAGGGTGGGGCTCCATCCCTTACAGACATGCTTTATGTCATGCACACAAAATACATTTTACTAGTCATTGATTTTTGCCAAGAATAGCCTTGGCTGTAAGGCTTTTGACAACTTTCTGTCCCAAGACCATTTCTTGACCTTAATGATTGCTAAACAATTCTAAACATAATTCTATTTTTTTTTTTTTTTACATATATTGCAATAGTGCTTTTAAAGTTGTCATGTTGCAAAAACCTATAGAAAGTGCCTTAAAAGTATGCAAAGAGTTTAGGTTGAAGACAAATATGTGACAGAGAGATGATTCACAGGGAGGGTGAAAGTGCTGCAATCATATGAGCCACTTCACAACTCCAAGGTGCTGAACTTCACATCAGTTTTGCAGAAATACAGAATAAGCATTTAATGAGTGAGTCAGAGGGAACTTCATTTGTTCCGCCAGCGAAATTCTTAGAATGTAGTGCCAACTCGAAGTAGACTGACACGCTGATGAATAGCAGGAGTTAGTCCCTCAAATGGAGGCCTCTGCGAATATCGGGATACTTGTCTACTTAGCACATGCACCAGCATCTTAAATCTGCTGCTTTCCAATACCAAAGCACTTCAGGTGATTTACATAGCAATAATTTAAACAGCAGAGGTGCTGTGACCGGGCGTTAGCAATAAAATACAGAGATCTACCACCCAGACTGCTGCTAGCACTTGATTGCTTTTTAACAGTCATTTGTCTTGCGGGAGCCTCTTGAAAGGGCATCATTTTTTGGTCAATCTGTCGCTCTCCTTCGCAGAAATCTCACAGATGTAGGAAAATGAGGACGGTTATTGACAGGTTGTGTAAATTGGAGAGGTGAGGATAACTCAGTGGGAGCTGGCTGTGTCACAGATCATCGAAGACAGCAGCGGTAATTAGTGAAAGAACACTAGTCTTGCTCCGGGATGTGGCGAGGAAACAGCTGGGGTGGAGGGGAGCGCCAGCCATGGCCAATTAAAAAGGGTTGCACTATAGCGGATGATGACAAGGAGGAAGGTTGAGAGCCTGCTCGTCGTTAATAAAGAAAGACTACTTTTTTTTTAAAGAAACAAAGCTGTGAATGTCAAAAAAGAGAATATTATACATATTGAAATGTGCAACATAAATTTCAAGGCATGGATCATATCTGCCCCCCCCCCCCCCCCCCCCCCATCTCTATCCAGTCTATTCCACTTTATTAAATAATTTGTAATCAAATTCTGGCGAAGTCACTGGTGTGAGCCACTCTACTGAAATTAATCCGCAGATTTCTTCCACTGAAATCACTGATTTACCAGTTGGGATCGATAAAATAATAACCACCCTTACTTTGAGCAAACCTCTCATCATTCCTGCAGGTGGCTGCCTTTTGTTATACTTTTCTCGGATCCCATACCGAGTTGTACAACAAACCGTTGTCGCGTTGTTCCACTTTTCCCTTTGAATGCTGGCCTTGCTGAAGCCCTCATCGGGTATCCCCTCACATGTCACTTCCCAAAGCAGCCAGATAAAGCTCACAGCCACTGTGAATCAGGGGATTTGAAGAAAGAGACAGAAGATCTAAGGCAGAGGATAAGGATTTGTAAATTCCCAGATCTTGCTTCTGCTGTGACCCTTTTTTTGAATGCACCGTGACCGTCACGATGTGCACAATATATGGAAAATGTGCTTTTAAAGTCCACTTTGGAGTTTTTCCAGTTTCGAGTTTGGTGATGTTTATTATAATATGGAGATGTCTTTTTTTGGAGTACAATCACCTCAGCCTGTGGGTTAATAGGAGTCAGACACAGATGTGGTAAGAGAAAGAGCACTTTGTAAGTGTAGTGACTGCATGAATGATATAATAAATGTGAAATGAGCTTCTCGCTCCTCTTTTCTGACTGATTACAGTTGTCACTGAGGTCTGTACGTCTTGATAAAAATGTCACATTCTCTTTGTGCTTGTCACATGTGGGGAGTGAAAAGTTCTGCGACTGATGCCAACTCCTCACAAACTCGCTCAGAATGCATTGGCAACATGTTAATCCGTACTCGCACTGAATAAACTTTCTCTTACGAGTGCGCACCAGAGTTTTCCTCAGGAAAATTAATTCAGCGGAACTTCTCAATATAGACCCTCATTGATCTGTTTCTGCAGCATGTTGGCGGTTTGATGGAAACTCTGATAACAATCCAAACTCCAAACACAAACGAAGCAGAGCTCCTCTGCGGTAATGATACCACCACGGCATCGGCCATTTCTCATGAAACCAACCCTTGTTAAATTTCAGAGGCGAGTCTCAAAGGTGGTGCAGATAAATTCAACAACGCTACTTTTTAATGAGACAGAACGCAAATAGACATCAGGATCTATAATCCTCATGATCATAAACCGCAGGTTTTTACAGGAATCATATGGTCGGTCAAGCCTGGCATTTTTTTTAACCTGTGAAACGAGCAAGCCATGACATTTTATACTGATCTTTATGAAAGCCTTTACTTTCTGGTGATCTGAAAATTTCATGGAGAAAGCAGAAATGTCTGCAACCTCCCACATCCCAAAAGTGCCTCCTTGCACATTCCACCTCTCTTTAACACTCCACAGATGTGATGAGGTGCGATTCACCTGCCATCCTCTTCCAGTACCACGCTTGGGTGGTGAGTCATTTATTAGCACTCCATTATGTCACGTAGGCAAATGTATTTCATTTGTTATGCGTGCAGGGGTGACGAAGGTTGAAATGTTCTTGCTAATTTAATGCCTATTGAGACAGAAAATTGGATCTACTTCAGGGAGCCGTGATGAGTGTCGGGATGCCAGAGCTGCCAATTTCTGCCCAAGATTAATTAAAATGAAATTTCCATGGGACCTGTGACAGTCGCCCATCTCCTGTACATATTTCTTCATAATTGGAATCTCAGTCAGTCTCCAGAGGAGGGAGAGGTTTCTGGGATGTTTCAGGGAACAGTGAGGGATTTGCTGAGGTGAGCACTAAGGAGACGCAGATTGTGTCTTAAAAAGAAAAAAGAAAAAAGAGCAGTCTGAAACCTTGGAATATGAGAACTAGGATATCTCATTTCTCCAAGCTGGATGACATAAATGACTTGCAATTGTATAGCGGACTGAAGGACGACAAAAGACGAGTCCTCTCCTTCTCCAACACTGGAGCAAAGCTCGTATTTCAAGACAAAGATCAGCTGCACAAGGATCCAAGACAGTGACAGTCAAGTGTTTAGCTGTCGTGACGTCTTATGCATACTTAACAGCATGAAACGCGCACAGAATCTATATTATTTAATATGCTGGCACAGCATGAATAAAAACCAAACCGTAACAAGCGATCAGACTTTGAGATTCAGGACAGGTGCACTTCTTTTCATTCTGCTGGGTGCTCCTCTACAGTTACAGCGGTGAATCATTTCAAACGGCAGCAATACAAAACAAAACGGTGTTCCACCATGGGGGCCTCAGTTCGTCACTTTTATTCTTCTGTCAGGTTTATATGTTTGGAAAAAAAGAAAAAACACAACAAAAAAACTAAGCAGGTGAACGTCAGGATTCTGTAATGAACGCAACACCAACTTTATTCTTACAGTAACAGAAGTGTGAAAACAATGATCTATGTGAAGTGTTCACAGAACAGCTCATTAACTGTGTGGTCCACTGATAGAAAATAGTTTCTGATTAAGGTGATGCTACTATTGTGTGACTGACTCGAGACTGGCTTGTCATTTGTTTGTAACTAATGCTGTGTGTATAGTTCAATTTACCAGTGCTGGTATGTGCTGCTTCCACCTCGTCTGTTGGACCAAGGACAGAGTGATAGAGAGAGTGATTCATTGATCCAGCTCCCCTCAACATTGCTTCATCCACCTTAAGGTCGCCAGGGCTGGAGCCAATCCCAGCCGACTGTGGGCGAAGGCAGAATACACCCTGGCCAAGTCGCCACTCCATCACAGGACAAACAGACAGACATGCACAGTGAGACCTGCAGGAAATTCAACCAACGTTTCAGTACACCACCATGCTGGAGTGGTTTATGACTTCGCTATGTGTTGCAAAGTATGAAACAAGCATATATTACCATGATGTGCCGAGTATTGTTGCCTCTCTCTCTGTAGTCTGATGAGTTCAGTTTAATTTTGAATGGCTCTGCAAGTTTCCACATTTTTAAGTTTGGTTCTCCTGTTTCTGGTGTTATCAGCCATTAAATGACTGTTATCACGTGTCCTGAGCATAGATAAGGGCTTCTTTCACCACTCAGTCATCTCTACAGAATAAACAAGTAGAGGCATACTACAACATTTTGAAAGAGGAATAAATACAGGGAGTGTTCAAGCCACAAAAATACACTTTGGAGGATCGTGTGTTCAACAATGTTTTGGTTTTAGAAAAATGCAGTTATGTCTTGCATGTTCAATGCTGTTTAAATATATTATGTACTTTATTTAATATGTTAAAGAAATTACACTATATGGACAAAAAAAGTATGATACTTGCGCTGACTGTTTTGATTTGAAGGTTTAGTTGCAAACAGGAACAATCCTAATATTAGGAAAATGTGATACATGCTGTAATATAGCTTTCAAAAGCATATTGTAAGTTGTGTGCTGGGTTTTCTCAACTTCACAGATTTGCAGCAAACTACCAAGAACATTCCCGCAATCCACAGAGAATTTACCCAAATAAGAGGAGCACAAACCATTCTGTGTGTTTTTTTTACCCCTTCTTTCATCCATTCTGTAATCCTTAGTCAAAAGATCAAGCTGCTTTCTTACCTTTCTAGGTAGACAGGAGCTTAAGTACTGTCACTGGATGGATTTAGGTTAGACCTGAGCTGTCTGACCAAGTAATAAAGAAGAAAGAAACCCGCAGCAGACTATACAGAGTGAGAGGGCTCATGAGTTAAATGCAGGTTTCTGGGGGAATTAAGGACTCTTTAGAAAATTACTGAACTTCAAGCAGCTGTGCAGGCAGGCTGAAACATGCACAGACCTCAAAAATAACTGGTCCGAATCGTAATAAAATGGAAAGAAGTTACAAAAAACAAACAAAAAAAAAAACAATCGGACAAAACACCAATAGCTGCACAAAGATATCAAAGATCAGAATGAGATTTTTAAAAGTTGATCAATAAAAAAAAAAAAAACAACCTTGAAATCGCATGGAATCAATTAAAGATTTTGTGCAGATCCTCTTCACCCTAATTTAATCTCCAACAAAGCATTTATTATGAACTGTATTATACATTAATGAGTCTTTTCCCTCAATTAAGGGAAATATTTAGGTCATTTTTCAAGGCCAAAATCTTTGCCAGTAGTAGGACTGGGATTTAGGTTATTGTCAGGACTCATTGCTTTTGTTAGGAACAAGCTGCCCAGAACCTGTCCTTTGGGTCCGACTATAGTTACAAAGCTGAAGTGCCTTAGCACGACAGGTTCTGAATAGCTTCCAAGTACATGAACCCACTTCAGATCCCCAAAGCCAACTAACCCCCATCTGTCCTTGTCCTAATACAAATTGTTTCAAAAATTCATCGAGTGTGATTTGTGAAGAGCCTTGGCTCGTGATTAATTCAATTATTTGCGGGAGTATGAAACTGAACCCCAAACATGACCCATAATGCACTTCAAGTCCACTTGGAAAATACTGCCCAAGGATACGCAGCAATTGGACTTTAGTGTGTTTCTGTTTTGGTACTGAGAGCAATTTATCTCAGTTGCAGACTGTTACTCGTCTCACAGTAACTGCTGTCTGCAATTTTACCGCATCAAAATCCTACATCTGAAAGCCTGTAGACAAAGCAGGATACAGATTTTTTGGGGGGTGAGTGTGATTTTTCAGTGAAACAAATGTTGTTTGTTTAACTAGAAGTAGACGAACAAGCACACTTTAGTGAAGGCTGATATCAACATAAATGTAGCCCACAGAGACTTATAGAGCCTTGGGATCTTCTGCTTATTTGCATTTCTTCTCTTGGAACTACGGTAAAGTTGCTGTTCATACGTCAGACGGAGCCTTGATGCTGAATGGAGGCAAAACAGACTGAACAGGACATGTCGACCTCTTCAGGGAGGGCAGGGGACTGAAGGCACCTTGACATAGGAAAAACTCTGAATTTTTTAAAACTGACTTCTCGCTCCCTTTAACAAAGTCTCGTCCTCATTCCACATGCACCTTTCAGGAGAAATAATCACGCTTAAGTGTGTACATATGAATAGTTAAATGCACACAGAGGCAAGCAAGTGCACCAAATTATGCAAGTGGGTTCAAAGGAATTAAAAAAAAGACACAGAGACACACCCACTGCCATTTGCAAAAGAAACAATACCCTGTCTGTTCTTCATATTTGGGCCGCTTACATAACTAACTGTCATAAATTATGTAATGCTCCCTCCGAATATTAATTTTTAAATACAACTCTCTTTGACGCAACTATAATTGGGCATTTATATGTTTTGTGCCTCGTCTCTGAGGTATTGACGCTCGCTGACGTGAGTTCAGAGCCAAAGTCTCTAAAGCAGCGCTCACATTTTGCCTCATTGCTCCATAGCTAAAAAGTTACAGACCAGATCTTTCTGATTAAAACTAAAGCAGATGAAGTTTCATCCTGTCACGGGGAATAAAAATGTGACATGCCTTGCTTTTGGGTTTTTGTTGTTGTTGTTTTTTATTTTGTCTATTTAAACTCGTGGAAAGTTTCACAAAAACACCACCAAAAAGAAAAAAATAAATTCTTTTTAGACGTGTATGTGTGAAGTGTGTTGACTCTGTGACAGCTGTCACCGAGCTTTCTCAGCTGTTGTTAAGCCCTGTGTATTTCGATAGCGCTACATCCAAGGCTTTGGCGCCACAGAGCAGGTGTGCTAATTTACACAACAGTGAAATTCACCCTGTAATGTTCTTCTGATGCGAGCTGCTGCGCTTTGACATCACGTCACCGCCGTATTAGTCGACGCTTCTCAAAATGTTGCCCCGGAAAGTGAAGAGGAGACTTTGCAAACACATTAGCAAAATGTAAGGTCATTTGCAGAGCCATTGTCATGACACTAAATCTCTTGATTAACGTTCTCATTACAAGTAAGCAGTGGAGTGGAGTGATATACAGCCAGTAATCACTTTTCCGTTTTATTAGAAGGAGAAACGAAGAGAGACCATCGTGAAGAAGCCAGATGGTATAAACAGTCTTTTAAGAAGAGTGAAATAATGTAATCCAGCTCAGTGACACTGCAGTTCCCTCCATGAGAAGATTGGAAAAATACAGTAACTACCGAGGGCAGGTGACAAACTCATTTTACTGCTTTGGTTACGTACAACCCAATTTAATCTCAGTTGGACCAGACCAGTAAAATTGTATTAACCTACAAATAAAGACAATTATTAGTTTTTTTCCTTTATTTTCAGTGCAAAATAGTCTGAGTACGTTTTCTTTTTTTTTTTAAAGAAAAACCCAAGATGGATATATGAAATCCATCATCCATCATCCATTCAAAGCCACATTGTTGTCTTTAAAACTAATCTTGGAAAAGCCCTATTGCTTTTTTAGCTACATATTACTGGCAGCCTACATCATGTGTTGGTAATGTTCAGATTGAAACTGACATTGGTTTTTCTGATTCCATGCTGTTAGTGTGAGATGAACATCAGATGAACTGATGTTTTTCAATTGAAGCTAAAAGTTATTGTGTTATTCAGGTCCTTTTCCCCCCCTACTGAATTACGTAACTTATTATTATTATTCAACTTCCACTGTATGACTAGTAATGTTAATACAGATCCATAAATGTCCCAAACATGCTGGAGTGTAGGACGATAATGCCATAGGCTGAGACAGAGCTGTGATAGAAAAAAAAAAGAATTAATTCTGTTTACTTTTGTGCATTTCATCACTACTAGAAGTAAAAACAAAAACAAAAACGCTACCATATTGGAAGACAAACAGAGGTCAGAGAGAGTGTGTGAGTAATTATCACTTGCTTCATCAGTGATGTAGATATATTAAATGGGTTGATAGTGACAGTTTATTATCATTTTGGTATGGGAGACAATTTCCAAACACTGAACCCCTGACGTCATGCGGGAACAGTCTATATTTGGAAAAAAATTACATTTAATGTCTTACCACATAAGGTTAAGGTTACTTTCACACATATGCTTTTGGCATTGTACTTGTTTCAGAGATTCCAGCTGTGTCTTTAATTAGCATCAGAAAGAAGGTCAGTGGTATTGCACATAGCTTGCATGCATACATATTTTCAGAACTCATCCCCACAGCATGGCGTTTACATACTCCATTAATAGTTAGCTGTTGTGTTACATAACTGTTAATTTCCCCCCAAAACATCTCGGTAATGTCTTGATTTTTTTTACATGTATACATACCTACATATATATTTCCACACGCAACCTACATGGACTTAATTAACTGTTTCCAGTTCCTTTGTGATAAAAGCACTAGAATTAAAAATTAAAAAAAGAACTCTAATTCAGACAAAAAGACAGTAGATCAAGCCGCCTAAACAACATATGAAACATAAAAGTGATTTCAGGAGTCAACAACATGTTTGCTAATCTGACCATGGGGGAATTTGTTATCAGACTCTAGAGAAACAGTGAACAAAAGGGGATCTTTGAAAACCACCTCCAGGTTAGGGCAGGTTGAGACCCTCTATTATACGATTCAGTCTCACAGTACACTGTGACATGCCTGGTTCCTCCCATGGGGGATCATCAAAGTTTCATCAGCACTGGCACAAAGAGCGACTGGATACATTTTTTATCATCATTTGTGAATCCATCATTCATGGTAGTCACGTGAAGCCAGATGCTTTAAAATTCACAAACGCTACAGATACACAGACATGAATCTGACAGCCCTCCAGCCCAGGCCTCGAGGAGATGCATCGTAAATGCTCAATGATTAACTGTTCCCTCCAAAGTGTAGCGTACATGTAAGTAACAGTAGTAACGTTTTACAGGAGGAAGCCAGGCTTCCCCTTCACACAGACTGACAGTGAGGAAGGACTCCTCCATCACTCCATTGATCAGAGCTGTGCCCGTTATTGTGAGATGCCCTTAGGCCTAATTAAATATTAAACCTTTTATTGGCTCCCACAAAGGTATTTGTAAATACATTTCATGCCAGGGAGAGCATCAAAGATTCCAAATCCCCCTCCTGACACAAAGTTGCAGTTATTGCTGCTCAACCCAACCTAACACAACCCCCTCCAACCCACCCAAACCATTTAGGCGCATTTAGAATGATGAAAGAGGAAAGAAATTGCTGCCGATGGCATCCAGGGGAATGGATAGTATATACATCTCAGTCTATCTCTGAGAAATTATATGTTCCCGACTTCTACGAGGTTATAAAATGAGGTTATAAACCAATGCTATATATAGGGCTGTCTGCCAGTTTACAGTCATTGTAATTCTGATTATCAGATGAAAAAGATCTCTATTTTTTTTAATGGAGGTGGAGATACTTCTAGATAAACGGAGGCACCTGGATGATGCCCATTGTTTTACTGCCTCCTGTGCTCAGAGTAATCACAGTGGAGCTGAATGGATGGAGAACACCCCGTTCTGCAGGACGCCAACTTACAAGAGCCGCGCTCAGTCAGTCATAAACCTCGGCTGACAGTACATTCGGCACGTCTGTCCCAACAAAGCGTCTTATAACTGATTGTCTTGCCTGGCTTGAGTAGATAAATCATCCAAGTCCATCATCAATAGAACTGCAAGCGATTAAGTCATAACCCCAGCCAAAATAAATGGAGGGAGGCGTGGGATAAAGCATATACTGGCCTTCACCGGGTTGGTATATCCATAATTCACAGGCATAAATTACACCGCCCCACTGCTGAGTATGGCTGATCCTCTTCATTTCCAGGCAGGGTAGAGGTGGGGGTGCAGTGAGTCAGCCGGAGTCCTGTCACATAGTGCAGGCTGAAGTGAACACAACCAAACAGTAGATGGAGCCCCTCACATTAGCTTCATGTGCATGAAGAAGAGAGCCTCTCACCGGAAACATTACATCAGTGATTTATTTTTCCCTCCAGCTCCATATCATCATCATTACATGCCATTTATGTCATTAAGGTTGGCATGTGTTTGTGTGGCTCTGAGTGTAAGAGCGCTCCATTTTTATTCTCTGAGTGGGGAAGATGCAAAGTGGTCGCAGCACATGAGGATGCAATGAGAGGGAAATTTACAGTCAAAAACAGCAAAAATAATAATAATTCAACATGAGACTAGAAAATGAATCATCATGCGTTGCATGATAATTAATTGTGTTTATATTCCAGACCTATGGCCTGTATATTTCCAGAGGATCACTTTTGTTTAGCTTGCTCATCTTTGCCTTGTTTCAGGCACATGTTGGCATGATTTTTTTCCTGACTGCTTTCTTTGAGCGATTACATAATTATACTTATTTCCTCTCCGAGCACAGATAATTGGGACTGACACTGCTTTGAAGGTTCACAGCTGAATTAATATGCAGGTCACTCCTACCTGTGTAGGCTGACTGAGCAGGTAATTGACATTCCTCCTAATATTATCCACCTTTTCTCCCTCTGTATTCAATTACAGGTTGGTGCAGAGCTCAAGCCTTTTTCATTGACGTAATTTGGTGGTTGCATGTATGAGCTCGGCATATGCACCCATCAATTATCAATTTGTAACCCTACACCTTACTGTAAGGGGAAGGGTTGATTCAATCTTCAATGTAACACTGACAGAACACTGGTGCCGTGATGTTTGTTAGCCCGAGGAACACCATGGGAGATGAACACGATGAGAGGTGACATTTAGAGGGGGGAGGAGCAAGAGAAGAAGCAGTGTGGAAAGCTTCTGGCTTGGGCGGCGAGGCATTGAAGGCCTTTCACCGCGCTGATTACTGCTACAGCTGAGGAAACCTGTAAGTGCGAGGAGGGAGCCCGTTGACATTGTGACTTCCTTTAACAAACCCTCGACGATGTGAGCTTGTGGCTTCTTGTCACATGCTTGGGAAATGGTGCAGACAAGCAAACAGCTAAGGACCTGCTCATGTGACTCCCAAGATGTCCAATTCAAACCGTTTGTCCTGAGTATGCTCACATACAAATACATTGTTTTTTTTTTTTTTTTTTTTTTTTTTTTATATTCATGGTCACAGTTGTGCACACAGGAATATCTGCACATTCACCAATAAACAACACAGCGTTTAAACCAGATTGCAGAGGTTGGAGAGATGTGGTGGAATCATCAATCAGCTGAGCCTCCCTCTGGTCAAATCAAGTTTGTCCTGGTGTGAGTGGAACGTGATGCCAGTCGAGGAGCGACAGGTCCATGCTGGCTGGCGGGCGCGAGGGGCATGGCGGGGCTTTCACGACATATTGGGGGGGGGGGGGGCATCAATCATGTGGCAGATGGATGGATGTGCGATGATTGAGACGAGTCTGTGGCTTTTTGGGGCCAACTTGGATGCAGCTACCACTGGTGACAGATTCTTGTTCTCATCAGTCCACCCTCCAGCAAAATGAGAAACAGCTGGAGGGACGGAGAGCTCATTGTGTAACCTGCATCTGTTCTCTCCAAACTGTGCCTCTGAAGGAAGAGTGGCTTTTTGACTGAACATCCTGGAAAACAGATTTATGGTGCTTGGAAATTAAAGTGACCTCAGACAGCCATGACAGTTAAGATGAGCCCCACTGTTTAAAGCTGGAGGCAAAACCTACTATATAAAGCTTGGACGACATCTATTAAGTTTTATCAAGTCCCGGTTCAATCTGTGAAAATATAACGCAGAGCTTGCAGTCACTTTAAAATGTTCTGGAATTTCAATCTGCCACTGCATTCACACAATCTTTGAGTAACAATGCGGCTCTATCTTCTGTTGAGAAAAAAAAAATCCGAGCAGCGGATACTGCTGCTTAACACAGGAGCTGCAGAGAAGTTGAAGTACTCCCATGCTGTGTCCATGTTACCAATTCCACTCTGCATTCTGCTATTTGTCAAGGTCAACTATTTCATCGGAATGGAATGAAAATCTGGGCTATAACCATGTTTGAGCAGCAGGATTCAGGGAAATGAGAAAGCTGAAGTGCGGCTCACAAGTGTAATTGGTCTCCTGGCATCTTCACACACGGCTTGATTAACATGCCTTTGAAGCATTCCAGGCACATTTGCCCACAGAACAAAGACCCAGCAGATAATGATAATCAGAAAATTCAGAGTTTCTACTAGTTATTGACAGAGGAAATTTCCGGATGTCTCGGACATCCGTCTTTGATGTGAATTGATAGACACGCTCAGTCCCTTTAAGGTGCAGTTATCTTCAAAAAGCCAGACGGGAATAAAAAGAAAATGGAAGTGTTGGGGGTGAGCGAGAGGAACATTAATATTAAGGTAATGTGGAGACAGGATGAAGAGCCTTCAAAAAAAAACATTCAGTTAGCAGCCTGTCTCTTTGAATACACTCTAACTTGATACTGAAGGCAACAGTTTCACTACTGTACAACATGCCTGATCAAATGAATTTGATTCAAGGTCATTAGTGGAAACAATTCTATCCACAAAAATCATTGGAACAACATGATAATCAGTATTTTTTTTTTTTAAATAAGATGCATACAATACATACAATGTGTATATATAAATATAAAATAGATTTGTTAAATCGCATTCAACGTAATGTATGGTCTCTAAGAATTATCATGTGAGAGTCTGCAAATTTGTTCGTATTTACCATCTTTTGTAGGAGAATTCCTCATTTTAATTGACTTTGCTCAAAGTGAAGAGAGCAAGCAGTTTGTTGTTAAATAATATTGAGGGCACATTCGCCAATATATTGTCATAGTGTTGATTTTTACATTTTCTCATACAGCCACTTAAACCACCATATCCAAGTCATGTGCACAGTGTTCTTTTTGAAATTTATTTCAAAGCAGTCTTTCAATCAAAGATGACTGGAAAGAATGAAAGTTAAGCATGACAAGGTCTCACAGTTACCTACGTTTGCGCTCAGGAGGTGCTTGATTCAGGCACTGTGCAGTTCCACCAGAACAGCTGGGCACTGAATACCTTGTTCAATAGCATTTTTACGCTACATATTGAAGATAGGAGTGCCGAGCATCGATTTCCTCCGTTCAGAGGTCCTGAAATACCTGAATGAGCAGAGTTTAATCCATTATTTTCCCTCTGTCTTAAGAGTCATCAGAGGATGGATTTGGTAATGTGTGGAGAAAGGAGGGGTATCATATATTTCTTTGAGAATTTGTTCTAAATTAAGTTCAAGCTTTTCTTCACTTTTTCCTCATCGTGCCTGTCTTGGTTCGGCAGTGTTTCACTGAACTAAATGTCATCTTATACCTTGGGCGGCAGACATGCCAAGTGGAAGCAACAATTATCTGATTTTAGGCCTGCTGTTGGTTTATTTTTAAAATAAATTGGACTCCTGCCAGGAAGCACTTCAATGGATTTAGTGACTTGGAGAAAATCCACCCTAAGAAAAGAATTCATGGTGCTTTTGACTGTGCACTGATTCAACATTACTAGGAAATAAATCTCTCTAGATCGAACACACTATTATCACAAAAACACTTCCACATAAAATGCTTCTTTTTTCTGTAGGAATCAGCCTTGCCAGTGTTTTTGTCTTCACAGGGGTGGTTTTTTTCCCCTTCTTCTTCTTCTTCTTCTACTAACCCTAACACCTGCAAAATGTGCCTCAGCTGTGCCTGTTGTTCCTTCCAGAAAAAGAGAAAATTGTATTTGTGTTAAAGTTCAAACCGAATGGAGAAATGCAAATTATTTCATGTGGTGGATTTTTGCTTTGAGTCACCACATTATATAACTATGCTATTAAAACATTGCTTTTAAACTGCAGAGCAAATTAAAGAGAGAAGGGCTTGAAGAGCCACAAAGGCAGATCATGTCAGTCACATCGTATTTCGAAGAAAGAGACACTAAAAGCATACGCAGCTTGAGTTCCTCGTATACTTCAACATTCCCCAGTGCTGTGCCAAAACTCATCTTTGTGTTTAATGCACGACCAATGTTGCACAGCATTTCCATTACAACAGAGGCATTTTTTTTTTTAGCTCATTTCCTTTTAATTTCATATGGGCAGAGAGTTATTCCATGATGCTGCACACAAAACCAACATCAATCAGCGCCACTCCTTATGATCTCCTGAAATGTTTCATACATAGGAAGGTGGAAACACACTTTTGCAGAACAGAGACGTTTGTTTGTTCCGTCAAGGTGTCGAGAACAAGAACAAAGTTACTTCTGGTCAGGACGATTCATGAGAACTCCTGGGAAGAGATGGAAAAGAAGAACGACTGCCGGTTTTTCTGCATTAACCTTCAAATTTCTGGCCGCAGGAACACATGTAGTTGACTCACGCTGCATGAGAAATAAAGTTCTGCCAAGGAGGATGGGTAGAAAACAAAATGCAAGGAAGGGATGACTCTTTTGTGTATACACACATAAAGCAAACACTCACTTATTGATAAAGAAAAAATGACCACAGTGACTTGGTCTGACCTCTATCAGCTCTTACGTCTAGTCCATCAAAGGAAAGTAACAATGAGAGGAATCATGCAGTCTGAAGGCCGTCAACTCTTTCCCTAGAGATGGGTCATCATATAGTAACTGAGACAAAGCATCCCCACACAGTTATACTTGTCCTTATTTCATTTCTACCTATTTCATAGGCCTCAGATCTCTTCGTGAATAAGTCGATTTGTCAAATTTAGAATAGGAAGTTGTCATAGTTGTCTCTGTGAATTCTCTAAGATATAGCTTAACTTAATCTGCATTGAAATCTCTGCATCATCCTTCAGTCCAGTGAATTCCTTCCAGCTGCTCTCCAGGAACTCACGAGTAAAGAGCACTTATTAATTCCCCAAAATGAAATATTTGAATGGATGGGACAGACAAAGTGATGTAGACGAGGTGGAAGAACTGAGCAAGCATGACAGTAGTGACAAACTGCAAAAACCTTATTATATTCTTGCTATTGAATTATTATTTAATATATTTTTTTCACAAATATACACTTTACTATGAATAAACTTCCTGTTGATTATTGCTTTCAATGGTCTGAAGGAATCCTTTTTGTGGTTTTCTTTGGTACTTGTATGAATTTCAGAACTTCTACAGCCTTACTTAAATAAAGGAGGTAATCAATACATGGAGTCACACAAGTATCTGCACCTGAGTGTGTTTGACAAGGGCCACTATGGTAGAAGTCATGTGTGCGTGGCAAGTTACTGAAAAGTGTAAAAAAAAGTTTAATCTGACCAGACAGTTTCTCTGAAGGTCAGAGACATTGTCCAGCATAAAACGTATGTGTTCTCACCAATTCGTCTTCATACTGATGATTTCATGCTGATGCCGTTTCATGTATGATGTGTTCACTTCTGAGTCTTCATCTCATTTAAACTGTTAAACAAGTAGCTTTAAACTTATATAATTGCAGAGTACTTACTCCATTTACTTAAAATGGACCATGTTATGCCATAAAAATGGGACAGAAATGGTTTTGAGTGACGTGGCAGAAACTTACTGACATCACTTCCAGATTTGATGTGCTGAATATTTAGTCAATGCTTTCAGTAACTCTTAATCTTAATTTCTTCAAATATATTTTACGTCATTTTCATTTTATCTTTCATTGTATATTTAGTTTTGAATTCAAATGTATATGACCTTCAAGATCAGTAGTTCCTTATCTTCGTCATTTTCAAAATGTATTTCTTGATTAGTCTTCCAAAATATTTTTTCACACCCAGAATGCATTAAATGCTTCTTTTTAATGTTTGTCTTGTATTTGCTGTTACACTTATGGTGTTGTCAATTGTCTACTGTAGACAATATCTATAATTGGACTGAACTGCATGAAATGTGCCACACGATCGATAGACCGACCCAACTGACTGACTGAAAATTGTTCAGATGGTGATGTCATTGAGTACCTGCAGAATGCACAGGCAAACTCACGCTCGATCTAAGACTGTCCCTCACGAACTTTTATGATGTAAACACTCTGCAACGAACATATTGGTGTTTGATTCCACAAATCAAATCCTCCATGCCTGAATGTGTGACAGTTGTTTTTGGTGGGATGAAAAAGAACCTACACAATCACTGAAAGGTGGCAAAAAAAGAAACTAATGATCCCACAGGTGGGATTCAATCACATCATTAAAGTCGATTTATTGCATGGAATCATTTTACAATCTTTACCTCCTTTCCAAAACTTTGAATCAGATCAAGGCAGAAAACGAGGTTACCTCCTCTTTGAGCGTCATCCCACTTCACCCAGTTCTGTTTTGAGCCAAACTCTCTTACTGTATATATCCCTGGGATTGCAAGAGCTCATTTTCCTTTGCATGCATATTCAAATAGCATAGAGAAGAAAGAGGGTAAACAATTAAAGAGACACTGTGTGTACTCCTGAATCTGGAGCAAAACACTTTTGATGGACAGGGATTAAAAGCAATAACATTCTATATGAGCACTACACTTGCATGCAAACATAGAGATGAGCATATAACCGGACCCACAAGGCCTTGTCCTACACCTTTTCAGAATACAAGCAATGTCGAAATGATATGGATTCACAATTATATCAGAACTAATGAAGTTTTCATTGTCTAGTGGAGCCAGCGCGAGTACTTCCACATGTATTACTTTCGTAGTGTTTTCCATATTCTTCTTCTCGGAAATTAAACCAGAGCTAAGCTGATTATGTCATGACAAACTGCTGCTCCTGGCTGCAGGTCATTAGCGTCACTGTCTGGGAGGTCGCGTTCGGTGTGGAGAAAGTTTGGTGTTGCTCACAGTTCAATGCAAGATTTAATTTGTTGCCTTAGAGTGAGAATTAATTCAATAATGTCATCACCGCAGTGCGATCTGCTGGGCAAACTGAAATGAAATAATCTGCAGCACAAAAAAATTGAAATAATAAAAATCCTCTGAGGGAGTTTATACCCATACAACATTTCACATTTGTGAAATTTACATCTTCGATTTGGGGCTACTATGGATTTTTTCTTCGTCTTTTTTTCTATGTCTTTTTTCTGACATTGTTGATTATTATTTGTAAGAGCTAATAAAATAGTCAACACAATTAGGCATCACACATTTAATACCAGCCGTGTGACCTGTTCGCTATGAGAAATACAAATCTGTCACAAGTGGGAACAAAAGGACAAATCAATTATTAAGGAGCTGATATTGACAAATGTTTTCTTTTAAAAAGTCAGAAGAGGTTTCTATCAATACGTAAATCAAGTTATTGTTATAGAATGTTGTTTTTCAAGGGAGGACATCGTAAAAATTGGGGTTTGATCCTCTCGAAAAATGACAAATACAGTAAATCATGTTTCAGATGGAATAAAGTAATGATCAGGCATGAAAAACCACAGGGTGTTCCAGGATTCATGCAAATGATCATAATCTGTGAACAAAAGAAAACTCCTGACATTAATGTCCCCATCTTCCCTCTGCTATTGAAGTATTGGCTGCCAAGTTCTTAAGAGCCCCCCCACATCTTTGACAAGATTGTTTTAAGAAGTCACCGAGCACAGCAAGGGTCTCAAAAAAGACTTTCAAATGACTTGAACAAAGTATTTTAAATTATATTCTGTGGAGAAAATGATCAGTTATCATAACTACTAGACCCTTTCAAGACAAACTTGCTTCAAAATTGACCTCAAAAGATGACATCTCCTCATCCATCTTCTATACCGCTTAATCCCATTTAGGGTCGCAGGGAGCTGGAGCCGATTCCAGTTGACTATGATGAGCAAAGGCAGCACACTCTTACATTCTGTTATCCTATGAGTACTTGGAATAATAATAAAAAACAACAAGCCGCAAAAAAATCCCCATAAAATCACAGGGGAAAAATGCAAATTCCACCCAAGATTCAATTTGCACAAGTCAAAGAAAACCCTAAAGAGACATGTTCCTAAATCTACAGAAGACCTGTGAAACTACTTTTCAAACCTCCTGTTTGTTTCTGTTGACAAGAGTAAGGCTGTTCGCTTGTATTTGGCTTCACTGCAGTGCTGTGCCAAATCAGATATTAACATGGGGTCACTTGCCTTTATTTGATGAACTCTGATGGACCACAGGAAAAAAAAAAAAAAAACAACATTGGAAGGTAATGTTATAAAAGATGGATGTCTGACTAGAATCTTTGACACTGTTTAAGAGACAATAAAAAGTTGTGTTGTTTCTGTCCATATTTAAAGGTGCCTCATTGGATATGTGACAGGCAAACACAGTGATGAGGAACAGGTGGGAATGGTGTCCTAAGGGGGAAAAAAGAAAGAGTGGTAAAAAGAGGAGTGAATGAGTCATCACTTTCTCTTCGTGGTTGGTACAAATGAAGGCAGGGCTTTTGAAGTCACTTAGGAGGTTTGTAATTCCCAAATTGAAGACAGTTTGAGTTGATGTTTAACTGTTCAAACAGCAGTCGGAACACGAGGATGAAGAGGGAGCAAATATCAGCAAAGCACACATAAAAAGCAATCCTCCTACAGCTATTTGTGGCTTTGATCAAATTATTTCATGTTTCCCCAAAAATAAAAAAGGAATATAGTTTTTGAAGATAGTCAAATGTGTTGAAATGTGGCAGTGGAACATACAAGTGTCTGCATGGTGCCTGACTCGGATGCCATGGCTTCATGTACAAAATGACGCTTTGGGCGCCCGTATTGCTCTACAACACTTTTCCTATATCCCTTTCAATATTTGATGAGGTCAATATTTTCTTTTTGTTTCATGGTCAATAATGCATCAAAATATCAAACAGCATTTTACTCTAATGTGGACTATCTAAGGCCGTTTCCATCTTGAATCCCTGTCAGGTCTTGGGGAGCTTTTATGTGGGAGATCAAAGTGTTGCAAGGCTTCTGTTTTTACTCGACTGCATAAAAGATCAAGGCGTATAATGAGGCAACCTGAAAGGTGATAGTTCAGTAGATGAAAGCACTGGCTGCTTTGGGCAAGTTAAAGAGATGTGTACTATCCTGAAATGTAGCCATCACATGTTTCCGCTGTGATAATGATCACAATTATGATTAATTGTATAATATGCACTTGATCTCTGCTCATATTCATTACATTAAGTAATATCTATGTGTGCCATCAGATTAGGAATATCCCTAGACTGAATAAATCATACATTAAAGGAGCTTTATGGATGTTACATGGCATCTTCAAAAAATGTCTGATGAGACAATTTGCTGGATTCCGCAATCATGACATTCCATTTTGAAAACTCCTTTGTAGGCACTTTTTACACACTTCAACATTTTGATTGTTTGAAAATAAAAACAAAAACTAATAAGTGAGTAATAAATAAATAAATAAATAAATAAATAAATAAATAAATAAATAAATAAATAAATAAATAAATAAATAAATAAATAAATAAATAAATAAATAAAATATATGCTCTGACAAGCTGATAAAGTTATAAGAATAATAAGAATAAGAATAAGAATAATGAAACAAATAGCTATTATTATTATTACACAAATATTAATTTTATTATCGTATTTTCTCTCCTTTATATTCTTGTTCAAGGTAATTACTATGCCAATTATTAATGTGATGATGTTGAGACAATCTTTTTTTTTCTCTTCGAACTCTAAAAATGTTTTGGTTCCAATAATAATGTAAAAAATTCATTAGTTCAAAACTCCCCCAACCATTGTACTTCTGATAAATTCTTATAGCATTACAGTGAGTCATACACTTAAGGGCTCTATAGTCAGGGCGGACAACATAAAGGAGACTCATTTAAAACATAATCAGAGGACTGCTTCAGTTTGAGTGCTACTGTGTGATACTAAAAGCTTGACCCAGACTGCAATCAGCTAATCTTGACGTAATCATTGACCTCTGCAAGAATGTGAGGACATTGTCATCAGGCAGGCACCCTGCTGAGATTTAATTGTAGTGGATCGTTAATACTGCAAACAATAGGAAAACTGAAATGAATCTATTGGTCATGTCATGCTGTGCACAGTGAGATGCCTCACCACCCAGGAAGTGGCAGTCCTTTATTTTCACTTATGGAACCCTCTGTTTATGGAGGAATGGCATATCTGTACTCCAAAACACCTTAAAATTGTCCTTCAGATGTCATATATGTCAACGTACTGAGGGAAAGTCTTGTTGGTGTACTGGTTTCCAAAAAACACCTTTCAAATACTTCACTCAAGATTACATCCCCATGTTTCGGTTGTGGCTCGCTGACATAACATAAACAATAATTTCAAGTAAAAATGGCAACAACAACAAAAAAGGGTTGGCCATAATAGCAAAATGAAAGCAGAGAAAGGGCACTCTTATAAGTACCTGCGGTCTTTCTTACATTTTCAAGCTTAAGAGGTTAATTCGACCTCTCCTCAGTGTTTGTGAACAATAATTAAAAATCCCAGAGTTATTCATGTGGTTTCAAACTCAGCGGGATTCTAATTTAACTCTAATAACACTCAGACCCCTATGACTAATTCTGTGAAGGGCACAGCAACACAGCGAAAATATACATAACTGCCAATAGTCCATGCGTCCACATAGCTTTTCCTGGATATAAAATAGCTCAATTGAGGAGGGCCATCTGGAGGAGACATTACTGTTAAGGCCATACCAATAACAACAGAGCACACCAATATGATTTAATGTCAGAGATTATCTGGTTCCAGGATTGAGAAGGAACTTGCCTTGGGCATATTATCACAATTTTCAAGTTTTTTGATGTTTAGACTATGAAATATAACCTGTTTTAGGTCAAATTACATTAGTGTTGGTTCATGCTGATGTTACTTTTCTTCATCATTCATCATCAGAGGTGACGGCAGAGATGGGAAGTGACTATAAGGTCAGGCAAGATGAGCGGCAACTAATTTAACTTAATAATGTCCACAGCATCTCTATTACAGTGATACAATTGTGCAAGTAAAGGAGATGAATTTATTTATTTTTTTCTGAAAAGAAGTAAATTTGTCTGAAGAATGAGATCTGGCACATGTGCCCATTAGGGAGATGATGTTCCAACTTACTGACGCATACTGACATGCTTTTAAGCTTATTCCCATGCACTTTGAGTATATTTACTCCCTACACATTTTTTACTGGATGATTCCTAATACATCAACTGCAAAGTATTTTTAAGAGAACTTCCTACTGTGGATGGCAGAAATCTGGGCCAGAGCTTCACGCTTAGGATTGATATGGAAGCAGGGATCACATGGAGATGAGTATGTTTGGAATTCCTGATCTGACTGCATTTTTCTCTCCCCGTCAATCCCGTCGATGCTCAGCTGTCAATACATAGGCGTGTACCTGAGTGAGCAGGATTGGTTATATGAAAAATAGTCACTCCTGGACATAACAAATTCATTCATCACTATGAAATGGCAGTGACATATTTTTTTTGGGAAAATAAGAAGAAATTCATCCATCTTGAGTACTGCAACAATCTAGTATTGCTTGTGAGAGCAAAATCTTTTTCTTTAGACAATGTCATAGGACATGCTTCATCATAACTACTTTGTCTGATTTATGAACTTTACCTACTTTCATCATTAGTGAATAATCTTTAATAGAGGCAATGAGAGTAGAGTAAATATTTTTATGAAAAGCCAGGTAGAATACTGCAATTGGAGAACATCCAGCGCAACATTGAATCCTGTTGGTTTTAATGGAAAACTTTGGCTGAAAACTCAATAGGACAATGTGAGGGTGTGCTTTCAGGCTGTCAGAAGCTGTCATTCAGCATTGTGCTCTGGTGTCGACCTTTCTTATGAGCCGATTGCTATCTCTTGGGTTTTTGGAAACAAAGAATAAAACCATGCTCCTCTCCATGAGACTTGTCCAGCTACGGTCAAATTTGAACATCTAATGGCAAAAAAAGGCATTAGACGTATCAAAAAAAGTCTGCTTCTTCAAGATGACTGTTCAATCTCTTGTCTCCTGTGTCTGCTGCTCTATTTCTGTCAAGGAGAATAAAATAACCATAGAGTGCTGTCGTACAACAACATTTTCTTCTCATTCGGAAAATGCTTGTTTCCATTTTCGGAAAGCAAGCAAAGAGGTGGCAGAGAAATGTTTAAAAAAAGACTCCAATTAACAGCACAAGCGGTAATGATAATAGCAAGAGAGGGGGGAAAGTGAAGCAAAGCATGACGAAGACCACAGCCATAAGGTTGTATGGATATTCAATGACGTAATGTGGTATGGGACTAAACGAGAGGTTGAATTTGAAATGAATAAATGTTAATACAAATTGTCTTTCACACTACTGTGATTTTGTCTTTGTGAGCTTTTAGCTGTTATTGTGTCTCCAAAACGTGAATTCTGCTGCAGCTTCAAAGCAGCGAGAGCAAAGCTTTTCGCCCTTATGTGCCGACTTTTTGATAAGCACAAAGAGACATCTTAACCACTTGTCAGTCAGCTATCGTAGCAGAGGGGCCAGAAGACAGGCAGGCCGGCAAAACAAACAACCAACACTCTTCCATCTAACCTATCTTGGAATAAATGGACAAAAGCAGCAAGGGAGGCAATAACCAGACTACTAAACCCGCTCCGCTCACACCGGCAAACCAGCCAATTCAGCTCCAAGACACCCAAATGATATTGCATATGTGGAGGCTTGGCCCAGCCAAGTGTAAATAAGCATTTCCACACTCAGCATTGGGTGTATAACATGGTGTCAGGTAGCTACAATGAATGTAGAGAGGCAGAGAGAGCAATCAGCCAACCTTCGCCTCGCAGAGATGGAGGGCCACAGCCGCACACACAAGCAACCAATCACCATGGGACAGTGATTGATGTCTCATCCAGCTTTGAAATCTATCACCCCGACCAAGTAGCTGTCGAGCGCTTGCCTGACAGATTGTTAAACATAGCTTATTATGCATCACCCTGGCAAATAGTTCATTAATTCTTTATTATGTGGCCTTGAATTATGTGAGTTTTTTTTGTCCAAAACATATAATTAATACACTAAGTGCTTTGTGCCCTCATACATTTAAATAACAATTCATTCTAAGTTACATGATCAGTCTCGCAGTCATTTCTGATGCTTGCAATCTCAGTGCACCATTCTGAAACTGATCACTTGTATCAACTTCAATGTATTTCCTCAATAACGACACGGCAGAGCTGCAAACAAGCAGATAAAAATGGATGTCATGTGGTGATATGCAACAGGATTTCTGGCCTCGACACTTCATTAGTGAAAATTCAATACAACTCCACTTGCGAGCGCCGTGAGGCAACAGTTTGGTTTATTCTTAGATCTGTGAAATCACATCGCATCTTGCCAGTTGCATTTATGCCACTTCACCTCACCCTTTTTAAAGTTTACTGAGAGACTGTGAAGAATACAGGCAGCTTCTGTCTTCCTGCCAGGGATTTTTTTTCCTTCGTTTTCAATAAAAACCCCTCCCAGATATTTGCAGCTTGCAGCTCAGCTCCACAAAGAGGCACTCTGAAGTCAACAAGTATAGGGGAAAGCTCGTGGTGAGGTAGTTAACATAATTATTGAATACACTTTGGCTCCTTGAAGACCTTATAGTGGTGTCCTTGCACGATACCCTCCACAAGCTGTGACTGATGTGAGGGGAAGCCTTGCCAAAAAGGTTTGAATGATGAATGCCTAAGCGACACAAACCACATTCGTTACAAACGTGGGCAAAGCCACCCAGGAGGCAAACAGTATCGCTTAGTTCCTCCACCCACATGCAGTGTTCTGTTTATCATCCACCATCTTGACAAGTTGTTCCTCATCCCCACACTTATACGTTCTCCTCGACCGCATGTCCCCTCCTTCTGCTGGCTGAGGAAGTCAAAGGAAAGGGGGAGAAGAGGCGCCTTCACTACCAGGGTTATTTTTCTTCCCTGATCCCTGTCTGATAGCCGTGTTTGCTCTTTTTGTGGCTGAGGCTACTCTTAATCAAGAGAAGGTGGGACATAGAAAGAACTTGGTGGGCCTGCTGATAAGGAGAGTATCTCTTTGACACTTTTTTTTTCTTTTACATGCAGGGTTACAAACAATAGACAATTTAGCCATAGGAGATGCAGATAAAAGGTCTATGGCACATGGATGCAGATATATTCTACTTGCGTACTGCAGACAATGCTAGGGCCATACAGTCCAGCATCTGAAACTTCTAGAATCTTTCATTAACAAACTCATTGGCAGATAATTAGGCCTCCACTGAGTAATGGACACATCAAATAACGAGCACCGTGTGTGTGTGTGTGTGTGTGTGTGTGTGTGTGTGTGTGTGTGTGTGTGTGTGTGTGTGTGTGTGTGTGTGTGTGTGTGTGTGTGTGTGTGTGTGTGTGTGTGTTAAGCAAATGGAGCAAATCGCAGAGGATGACAATCACCCTTTATGAGAGTGGCACTGTGACAGGCGAGGGAGCGGACACTCATTTAGCATTTCAAAGCTTTTCCACTGCACACATCAGACTTTATACCTGTAATCTCCTCCTCACAAATATATTTTTAGCCTCTTGGATTCTGCCGTCCCCACTGGCTGCTCCCCCAGGGAAATAACCATTCCCGGAGCTGACATCCACAGTGTGTTGTCTATAGATCAAACAGGCCTGGTGGTGAATTGCCAAGGCCGTGAGGACCCACGCAACCACACGCATGGGCTGTCTCCGCAAATGCCTGCCAGATAACTGTGGAGTCCTTCTCCAGGGATTTTAATTATTCTTCTAGGACATGCCACGCCACTAAAGCATCACACTCAGATGAAGTTGCAAGTTGCAAAGCTGAACTTGATCTCCTGCAAAATATGCCCCCGATTGGTTTGAAAATGCACTCCGCACTTTTGCTGGAGATCAAATTTAGCTTTCTTCCCTCAGTCTTCCTCCTACCCACTCTCATCCTTTAAAAACCCCAATTAAGAGAAAACTATTTGTGTGTGGGCCTCTACTCAGTTCAAACAAAGACCTAATCATAGAGCATCACTGGCATTTAAAATTCAAAAAATAAAAAAACAGTGCCTGGCAAAGGGGAAAGCGTTGGCCTGGATTCTAAGGAAAAGTTTGCTCCACTTTCTCTCCACTTTCCGCTGGTCTCCCAGATCTTTGTGTTTGTTGCTCCAAAATCAGAGATCAGCACAATTGTTTAATGTGGAAATTAACTTTCATCCTGTCATGCTAAATTTATCATAGTACAAAGCAAAGGCTTTTTTTTTTCTTTGGAGGGGGGCTGAATGGTGGTTTTCTCGTTTTAGGAATCTTCACAGGGAGAACATAACATTACAAACAAGACATATTGAATTCTCTTTTTCTGGTGCAGTCAGGTCTGTAGCATTGGACTGTCAAGGAAACTATCTGAAAAATGAGGGAAAAAATACTTTAAGCGACCGCAACTCATTCATCCCATTTGGTGTAGATGTCTTATTAGCTGCAAATCAGCTCCACGAACCACAAGACAACACTGCGTCTTCATTTATTAATGCGCACGGGAATGTTTGTAAAAAGTTGATGTAAACACAAAATCCAAAGAGACTAATTAGAGGAGCATTTTTTCTTTCTTTGCTAATCCATCATAAAGTTTATATTTGTATACATTCGGGTTGTGAAACTTTACGTTAGAGGGCAGCCACTCCAACAGTGTAGAGAACAAAACCAAGCAAGAACATCCAAACATTGCTCATAAATACCATATGAAACTGCATACATAGTTTATACGGGTGGCAATTAAGCTTTACTGTCTGAGTGAATGGAAACCAGTGTTTGCACAATTTTCATCCCATTGAGCCAATACCCCCCCCCCCCCCCCCCCCCCCCCCCCCACCCCCACCCCCCCAAAAAAAGCACATCAGGAATTCTCAGTAGAAACACAACCTTTCCCCATGGGCTTAATTATGTGTAGGTATTGAGAGTAGTAGAAAGGGGGCAGTCTTAATGCATTCTGACCACTGTGAATACTGTTCACACTGCCAGTCATGCAGAGATGAAAAAGCAATGCCTCATGCTGTGTGGATTATGTAAGTTTCCCTGTTCTCTCCAAGTCCAAGTAATGAAAAGAGAAATTTCAGCTTGATTGATTCATGAGGCTTCCTAAATGTCATGTATAAATGCAGTTTATAGTTTATTTTCTTTTCAAAGAGACAAGAAAGAAAAAAAGTGTGGGTCCCCCTTCATCAATATTTATGGCTGCAAATTGTCAGTGTGGCCTTAATACATTCAATAACATGCTTTTTTTTTAACCATCCCACAAGAATGCTGCTTGAGATTACAATACGAGATGAAACGGTGTTTGTATAACAACACCTTTATTATTCATATGTTTCATTTTCAAGTAGCCTCCTCATTAATCTAGGCTAATTATGGCTGTAACACTTTGGAGTGTGGATAGCGGGAATATGATTGGAGAGCTCTCATAAACATACGCAGCACAGCTACCAAGGCAGTCATTTACACTGAACTGCCCCAGATAGCAGCCAGCCCTGTTTGTATTCACATACAAAGGTTATGTAAAGCATTTACTTTGCACTTTCTGCTTAAGTTTAAGTGCAAGTCAGGTGTTCCTATGCTTCATCATTGACATTTTCACAAAAAGCGAACTTAAGCTACTGTAATCATTACAGTGTGATGTTATACTTTAAATGAGAGCTCTCGATTGATGATTAAAACACGGTGAGCATGAAAAGCAGAGATGTGATCAATTACTTACACGCATATTAAATTAATCTGCAAATCAAAATGAGCTGATAAAATATTGTGCACCATATAAGACATCCATATTGACTAAGGGACTATGCCACAGGTTGTGGTGCAAATTTATTGTCTATATTAAATAAATATATTTTACAACACTGGATTTTCTTGTCATTTTTAAATTTAATGAGACAGCAGCAGACATAAATACAAGACACACATAAAGAGAGGATTGGTGTATTATTAACAATATAAATAAAAGTATGGTAAAAATATGTCACGCTAAAACTTAACATGCACATTACTTTCTTGTTTCGATGTGAGTTTGAATGGTTTTGCTGTGCTACCATAGATTAGCTCAGGATAATCTATCCTCCTCTCAGAATAAAAAAAAAAGATGGTACTTGATGACTTTTGATTGCCCTTAAGTGTGATTGTGTTACTCTGTGTTAGCTCTCTGAACAACTGGTGATGCCTTCAGGGTGTATTGGGTGTGGTTCAACTTTCCAGGCAGCTGGAGCCATTGGGCAGGACAGTGCAGTACATTTTCAGATTAATTAATTTTCTATAGGTTAAAGATATACTGAAGACTCCATCGCCAATATGAAAATGCCTATAATTAGACTAACGGTATTTGTGTTCGTCCGAGCCCACCTTAGAGACAATATGTACTTCAGTAACGCCTGTAAAAACATAAAATTCCCTGTGAGATCTGCTGGCAGGCTGCTGCTTGCTCTTTTAAAGTAAGTTGGAAAATGTAATCAGGTTGTTTGTGATCCAGTTCTGGCATTAACTATTGATATTCCAAGCTGCGTGCGATTACATGGCATGGTAAGACTAATTACATTATATTATAATACTAATTACATTCCTGAGGGTCACATAAAATTGTTGCCTGTCATTTTCACAGTAAAATAACATCCAAGGCGCTGGGTGTGCATGATTAGCTTTCGAAATAAGATGTTCACTTTCTGGGCTACACTGTATTTATCCTGTCTCTTTCTCTGTGCCTCCGTTTCCCATTCACATCCAGTCCAATCATGGAAGCTGAATATTGCGTGTACCCTCTTTAGAAGGAAAAAAAAAAAGAAGCTGATCACACACACTGAACTATTTGGTGCTCGTATATTAATCTGCAGAGCATAAACAGGATATCGTTTGCTTCTTTTCCAGAGTAGAGGGCCTTATTATTCTGGTTCTTCTGGATGACACTTCTGGGTTGCGTCCCAGTAGAGAACCTCGTTGAAACTGGGTCGAATGTTAAATCGGCTGTTGAATCAAGAACAGAGCAGGAATACCTCAAAAGGAGGCTTGATGTTTGAGGAAAAAAAAAAGGGTATGACGGTCTCAGCATTTTTGCAGCATTTTAATGACATGAACTGATTCCTAATTCAAAAGCAGATTGAGCTGGTTCGTCAGGTGTAAAATAGTCTCACATCTTGGAGTGTGATGCTAAAACTACGCTCCCTGAGCTCAATGATGTCCAAGTGTTTGAACAAAAGACTACCACTGTGTTTCAAAGAAGTTATCATCAGAACAGGTAAGAGAGTAGCTCTTCCTCGATGCTGAATCATGTGCATGTTCCCAGGACTTGCATGCTATCTAAGCTCACGACAGAATGAACTTGATAATATTCAAATATATGTGAAACTTCAGCGCAAATCACCTCCAGATGTAACACCTCGGAGGCTCGATCTTGACGGTGTCATGATGTAAATTGGTCCCTGATGCAGCGTCTGCCTTGCCTCGTGGCACGTTATTCTCAACCCTCAGATGGAGTGCTAAGTTAGCTACCTAATCTTTGTGATCGCGCCCTCGAAGGTTTTGAATACGCTGGCTGAGAAGCAGCTTCCCCATTTCCTATCTCCACGAGCTTCGAATGTCTTCTGGTTCAGACTGACAAGTCGCGCATCAAACGCAGCAAAGGAGACAGTTAAGCAGAAAGCAGCTGTGACCGACTCCAGGAAGTTCTAATAATGTTACAACACTGTGTCACGAGTGTTACCTCAGGCTACAGACAATGGCACTTGAGGTTGATTTCTTGGGTGTTAGGTCAGGGGGAGGGTTAATCTGTCTCCAGTCACTACATTACACATCCATTTGTGAATAATATATCTGAAGATAATGGGGAAGTTTAGTGAAGTAACACTTAAAAATAGCTTGCAAAGTGGGAATGGAGGACCGGAGGCTCATGGCACATTTTGTTGAAATAACTCCCAAGCACAGGAAGAAATACAGGCCCCGAGGGCGGAACAACTGGAAAGCTTCAGTGAAGTTTGCTTTCCTCTTGATGTGGACGAATCTTGTTTGAGGATCGACCAAACGCGGACCATTGGATGCAGCATTTTCCAGTGGATTGACAAATTCAATGCACTTCGAGAGGATGCTGATAATTAGAGGTTATAGCTCAGTGGTGCTGAATGCTTTTTTTGCTCTCAAATGTGTAGCTCTCAGGTAAACTTCTTAGATCTTCTACTGTTGCTTATCCAAATGGCATGCTGTCATGGCAGATGCATCCCAAGATTGTGTTCATTGAGGTGTGGTCTGTAAGGATTACTGGCTGAAGAAACAAGTAAAGTTAGGTGACGGAACAGTGAATGGATTCAGTGAAAACTAAGAAAGGACCAGCGAAGTATTAAACAATATATCTCAACAATGTCAGCAAATGCATTCTCCTGAGAGTTTTTAGAGGGGCGGAGGTGCAGGAAATGTCGAAGACAGGGGAAGACTTCGCCCCCCCATTTTCGTGAAAAACTCATGATGGAAAGAAATAAGGAGCTGGAGTGATAACTTATCTGTGTGTCACTTTTCAGAGATGATTTAATGTGGCAATGCTAGAACCCTTTAATTATTTGTGAAAAACAATCATCTGCGTGGAAAATCCTTGAAAGAAATAAGATGAAGTAGTTCTCGTCTATATTGTAAAGGTACATATTAACCACTTGGCACCACAAGGCCAAAATGTAATTCCTTTGTCCACATTAGGCTAAACATCCAGATAAGGGCAGGCAAGGTTGATGGGACACCACCACTGCTGGTGATTAATTACATTGTGGGAGATACTGAGCACCATCCCGAAAATCCAGAAAGTGGAGTCAGAGACAAATCGGAGAGTCAGGTAATTCCAGGAACTGACACGAGAAACGTATTATCCGCCTCTTATCTTTGCAGAGAAAACTGTATTTGGAGCGCTCACACAAGAGATAGAGGACGCACAAATTGCTGCAGAGGTCCACAGAGCTCAAAGACAAAGCCAAACAGCAGAGACTGTATCTGATGAGGGTCTGAGTTTGTACAAGGAGGTTAGTACCACTGTTCAGATTCTCAGGGGACATTCATTACATAGGATAATGGTACAGAAAATGTGACATGGAAATGCTAATAGCCAGGTTTTTTTTTAAGAGGAAACATCATTTGAATTTTGCTCTTAAGAGAACTTTTCCTTCCTTGTCTCTTAAGCAGGGCTGTTTGTTACAAACGTTTATGTCGGTGCCAACAGTTCAATGTCATAATTGAAGGAATATACTTAGCACAGAGCTACAAATCTTGCAAAGTTTTGCTGCCATGCATTATGTATACCACCGCAGTCAGAGTTTAGGAAACACATTTATTCTTGACACCATCCTCCATTTTGTATGAGCCTAGAATAACAGCAGTATCTTTCAAAAGAATAGTAATTAGGCTGTACACCTCGCATCTCTGTGCTCTGATATAATTTAATAATAGGCATATTCAGTCGAGAAATCCATCTGCTTTCTTGTGTTGAGACTTGCATACATTTCACACATTCACACTTCAAAGGAGAAAGTTGACTTCCAGAATCGCACAAGCAAATTTTGAATTCTCATCCAGCGTGGAGTGATCGAAAATAAGAGCATGCACTTTTCATATCATTACTTTTATCAAATTCACTTTGGAGACTCGAGTCATTTCTCTGACACCTTTTTTCCCCCATAAACAACAGCTGGGGGTAGAAAACAGCAGTTTCTCCACGTATCACCGAGGCTGATCCTCACATAGAGAAAACATGTCTTCAGTCGTCACAGTACTTTGTGAGCCCTCCGTAGAGGCTGCAGTGAAATACACTCCGTGATTCCATTAAAAAAAAGTTCACTCTCTCACTCATAAACTGTGAACTGTGACAACATGGCTGCAGCTTACATGCACCTTGGATATTTTTGGCTTTTCTGTTCCAAATGGAAATGGCTTCCTATTGGGTCAAGAATTAGAGTGGGCATCGTATGTAACAGCGTGCCATCTCAACATCACCTCCAGGCAAAGAGAGCGACGGCACACGTCATTACTGGGAGGTAATAGATTAACGGTTAGAAATCCTGCACATTCTTTGACTGTCGAAATTATTGCAGGTTTTGCATCTTGCACCAAGTATGACTGTAAAGTGTCTATGTTGAATGAAGAAACTAAAGAGAGGGGAGTTATTTTGGAGAGGAACAGATAAGGGGATAGGCTCTTACCAAAAGCAAGGAGTCCAAAAACATCAAGAGCTGGATTATCTTGGAAAAGGCCACCAGCTGTTCCCGCTTGTCTTTAACAATGCATCAGCCTGATGGCAATTTCCTCTCCATCATGGAGCTCACTCTCCAAAATGTGCTGCCAGACTATCTGATATTTATTGCAGAATTGGCAAGTGCTGTTAGCTTCTGTTCTAAAACGTACCCACAGCCAAGACCCTACATTACTCATGCACCCACAGTATGGTAGACTTTGGCCTATTCATTTTGTTCCAGGATATGAGTAATGGCTCTGCCATTCTTCCTGTGGCCAAAAGGGTATTTACTTTGGATTTCTTCATCATCCAGAAAGTTAAAAAATGTACATCTGTGGTGACTTTGTCTGGACTCTGATATAATGCTAATGTTAGTAGTATCTTAACAGCATGCCTGGATGTCTATGGATTGAGCTCCCAAAGTGTCTTTCCTTTTGAAATTCAGCTATAAATGGAATTTTGCCTCCCTCAAAGCCTAACTCGCAAGTTCAGCACATAAGCTATGAATGTTGGTAATGTAGCTTCATCCTCAGATGACCTTATAGCAGTAGCAGGTTTCTGCTGTCACCCCCCACCCCCCACCCCATCAGCCTCATCAGTCCACAGATGAAGGCTGTTCCTCCTCTCTCTCCCGCTCTCTCATTTGCTATTTAATCAACGCAGACTTACACTCTTCCGGGGATGCACATGACAAATGATTAGCCATCATTTTGTTGAGGCGGCTGCCAGGGGAAATCTAACTCTCCGGGTTAATGGCGTCTATGACACGAGGTAAGCTGAGGAGGAGGGATCTCCCAGTTTAACTGCTGATCAGCACTTTGGGTTTGCCGCTTTCAGGTCATTGATATTAAGGGAAGTGGTGCAGAGGTGGTAGGTTCACTGTAGTCATAACCAAATCACAGATAGAAAGTTACCCTATTCTCTATTGCCTGTCAGTAGACAGACTGAACGCACTACCGAATCACTCAGTGCTAAAAGCCAAATCACATTTTTGGCCATTGTAAACATGACCCATAACCTATTTATTTGAAAGGAAAATGGTAAAATACCAGGGTGCCGAGTATGTAAAGTGTTTCAAAGTCCATCCATCCCTCCATCCATCCAACTATCCATCCCATATTAAATCAATTGAGCAATCACTGGAGGCTCAAACTGGTCACAGCTGACTATGGGTGAAAACAACAGTACAATCTAGATGCAACACAGAAATACAGATAATCCCACACATTCACCCTTATGGGCAATTTAGTCACCAATTAACCTATCAAGACAATTTCAGACAGAACGTGCCCAGAGAAATCCCAAATACATGCAGGACGAATATGCAAACCAAAAAGACAAATATAGAGCTCTGAAAAGAAGCTGAATCTCCTTACTAAGACTAATACCGACAGCCACTTCACCAACATTCAGGGATTTATTACTCTGATGCTCAAGATACCTGCATTTAGATTAATGTGGCCTTACTCAAATTACTGAGATTATTTGATCAGAAATATGAAATAAGCCAGGTAATGTTTTCATCTGATAGTTGTGATTTTAGTCATTGAAAATGTGTTTTTGAATCGAGGATTACATTGATCTTCTTTAGCAATGAGATAGATATAAAACACCTGCCAATGCTGGACTTTAAAAAAAAATTAAAAAACTGTTCTAAATTTAAATGAGACATTCCTATTTCTCTGAATGGCTTTGTTTGGACTGTTTATCAAAACAAACACTGGCAAAGACAGAAGCAATATTGAAGGTCCTGGAAAAGATTTATCATTTATTCATCACTTATTCACTACTTTTTTTTGAAGATTAGAACATACCTTCAGAGAAAAAAACTAAAGAAAAAAACTCAATATACTTCTTTGTTTGTGATGGGTATTTATGTGACACAGAAAACCTCTTCCAACCACACAATTATTTATTCTTTGCTTCCCGTTTCGCAGCTACTTCACGGGATGCTGACCTGGCTCTAATTTAGTGTTTAAAAAAAAAACACAGCAAGAAAGAAAAAAAGTCAATAATTTTAATGGAAAGCCCTTAAGAGATCTTGGAGACCATTAATAATGAGCATAATTTCCCCATTGGCCACTCTATTGCATGATGGTTGACAGACTATTTTCCCATGTCAAATGAAACAAAGCAGCCACAGTATGAAAACAGATGTTTTATTACAGATGGGCAGAAGAGATACCTCTTCTTTTTATCAGAGTAACAGCTGAATTGCATTGGAATGACAAGTTTGGTTATTATCTTGGTGGTGCTATTGACAGCCTCAAAGCATCCGTGTGTCTTTAATTCAAAAACAGATATTTCCAAGTCTAAGTCTCTGCTTGCAAGTAGACCTGGTTACAATCTGAGATAGATGAATGCAATTAAAGACAGCGGGTTGTCAGTTTCAAGTAGACAAAGCTCTTCACGTAAACACCCCAGGTTTCTCTTGCATCCTTAAGCTTTTTAAAGAAGCAACTTCTCAAAAAGATGCCAGGAGAAAGTAAAAGCAGAGAAAAAGGAGAACTTTTGCAAAGGTTAGCTTTCTCATACGGTATAAAAAGGCACACGCACACACTCATCCACACTTTCTACACAACACAAGAAATAAAAAGCAGGCGTGTCAGCAAGAAAAAGACCAACTCCATGGAGTCCAGGTGGGAGCGAAGAAAAGGAGGGGGCAGATGCTAAGAAAAGAGATGGCGCTGGAAACTGTTAATGAATGGCTATTGGAAACTCTGGGCGGACACTGCGTTGAAATGCTTACTCGTCTGTGATTAATGACTACTAGGCTGCCGTAATAGGTACCACTGGGACCTGAGACACTGGCACCTTTTTATAGAATAGCCCCTAAAGAAAAAAGATGAAGTCCCCATTACAGTACAGAAAAAAAAAAAAAAAAAAAAAACAGCATCAATGTGGCCCGAGGATCTGGAGTCAAAGCATAAGGTAGCTTTTCTCCACCCAGAAAAAGTGTTTCGTCAGATCAAATGAAAAAATTAATCACATGAAACACCTGAAATTTTTCATGGCTCTGCAAGCCTGACCGAATGCGGACAGTTGCATTTTTCCAGTGTGCTGCAAAAAAAAAAAAAACCACCCTATTAAAAATGTATTCTGTAATTATTAATAGGGAGGGGGAAATTCATCTAAAATCTAAATCTTTTCAGATACAGTTCTACGAATGGAATGGTCTTTTATATACTTGCAGAGTCCATAAAAGACTCTTCCTAATGTTTCCACAGTGTGTTTGATGTTCACACACCAACTCAGAAACTAACACTTGTATGTGTATGACCGCAATGCATGCAGTGGGCCAATAAATTATTCATATCTCTTTTGTTCTACACATTACCCAATCCTTGGAGTGAGGAACAGAGTGCAGCTTGGGTTCCTATTACAATCCATTTGACTTTAAAACAACTTTGACTGTGAGTACGTGTCCAGGAATGTGTGTGGCAGCGTACACTGCTCAGGCCTGAGAGTAGCACTGTATCTTGGATGTTTTATCCAAATAAACATTCATCTTTGCACTCAAAAGACACTTTAGCAAAAATATATAAATTTGCTAAATTAATCTTACTGTGTTCCGCATGCATTCAGGCACAGCCACTCAGAAATGAATTAATCACCCTTGCACAATTGCCTTGTTTGCATTTTCCAAGGTTATATTGAACTGATTACATGTAAGCAAGGTTGGTTAAGGAAAGAATATTTGTCATTAGCAAGAAATCAACACAACACGTTTTATTGGTTTTGTTTTGTTCTAGTTTTCTGAACTGGGGCTTTTTAAGGTGAAAACTTGAGTTGGTAACACAGCCCATAAACTGAATCCAAATGAATTTCAATTTATTTCATTGTTTTGACTCAGCAGGTGACTGATTTGGAAATTTGTATATTTTCTGCTCGATGATAAAGTTTAATCAGTCAAATTTATTTTGGTTGCAGCTTGCCAGAAGAGGCATTCTGTGATTTGATAACGGCCTCCACTGTATATTTATTTATGTTTATTTGAAAGGTTTGTTGGAAGTGATGTTGGAGCTGTGCAAAACATAGGACCTGACTAACTAAAATTGTTTAAAAAGCAACATATTTGCATGCTCAAACAAATAAGTCATGCTTTCAGTTTGCATGCAATTTGTGGGTGACAGTTCAGAATAACACAAACTGACATCATGTGCAAACAGGGGTGTTCAAATGAGGGTTTCGGGTGCATTAGGTTCTGTTTACACCAGAATGATCTACTAAAAACTGTATTTTTTTTCTGTGTTTGCCATGTAGTGATTTGATGGATCACTGAACCCCCAAAGGAAAAAAAGTGAGACCATAGAGTTGGAAGTTATCAAACTCATGAGAGCAAACTGAGCAACAGTTGAGATTTAGAAAAGATTGAAACACAAATGGACAATATTTTAGGAAAAAAATAAGTAGTGAGCATGCACAATGTCAAAGTTTTCCTTTATATACATGAAACCTTGATAAATGTAGTGGGTTGGAAATGAAAATGCTTCTTGTGATAAAATCCAGTGTTTTCCAAATGTAAACTATGAACAACCAAATAAAAATATGTTAAATATAAATAATTTACATTTTAAAATGTTGCAATATCAACAAGATATACAAAAAGAAATGAAATAAAGCAAATGTATTAATGAATCCCCACTTGCTGCAGTGAAGTTTATAAAAGAGAAATGTAATGTAAGTATAAACAGTTGATATATCAGAGAAACAGAAATCACCATTACTTTAGTCTACAAGTTAGACATTATTTCTTTATGAACTATTCTATACTCATGTCATGGAAGGATAGGGAGATGAGTGTATATGTTTGCAATTTTATAAAGAATATTAAGCATGAGCAAGACAGCTTTGGCATTGGCAAAGGCCAGTGGGAGATCATGTATTTTTTGGAATCATTTGAATAAACTAAACTTACTAAACTAATCATACTTTATTAAGCCTCTTGGGAAAATAATTGTTTCCCACAATGACCCATCTTATTTCTCAGATGGAAAGATGCTACCACAAGCGCTCTTGATCCTAAATCTAACCTCGAGACCACCACTGCCTCCACATCATTTAAAGTTTGCAGCCACATTTTCCTCATATTGACAGTACACTTCATATAATATGCATATCGGAGCCCTATGGATCATTGATTTTGGCTGAATTGATTGAAAAAGTTGCCTGAAGAGAAAAGTAAAGGCAGGTCTGTAAATGTTCACTTTTTCAGCCACAACATTTTCTATCAGACACAACAACAGAGTTTTATCAGGATATAATCAGAGTCACCCAGCTACATCCCCTCTTCCCCAGTTTACTCTATATGACATTATCCTCCTTTGTTCACTTTCGACACAGAAAGCCAACCTGTTCACAAGCCTCTTTCAAACTGTCTCTTTTCATGGGTTCTGTACAGGAGAACATAAAAAAGATTTGGCTCTGAGATTAATTGAAGAGGGACCTTTACACGAAATGAGAGAGGGACAGTGTGATTGTCCCAAGCCTTACCCAGATAATAGTGTCTTGGCTGTAGGGATCCCTCTGGAGGAGTTTCTAAGCCTCAAACAATGGAAGAAAAATAACCTCACAGTCGGTCATGCTGACACTGGGCCCACCCAGCACAGATTGGTACCATTGTGCCACACAGGCAATCTTAATTAGATTTGACGTCACTATCCTGCTGATTGCATTGATCTGGGTATGTGGTTTATCTCCAGAGATCACAATTTGTGAGGAGAACTTGCGCTTCGAGGTTGGCCAACCGTGACCAATCAACGATTCCTAGGAATTCTCCTCTTGTAAATGGATAACTTGTACAGTATGTAACCTGTTTCAGCCTCTTGCACCAAACCAAACTACACAATAAAAACATTAAATAACGTCAAATCCCCCTAATACGTTGATTTTTAGGAGAAGTAGTATATTTTGTGAACCTGTTCTAGGCTTTTGCGAGAAGAAGGAGGTTTCATGAGTTCAACGAAGCATTCACTTATCTATGCTTAATATATTTAACCTGACTGGTTTGGGTGAAGCTGAAGTCGATTAGCCCACAATCTAACTCGTTCAAATAACACCAGATCACACTATTTCCGTCCAATTCATGTCTGTTTGACAAAATTCTCAAATAGTGTCCAAGATATGTGATTTCAAGGTGGCTGTGAAAGGAATCAAGGCTGTAAGTCAAGCTGCCATGTGCCGCCATACCTGCGTTATTCCATCTTCACCGGCCCTACCGGCTTTACTGAAGCCATCCCTCACTGCTCTAAGGTCCTGTCATACATTCTTTATGATGGTTCGATAACCAGGCGCGGGATTGGCCAGGAATTCAGCTCGAAGGGGGAGAGGGGGAGACAAATGCAAGCTGTCAATATATCATGGGAGACAGGGACAGATTTGATGATCGCGGCCTGACCGAGACAGGTTTAAGCAGCAGCATCAGCAACCTGTTTGTGTCTGCCGTGATCCTGACAGATAAGCAATCTGCCTGCAACATCACCTCAGCCCTGACAGAATGTGATTCAGCTTCAACAAGACATGAAAAGATGGCTCTCTCAGACTGGATTGGGAATGAGCAGAAATCAATTTGAAACTGATAAAGAGAAACTATTTGTTCACAGCAAATGCACTGAAAATGTGTGTATGCTCACGTTGGAGTATGTGCACAAAGAAGATCCTGATTTACCGTACAGTACTCACATTGTGTTTATATCATACGTCAACGGTAAACAAGACAATGCTAAAGCTTGCTCGGTTTATAAGCAGTGCACATGCAAAAGTTGCTGTGGATTGTGAGTGAATGCCTTCGAAACCGTCCATCACACCCACATGTGTCAGACTTACACATTATCTTTTCCTTTTGGCAATCTAAGGAAGACATCCCAAGCAGCTGCACCCCTACTAATGGCATCTGTATGCTAATGTCCGTTACTGAGTCAGCAAGTGCAGCCAAGTTCATGGCCAGCCGCCACAGCTCCACGGTGAGTCGTCCCCTCCAACAAATCGAGGAAGAGTCATCACCAAGTGAGTTTTTGCTTTGCTTGAAATAATTTTTTGCACACGCTTGCAAGAGGGAGCGCTGCAAATCGACAGGGGGTTTATTCAAGAATAAGATTTGGAGAGGTGAGGAGGAATATAGGTCCTTTCAGTTTTTACATTTCTTACATTCCTGCAGCTATGTTTGGCATAGCATTTAAAAGTCAGTCACCTTTGGTTTCAGGATAAAAACAAGTTGTAAAAGAAAAGAAAAACCAAAACAAATTCAATGTCTTTACTGAAGTAAAGTACAATAAGGAATTTAGTTAGTTTAGGGTTTAAGGCAAGAAAACAAAGAAACTTAAGAAACATAATATTGCATGTAATTCAAATTCCTAACCCAAGAACATAATCAGTACATCGGTAAGGAAAAAAGATTTTCATCTTGCCACACTTAGCTACATATCACACTGTAGTAGCGTCGGAAACAAGTTACTTGGCATTGTCTCAACTAAATTGCTTGTGGTTATTCAAATCAATATGTGAAAATAACATCTTCAATATCAGAAATATTTAAAAACCAGCTGCTTTTAAAGCATCCATCCACTCTTGGAATTCATGATAGATTTTCCTCTATCTGTGGCCACAGGCAGCTGAATTCCAACTTTTTCCAGCAGTGTCAACTCTGATGAAAGCTTGTTGCTTCCAAAATTGGAAATTTGTCCAGATAAATGACTCGCAATAGACCAGCATTCAGCAGCAACCCAGTGGTAGTTGAGGCAACTTTTACCATCCACTCATCAGCAGAGGCTCCTCTTCTGGATGTTGATGTATTTTGACTGCCACCACAAGTCATCTGAACGAACAGCTCGCCACCCGCAGCCTCAGGTATGTTTTCATTTGGAGACCTGTCAAAATCTGCCAATATCAAAGACAACACTAACGCTCTAAAGCACACCTGCAGCGTCATTGTGTAATGCTGACAACAACCCAAACAGACTCGCTTCTTTATCGCCGCATTTGTGCTCAGGCTTTTGGGGAATTAGATTATACTGCCACCATGAAATAAAATGGGTAATTACAAAACTAAATTCCTCCCAAAAAAAAAGGGTTTGTGAGACAATCAGGAAGGGGAACCAGAGCTTAACCTTGAAACTCTTGCAGCAGTGACAGAAGACGAAGAGTTGTTTCATCAGTGATCACTTTAACCGAATTGGTAGTTTGTCCTCCCAAAATGTCAAACATCATTTGTTTTTCCAGCTGTTATTGTTCAGATGAAGTAGGCAATGAACATTTTGCACATTTTTTTTTCTATTTGTGGATTGAAACAATCTATTTTTTTGAGACATTAAGTTTTGAGATTCTTAAGCTTATTTTCTTCTCTTTGTTAAATAGTTTCACTGTCTGGGGTGAATAGATCTTTGTGGGAGTTGTGGCTTAAAGGTACAACATGTAAAAGTTTTACTTGTGAATTAGCTGATTTAATGTGTAGAAGTATTGTGTGTGATGATGGGCGTCGGAAGCTTGTGTGTTACTGCTGAGAGAAGAAATGTAGGGACAGATGGATTTGTAATACCTCGACTGGGCACCAGATTCTGAATGAGTTCTCATCCTGACGAGAGTAGTGGAAGATGATCCCGCAGTCATTTTAACAGCAGAAGAAGAGAGTGTGCCAAAGCAAACACAATGGATAAAAGCAATAGAAGCTGCGCTTAATAAAGTGACAATTATCATGATTACATTGTCGTCTGCAAATATGGATTTGCTGACCAGTAGTTTTTCCTTATAGTATTTCACCATTTTTGGTTTGATATGTGATTGAATAAATTACAAAGCATACCTTGAACTCCTGTTATGCCAATAATGTAAAAACTACTAATAATGTATTCCCTGCCAATAATACTTCAATTTTGGCCTTTTTTCAATGTAATAAATGTAATGTAACAACTTGACAATAAAGTGATAAGATATTTGATCGCATTTTCATTATAACATTTTGTATTGTTATAATGATTGATGTTGCATAAAGATCCTTTGGAATTGTAATCACTGCAACCAATAATGTTATGATATTTGTTACTTTAAATCCAGTGTAATAATAATCCATATAATCTCATTATATGATCATATTGCTTCCAAAGTAGAGTAAAAATGGAACACTGTTATTTATGAACCTGGCCTTTTGTGTAAAAATAACACTTTTGATAAACGGTGTTTTCTTCATATTTTCAGGTGCACCTATTGGTAATTCAGAAAGATTGCTAAAGTAATCGAACCAAACACAGCGTTGTTTCTACTTTTTATCAGAATGACCGAATAATATCTAAACCTATCTCAATAATTAGGACAAATATATTTTTTCAATATATTAGTATTTCCAACATAATATTTCAATTTACCTGTGTGAGTTTACAATAAATCATAAACAACTGAACAATTTACCAAATATGGTCAGCAGCCCGATAAAGGGTTCACTTAGCTTGAGGCTCTTTTGATTTAGGTTTTTTTTTTTTTTTCATGTTGACTGTTTGGCCTACTATCTAAATGTGTCTTTAAGTACAGATAAAGTAACTTGAACTTAGATGCTCAGATTACACTGAAAGTGGGAAAATGTATGTCATTACAGCGAGGTAAAAGATGGAGGTAAAAGAAAGCCGTGGTTAAGATGCAGCCTGGTGATTCTCTAAAAACACTTACATTTTCTGCCTGGTTATATCACAAGACACTCAATTTCTGTGAATAGCAAAACATTTAAACAGTCACGTAGGAGCCACAATCCACCCAAGACACATTGCTCTCTTTACATGAGCTGCTCGACAAATTCAAAGTCTGACAGCTGCTGTGATAAATGAAACATTATTCATGTCCAAGACTTAATTGCACAAATTATGTGGTGAAATAGACTATTATAGAGCTGAGGTAGAGATGGAGTGGCTCTCATTTGGAGATGAAATACTATACCTACACATACTGTACTTCATGATCAAGGGTCTCATTTTCTCACTCGCTCGATCTTTTTTCCTCACTTTCTCTCTTCCACTCCCACTTTCTGTGACAACTTTCATCTCAAGCATAGACAGGCACAGATGCTATACGTTTCACCTGCGCCGCTCGTCAGGTAGTTTAAACAAATATATGAAAAGTAGGTGAAAACGCTTTAGCGTAGCGTGCTCATTAATCAACAGTCCGCAGACATGGTTCTTCTGGTCCCTCGTGCACACTGCGTGTGCCTACCTGTACACACACACACACACACACACACACACACACACACACACACACACACACACACACACACACACACACGGTGATATGTAAATGTGGACAGATGCTCCTGCATTACATTTGCAAGTCATTCCTTGAAAATGAACGACAATTTGAAAACAGCTCTCCTGTGAAGCAGGTGCACTGATGCCTCGGATAGTTTCATGTTAGCACGTTAAGGGAGAGAAAAGTTGCTCTTAATAGCCTCTAAAAGTCATCCAAATAGTGAATGAGGATATGACAGATATTTTTCCTTTTGGGGTCCTGGTTTGCCTGCCGGCTCCCTGGCATTTCTCTGCAGGCTGCGAGCCGTCAGGGAGTCCGCCCCTCGAGCTCCATGTGCTTGACAGGGAGGTGACATCATGTCAATCATGAGATGGTGCAGAGATTGTCCCTGAAGCTGCACGTTGTTCGACTCCTCACCATTCGAGGGAGCCTAAGTACAGCCAAATAGCTGCACCATAGATCCTCTTTTGTGCGGTTCTGTCTAATCAGTGCAGGGGACTCGCCAGACAGAGACTGCAAAACGATTGTGGCTAAACATGCATTTTAAATGAGGCGAATGCCCTGACGATGTGAAGCTTCGTCCTTCATACTCAAATACATTTGATAGCAGATCGATATCAGCCACTTCCTTGATTCATGTAGAGATATGCACATCCTGAGTCTGTGCAGGTTCTCGCTGTAGTTGCGCTTCGCTGTCAAAAAATGACACTCAGATCCAGGGCAGAGGTGATACATCTTCAAACAAAAGATTCACACTGCTCGGTTTTGACGTGCGAGTAAACTGATTAGTTCAGCAAAGATAATGTCGTCATTATCGATCTCCTTCGTGTTTATGCTAATCGCTATTCCATAAATCTTTGCAATGGGATTTTCTCTGCGAAGAAATTAATCATTCGCTTTGCCCATCATTCCTCTTCAGGTTGGCTGATGTTTTATGGATTTATTGTTGTTATTTCCCTGATGGGTCTGACGCCTCTCTTTCTTGGACAATTTTACTCCTGAACATATTGTTTTCAGAGTCTGATTCTGATTGGGGAGATCATAAATTAAAACCAGATGATATTAAATACTGAATGGTACTCTTTAAGTCATTTTCAATATGCTGAATGTTGTGTTTATTATTTTTGCACTTTTCAGATGAATTCTTGGGTTTTTCACCAGTTCTTCATTTTGAGTCTAATCATTTATATGGTTTTCAACAGAGTTTTGGTCGGTTGTAGACGAGTTTAAAAGGGGATTTGAGGAGATTTGCAGTCATTTTTTGACACCATCCACAAACAATTAACCTATTGGTGGAAAAGTAAAAACAACTGCAGGCCGTTTTATTTCAATATCAATTTTTTTTAACTTGGGTTTTAACTACAGTATAAAAGGGTTTCTGACTGTGTCCAATACTTTTTTCAAATGAGGTTATATGTATTTACAGAAGCAGAGACTTATATTGGCCGGTTTCAATACATACAGCCTCACTTTAATTGAATTTTGACCATTTTTACAATGTTTTGCTATTTTTTAATTCGAGCGAGTATTAGATAGAATGAGCTAAAGTTGATCAATTATACAGACATTGTCATATAGCCTAAAAATAAAATTTTTAGGAGTATTAAAGAAAGTGTATTTGGACTGCTTGTATTTATGTATTTATTGTAACAACATGAAGAAGGACAAATGTGTTGTTTTGACACCAAATGGGAGTCATGACACTCTGGAGGCCGTCAATATTGTTACTGCCCATCTACCCACGCATGTGCATAACTATTTACTACGACCGTGGTGCACATGGACAGACGTTTCTGATGCATACACAGAGATGGAGCATTTTCAAAAAGTTACACCTTGGGAGTAGTTTTCAAAACGTTGTGTGATCAGTAGCCTTGGCCAAAATGCTACAAAAGAAAACCGGGCCTCAGAGTTGCGATTTCTTTTACTGTGAAATTGTATGTAAACCAATCTGATTTTATTTATATGGCACCAATCACAACTTAGTCAGCATACAGAGCAAAACCCAACTATTCCGAATTGTAAGGAAAGGAAAAGTTCCCTTTTAACAGGAAGAAACCTGAACTGAGCTCAGAAGTGGAGGCTTTCTGATGTTGTGGTTGGGGTTAAAGGATAGAAAGAGAGAAAATGTTAGGAAAACGGCAGGAATCAAACAGGTTGACATCTGACGGCTGTCCTTTTTTGGTATTTTCACACTTTCTAAAGTCATGTTGCAAGTTTGATTAAACCTTGAATGCTGCTTTCGACCCGCTGGCCTCCCGTTAGACACCCCTGGTTAGGTCCATGCTTATTCTGACTGACAGCAGCAGTGTGTGGGTGTGCTGAGGGAGCAGGACATGTGAATCACTTTCACCTTCCACTCGATTCCAAGTTATTAGCAATGAACCAGGCTACCATTCTGTCACGTTTTTGTCATAGTTGAATTACTCTTCTGTGTAAACGTAGTAGCTGCTATCAGTTATCACCATTAGCTTTAGTTTTGGAGTTTATTTTTCTTAGAATTGACATTCAAGCAACAGCAACTTTGCTTCATTATGGAAATCTTCTCTTCTGTGGATGACAACAGTGATATTGATAATATGTTTATCAACCTAATCATTTCGCTTAAAATCACAGCTGATGGAACTTAATGATGGATTTGCAAAAGAGAAATACAGAGGAGAAAACTTTGTTTCTTTGTGGTGGAACTATGTTGAATGTATCCATTTTTCATTATCGCTGACACCCTGCAGTTGTTTTTGCATGTAAAAGGGATTCATTATTCAATCATGAAGGAGCTAAATATAAACAGATTAAATTTTGAATATTTGTCAAAGCAGTTCTCAGAGGGAACTGTCAGTGTAACCCAGTTTTAAATTTCTCTCTTGTGCAATCATTTCATCTCATTACACAATAAACCCGCAACAACAAAAAAAGGGGTCATGGACTATTCACTAAATCCTTTCATTATTATTTTGAGATTATCTCCATTTGTCAGTTGAGTTTTCATTAGTATTTGGCCCCATTCACACATAATCAGCATATTAACAGGTAATTTAACCTACAGCAGTTTTAAACAGGAATAATTCATGAAATCCACTTGTTTCTCTAAACCCTGAAATGCTTTTGTTTTGGTGGGTTTGTTGATTTCCTTCACTTTTGAGCATTTAGTTTTTGAAAAAACATTAAAAGGAGCATTTCTCAGTTACAATGCATTGACAACACTAGTTTCAAGAATGCTTGTGCATGCAATATATCTTGTTGACACATACATTTGACTTAACACAACACAAATGTCAAAATAGTAAAAACATTATGGAAACCACTGATTAGGGAAGAGTAGAAAATACTGTCCATCTAGGCAACCCCAGAAATTGTGGCAATATATAAATGTATATAAAACCAGGAACTAATTGATTCACAATTCTCATGAAATCCTTTTTCTTTGAAAATACAACATGAAATACAGACAGTAGATAGATCGAGATAAGGAAATGCTGTTGAAATTGTGTCTGATTTTTATGTTCAATAGTTTCAGGAGATTCTCGCTTTGTGAAACGTTTGGACTGCGAGATGCTATGATGATGGATACAGTCTGTACTCGAGCATCATGTTGTTGAAATATACAAGGCTTTCACTGGAAAAAGACGTCTGGATGTGAGCAGGAGTTCTGTACATATTTTCAGTATGGTGCATTTCCAGATGTGTATTGCAGGACTTCCCCTGATGACCAGAATAGTTTTGGTAATATGCCGGTTACTACTTTCACCTAAAAGTGAGAATATGTACCATTTTATTCCAGACTTGAGGAGCTTTCCTTTGGTGGGGAAAGACATGTTCACAAAAGATAACTACAACCGTAGTCTTATATATGTGTATGAGAATCCAAACTTAAAGTGGTATTGGAATTATTGGAAGGGTACTGAATAGTACAAAATGCATCTCATTTCAAACTTCATGAATAATTTGAGTTTTGGAGTTCATTTTAACTTTTGCTTTGTGTCTTTTTCATACACGGTAATGCTCCATTAACCATTAGCATAATGGGTTGCAAAATTAGGGTTTAATTTACCTAGTTCATTTTATTTCTCCAGTACTTTGTTGCCCATTGTCCCAACTTGCTTGAGAGGTGCACGAGAAGCTGCAATGCTAAAATCTAGTTAAAAATAATATTTGGGTTTTGGTATGAAATAACGGTTTGTGACAACAAATCTTTGGATGCTTTTCTTGATTTGAAACACTGTCCAAATGTTTTTATAGTGTATATTTATATAACTAACTTCCAGTCCATGTTCCCTCGAGGCATATTTAACATGCAAAAGAAGGGCTTCAAGATGATTTTTCCTGAAGTGGAAGGTCATAATGTTTGTCATGGTTAGGTCAAACTCCCAAAGGCTGAAAACCCAACTATCGGGGAAGAAATAGCTGCTGTTCATTTGAGAATGACAAATATTACACCTTTCCCTCGCCTCAGTAATGGATTTTTCTTTGTCGCTCTGACAACTCGCCTGTGACCTTGACATTGAGCAACTACTCCTGGGGGTCAATTTCTCCATCCTTCTCTCAAAGCCATGGAGTAAATGGTCAGAATAAGGTTTGTTTTGACTGGTTTTTGTGACATGATTGACAATGGACACGGAGGTAGCTGTGAAACAGGATGTAGTGCGTAACAGACTGGAAGAGGTGCAAATTATTCACTGGTAGATTTTCTTACATCATTCGCCCTCAAGGCAATTCAGAAATACTGTGGGTGTTATGGAGCATCTTAGTGTAGTATTATATTGTTAGATTATACCAACTTGAATTCTTCTATGTCGTCTGCTATTTTGGCTTCACTGTTAGAGACAATTGTATTGCATCCTTCCATGTGTTTTTTTCCTCCATGTTGGTTTCACTGGTACTCAGAGACAATAGGTTTTTAATATGTAAACAAGTACCCATTGCAGTCTGACAAACTGGAGCCGCCTCAAGGACAGAAAGTGACCAGGACGAGGTCACTGGAGGCGGTTCCCAGAAAGACTAGAAGCCCCCAGAGTTGATAAATTAGTGTGTCTCTTTAGAATCTCTCTTTCTCAGCCTTAAGCTGATGAGGGAGCACGTCCATTCCTGTACCAGCTGACCCTTGTGGGCTTTGTTTAATAAATAATCGTGTTAATTGCTATCTATCTTTCCTAACTATCTCAGAGCTGTTGTTTCCATAGCCAGCCACAGCTGTGGAACACGCAGATTCTAGAGTATAGATAAAAAAGACAATATATTCTAACAATATTAAGCATTAAAACAAGCCATTGATGACAATGGCAAATAAAGAAACACAAGTTACAAGAACAAAAAATACTGTCCTTTGTTCAAATAAAACATTTCCCTTTGTTTATTTATTTATTTATTTATTTTTGGGTCAAATAGATTTTTGAAGATGTGTTATGCAATAAAGTAGAAAAAGAAACCAAACGCAGCTGACCCACCCGATCAAAAAACATTGCTATGAAGGACAATTAAAATAACTCTTGTAACTTGTAAATTATTGACACAATTGTAATTACAGTAGCTGAGCATATTTTTACACCTGAAGTCTGGAACTTTTTCCACTCCCTTCTGCTAGAAAGCAAACCACATAAGTATTGTTGTACAACATAAATATTGCAACTCAGTTGGAATACAAATATTTCAAAACTTTGTCTGTTAGTGAAAAATTAAGGGAATAATTATCATGAATGTAAAACACAGAAAGTCCAGCATCCACTCAAACTGCACTGGATGTGAGACAGTTTGATCATGACCTTTGAGGCAATGAGAAAAAACAAAACAAAAATGATGTTTCCCACCATGCCATCCAGAAAACCTCACTCATTTATTAATATTTTGAAAGCCTTGAAGAACAACTTGATTTTATCCTTAAAGAAAATCCCTTTCAAATCACATCGGCCAATATTAGCTCAGATTGTCAGAAGCAAAAAGTTTTGTAAATAACAAATGTCTATATGTCTAAAGTCTTGAATAACACATTTATCTTATATAGTACACCACACATAGACAGTTTGAATTAATTTTGGCTTAAATGGAGGAGAATGTACATCAACAACTTCCCTCCAATCTCCATTTGCCTCATTCACAAATTGTACTAAATCCCAATTGGAATTGCATTTATCCTACGCCACAGTAGCCTGTTAGACTGATCCCAGCTGAACAATAGGGGGGAGGACAAGCAGGCTGATGACCTGACATGTGTGAGAGCAGATTCTAAAAGACAAATGAGATCAGGGTGGAGGGAGGATGATGGCCCTGCTCAGCCAACAAGGTATTTGGACAAACATATAATAGGGGAGCCGAAAGGTAAACAGCAAAGGCAACACAAGTGAAAACTATAATTATGTATTGTTGCCAGTATCTACACGCATACACAGACACACACAAAAAGAAAACTAATCTAAAAGTGAAATATTGTTTTCATACTGCCTAAATCCAATTTTGATTGTTGGAACTTACTATTAAAGCCACGCTGAGCAATGCAAAATCATAATCCAGAGCCTCCAGTGTTCACGCTGAGTAATATTGGCTTAACAATTAGTCATGTCGAACAATTATCCACATACGTCACTATTTTGCAAATGTTGCTTATGGGGGAGAAGTCCATTATTGAATTAGTTCCATCCGAGCATGCTTAATTCTGCATTTCTGGAGTGGTGAACATGACACTCAAACAGAATGATACTGCAAAGTCCCCCATCTCCTGTCAACAAGCAGATTTTGTGGCGATACATAGACAGTAACAATGTCTCCCTTATCTGACAATACAGGTTTTACAAACCTGCAATAATGTGTCACTTTTTATTAGATTGCTGAAAAAAAAAATGAAAAGCACACCTGGCATCTGGACAACTGCCTGCTTTACATCTCAATTCAAGATGATCATGTTAAAAAAATGTGTCATAGGCGATATTATAGCCACATAGGTGGATCACTGCATAGCTGGTGGCACAAAGCAAATACTGTATCTCTTCATGTCCAAGGAGAATACAGGGATATAGTCAGCCATCAAATATGGTTTTCAAAGGTTTCTACACATTTGTCTGAGCTTATATGTCCGTGCAGCAAAGGTGGCCAGAGATTTCTCCTTTGAAACCATTTGTCCTTGTCAACAAACCTAATAGAAGTCACACAGTACACAGAGATGTTCTGGATACTGTGACACGGTATAGATAGACCATCAATACCTCCAGGGGTGAAGTAAAGCTCATAGTACACAACTGCAATTTCAGCAGATACTATATCACATTTAATTAGGAGGACATTACGGTCAAGCCATGTTGGGTTGGACATGTCACAGTATGGATTTAACATCGAGGGGTGGGGGGTGTTGTAACACCTGACCATATACCAGTCACACTCATTGTTGATGAGGCGCAAGATAGTTGACATGCTACACTTGCCTTTTCCATTAGTGTCTCATATATTGCCCTCACTAAACAGTGGAGGGAGACAAGCACTGGCTCAGGATGGAACTGGCAATAAATGTTCAATTATGTTGCATCCCATAAATCCTCTGGCTTTAGTGGGCAACATTTAGATACATTAACTGTAATCAATAAAATAACAAAAACCACAAATCTGGAATCTTGGAACAAATCTGGAACAAAATAACATGCACATACACAAAGAGCTTGGTTTGGCTTCAACCCTTTTGTCTAAAATAGTATGGCCTGCCATAACCTCCCTGGCCACAGGGAAGTACAGTAAACCATCTGAATTGTAATTTGTCTTTATCATCAGCTTCCTGTAACAGACAAACTGGATGCACTGGTGGCGGCACAGTGGAGAAAAAAAAACCCCAACAGGCAAGTATTATCATGCATTAAGATGGATTGTCAAATGACAGCAGGAAGAAAAAGCAACATCTATCTCTTTATGAATAACCTTGCCCGTTTCAAATTGGTGTGAGCTCGGGGGGGGTTTGGATGTATGTGTTGTCTGGATACACACACCAATCCATCTGTAGCCAAAAGCATGTTTCTCTCGAGTTCTTTACTCTTTCTACTAAGAAGATGTGTACTCATATAGCAATAGTAAGAGCTGCATAAAGTTAAAGACCCATCAATCTCTTTAATGTACCTTCTCAAATAATAACCCACTATCCTTTAAGACTCCCAGTGGTTTGTATATTACACATTTTGCTAGATACTCTTTCGATAAGAATTATTCAAAAAATAAAACAGTTTATATTAAGTCTAATGTGCTTTATGGTGAACCTCAAGATCAGATTTAAACACCCACAGATAAACGTATTGTTTAAAGCACCTCTCACACCTCATTACATTAAACTCTCAACCTGATAACAGATTTATGAAGGTAAATTGAAACAGCTACAGCTATCGACAGACATAACAATTACCAGGACATCAGGACATGAAAAGTCTGGAACGTCACAAAACAGGAGAACAAATGTGAGCTAATTGTTTCTGATTGCTTTAATAGCACAAGAAAAATATCTTTTTTGTAATGACAAGAAGCCAGGAGAAACAACATTGACTCTGAAGGTAAACAAGATTAGAGTTTTGTTTTTGTTGTTTTAAGAAACACAAACACAAGAAGCACATCTTATGTTTTTGTGGTCCAATCCTACTGTGAGCCACTTTACTATACTGCAAAAAAGACTTCTGACCTCCTTAAAACTCAAGTTGCAAAGGTAATGACACTATAAAAAGCAACTATCATTGTGAACTTGGAGGGGATAGTAACCACCACCAAATTAATTTGTGCAGGGAAGACAAAACTAGTAATTTTACAGGTATAATAAAGTCATTCAAGCATCTTAAAAAATAGAGGGGTATGTGTGAGCCCATCTGCTCATCTATTATATCCAGAAGCATGACTGCAAACTGACTGAAAATTGTAAAAAAAAAAAAAAATTATTAAAAGCACACACAGCAATATGTAAGATCAAGATGTTGTCAAATCTTGATCACCCAGTTTTCCAATGAAGATGGCTATCAAGGCAACCATTTGTCTAATGGAGTGCACCCTTACGGCACGTTGAGGATCCCAGTCAGCTACCAGAGGAGTCTGTGAAATGCAGTGACAGAACCAATGAGTGGATTTCTGTTCCAGCAACTGGATATATGGCAGGTGCTCATTGAAACAAGTGACTGACAATCACCGTCCACTGAAGACACCATGAAATGTACAGTACTTTTCATGTGAATGGGTTGTGATAAACTGTCTCCGAGGTAGTGGTTTGAGTCTTGTTAGCTAAATAAAGATGTAAGTGCAATACCAGATGATGAGAATTCAAAACCCGAGCGGGCAGAGAATTCAGAGTGGGGAATTGAGACCGGTGCAGCCTATGTCGTTTATTCACATTGTTATTTTTTTGATTTTCATACTCAATTTCCTCTCACATAGTGCAAATCATTATGGCTGAGTGGCTGAATAGATCAACACGTTCCGCTGGCTTCTGTTGTGTCTCACCAATTCCATTCATAAGAGACTATTGTGCATGTGATTACAGGACAATAATATGAAGAAATTGATTGTTTATTGCACAACACACAATGTTTTCACTCGTTTGCTCGTATAGTGGTGCAGGCCTGGAGGTATTGAGTGGAGCCAATCCCCTGTGTTGCCTGAGTGGATCACTGGGTAAGCTTTTAATTACTCTGAGGGACAGTTCAGTGGCATTACACGCCGGGTAAACCCGTGCAAACACATTCAGACATACACATCCCGGATAAGAGGATGAAGATCCCACACAATCGCAAGGAAAGTATGTAAACATTTTAGATGAGACATCATTGACAAGATGCCACAAGTTTGGAGGCCAACTGATGTTGTATCTTAGGATAAAGATAACACACCAGGCAGTATGTGTGTTGGCAGGATTTTCATAAGGCATTAGAGAAAGACAAACAATCCAACTTCAGGTTGGTGAGGAGATAAAGAGGATGAGTGGTAAGACAGCATATCCCACCAGTGTCACCATCTGAACAGCTCTTGAGAATGCCAATAAATAAAACTAATACTGAAAGCAGCCAAACACGCTGAAAGTGAGATCACTGCTCCCCTAGGCAGGAATGAATAAAGCTTAGTGAGCAAGGTGTACACAGATTCTGTTTCTGCATCGTTGTTTGTCTCTAAGTTGGAAACGTGCTCCAGTGTGCGACTGCACAGATCTTTGGGAAGAGTCAACCTGTGCAAACCCCAAGAAGACTCACGGCAAACTGAGCGAAGAGAGTCAAAATCCTGAAAAGTCCTTAATTCTTCATTTTTCTTCAATCTATGATCTGTGTCCTGTTGAAAACTAAGTGACATTGCAAGCAAATTGTATGATATGTGCCCAGGCAGGCATGAATGCAGTGGCATATTTAGGGTCACAGCATGTGAACTACGTACCTCAGGGGGAATGTAAACTGGTGCTCAGCAGCTACTTTCTTGGGTTCATTTCCTACCGACTCAACAGGCCATGTTGATGGCCTTCAGTCACAAGTGCTCTCAGAAGTCGGTCACGACCATGCTGTGTGGAACAGCCACTGTAAAATCAATACCATGTTTTTATACCTCTAGAGAGCTTGGTGCAGAGCTCCATGGCTGTGACACAGAAAAGACAACAAACTCGAAGATATCTTGATTGAATCACCTTCATTTCTATTTTTTTATGGTAATGGAAAAAGATTATGTGACTGGAGTGTCTAGTTCTCTTGCTCTAGCTGATGTGATTAATGAATAACTTTCCTACAACATCAAAATTAATTTTTTTAAAAGCTTCTGAGAGCGACCGTGATAATCTGGTACAGAATACTGCACAGGGTCGAGTACCCACAGGTGTTGGGTTGTCAGGCCCATATTTATAGTATGGGAGGATGCCACATGAGGGTAATGGCAGGTAATGGTTTGGGTTTCGGGTTTATGGGGGCAGGAGTGTGTGGGTTTGCAAAACTGGACTCGTAAAGGATTAGTTTCTTTGAGAAAGTCACCTTTAGAGCTGTTATACATAAGGAACAAAATACCAGTTGTCAACCTGTAAGGACGCTAATACACAGAGACCAACAGTTAGGATCCAGCCATAGTTGTACTGTGAATATTGTAAACACTATAAAACAATATATAGCTTGTCTTTAGACATGTAATGTCCAGCATGGGTAACAACTGTTATAGACGAATCTGAAATCTTTGCAGCCCCAATCCCTCAAACCCTCTGACAATAAATACTCAATGTGTGCCAGACGAGTGTTGGAAGGTCCTCGATTTTTAAGAAAGAGACAGCATTTTGCAACTTCAGATGTTTCTCAGGACATTTTCCATGCTGGAATGAGCAGCACAACCCATTCAATAAATTCTTATAACTTATTTGAGGTGTGCTTAAAAGGCTCTTCTCTAAACTGACTCCACACATTTGATATTTCCACACTCAGGCAGCCGTGGGCTGTTTTGGAGGATATCGAAAACAGGCTTTAAAGTGTCCAACATAGAGAAGGTGGACACTGGAATTGGACCCATCACTCACACTTACTCATACCTGCAAGCTTTTTAAGCCATCCCGTGAAACAACCATCTTTATTTTTGATCTGTGGAATGTGACCATTCAGAAATTTGTAAAGTACTGACATTTTTTCTAATTTAATCCTGCCTTGTATTTCAGTAAAAAAGGAATAACTGTTTGCCACCATTTGCTGCTGCAAAAAAAAAATACAAAGTATATGGATGGAAAAGACAGTATAGATATTTAGGTTTTGCTTATCAACAGGATGTGCTGTGGTGGAGTGACCTTGTCTGAAGTAATATATGATACTCACATTGATTTGACATGTACCTTTATCCTGCATATGTCCCATTTTATCATTCCAAGGAGACAGGGATGGTGACATTCCCTTTTTCTCAAAGTTTGTCAGCGCAGGTGCAGGTGTGTGTGTGTGTGTGTGTGTGTGTGTGTGTGTGTGTGTGTGTGTGTGTGTGTGTGTGTGTGTGTGTGTGTGTCAGTGTGGGCAAAGCTTTGCTCTGTTCTGAAACATATTTCCAGACCCTGGTGCTTGGGTTGTGGGGGAAGAAGAGAAGGGAGATTGAAATGTAAGGAGATGCCGCGGTGGCGCCACAGTGATCTAAGGGGTGCCACAGAGACGCCTGTCAAGGGTGGGAGGGGGCCCTGTGATGTTGACGTGTCTCTGTCTGCAAAGGCTGACAATCTGCTCAAACTCTTCAGATGAGAGTTGTGCGTGCATGCGTGCGTGCATGCGTGCGTGCGTGCATGCGTGCGTGCGTGCGTGCGTGTGTGTGTGTAAATCAAGGAATTTGGGTATTCTTTATATGCAATGAGTGTGTTTGTATGTCAGTTTTGCTCATTGCGTAGGCGAGTGCACGCGCTTTGTAGATGTTGACTTTGATTTGAATATATCCAAAGAAGGTGCAGCCTACAGCACTGCGACGGGTTCAAAGGCAAAACGACCCAATTAAAACCAGAAAATTGTATTCCCATTTAGAACCCATGAATACAAGTAGATGCAGCTTCTGACTTATTATAAAACAGTATTTTATTATTGTACTGCTTGACTGACAAAAGGCAAAACAACATGTATAATTCTGCTTCATTTGCTGTGATTGAAGTCAGTTTGCTCAGAGATCTCAAACAGTCTTATGGCCATAAGTGGGCAATTATGAAACTATACAATCCACATCAAAATCTAATATTTTGTATCTTACTGATCGTAATAAGAAAAATCCCATGAATTATTTCTTCATTTATTTTTTATTTTTGCTTGAGAAAAAAAATCTGTGGAATCTCATCTACTTTGGCACCACAATTTCATTCATGTTCACTCACATGACATTAGTAGAAATGTCAACTCACTATAATTTTCCACACTGTGTGCCCTGACATTTTAATTAATTTAGCAGTTTTTGACCAGTGCACATTCAGTTTGGATACAGATGAGTTGGCCTCATTGGAGCTCTGCTGTTGTATCATGTTGCTTTGAAAACTCACAGTAGGAGGCTTGATTATTTTTTGAATGACTAATACTGCCACTGCCACATGCATTTTCCAGCACATCCATGTTCTTGAGTATTCTCATCTCTTGGTTTGTGGAGTGATATACCACTTCCTAGCTCCTAGCCAATCTCGCACATATTGTTAAATCAATATGTCCACTGACGAATGCTCACCCTGACAGATTGTGGGTGACAAAAATCAACTCAAGCAGTTTTTGCTTGTCCGTTTAAGAACCCATATGTATATGGGGAATGAGGTGATGTGTCGGGCTTAGGGGACAGTATCCCTATTACAATTACAGCAGAACTCTCCTGAGGATGAGGTTGAAATAGAGTTCACATGAAGGTATATACATGGCAAAACACATCTCAGAAATGTACGGTGGTCAGTATGTAGAGTCTCATGGCCACGGGCCACATCCACCCCCAAGCCAAATGCCAAACAAGAATGGTTGGTTTCACATGTTGTGAGATGTAAGTGATTTTCATTTCATTAGAACACCATTTTAGATATTATTACAGTATTGAATTTGAACATTAGAATCATTTCCTAAAAGTAGCATCCATAAGTCCAATGTGGTTATACTGGTTGTGAACAAGAACATTTTATGGCCTTCACAATAGTAAAATCTGCCCATCTCTGTTTGAAATTGTTTGCATGTTTGCATATATGAATGTCTGTGTGTGCGATGCCATGCCCTGGCATCATTTTCACCCATTGCTGGGATAAGCTCCAACCCCCATGACCTAAAGGTGAATCAATTTGGAACATAATATAAATGGTCTCCTTTTTATGGATTCATTTGCTGTGGCTCTTAGGAAGGTCGGTAGCATTTAATTAACTACATACCAACAGCCAACTAATGATGTTATAATGCGAATATATGAACCATAGCTCCTTAAACTTAACATCAACACTTTTGCTTATAATAAATAGCTCCCATAACTTAATTTATTTCTAAGTTACCTCATACAGAATTCGCCATGTGTAATGTTCAAGTGTTTTGGGACCCCAAAAGAACAAAATCCAAGTGAGAATGTGTGAAAGTCAGCAGGGAAGTTATTAGTGAGAAATAGTGTTATTTTTACATTTCTGACTCATCCCTATTTACTTGTACTTTTCTGCCACCGTGAGACTTGTCCTGTATGACAACGAGCTAAACATTATTAAAAGTAAGAACAGCATACTTCTGCAAACTTTTTTGTGCTACACTGCAGTATATTAGGGCGATGTTCGTCACCACTCCCTGTAGCTGCTAAAAATTGCAACAGATACTGATGGCATATTTATGAATATGTGGCTGCCAGAGTGATTGTAGCACAAAACAAGATCTGACAGTGACATCTGACTCCAAGGATCGTGTTTGCGTCAGACGTGTTACCTCACTTCCATTCAAGTAATGATCCAAGGCAAAAAACAAAAAAACAAAACAAAAATAAAAAGGGGGGGGGGGGGGGGTGGGGGGTTGAAGCTTAAGTGACTCATTCACACTCCCCCTCAGTGACAGCAGAGGAGTGGCCTCCTTACTTGACAAAACCGTCATCAGTGGCTTAAGGGAAACTCCTTCTGGGTCCTCGAGGGTCTCAATATTTTCTGTGCAGCTCCTTAGCCAACGAAAGAAATTAGACACAATAAGCGAGCAGTCAAATCTGCTGTGAGGAGGCTTGGCTGGCAAAGGCAGCCTGATTCTCAAGTGGTGCATGAGCAATTTCCTAAATGAACACATCTCTGCTTTCATAGGGGCCCTGAACTGTAGTTGATTGTCCTCCTCTCCTTGCTACAGAAGTCATTTGCCAATAGGCTAATGATTTGCAAGTAGAAATAATAAGATAAAAGATAGAAATACCTGGAAAATATTGACTTGGTAAGTTAAATCTGTATTTTGACATCCATAACTTGTTTCTTGTTCAATATTTGTAAACCTATTTCTGTTCAATTTACATGTATGCATTTTTGCCACTAAGAAGAAAATTATGTCGAAAAAGAAGATTGTTTCATGACATCTATGAAATGAGTTTAGTTCACAATCCACGGTTCACGTCACAGCCCCGTCAGGCAGTGATGTTTTGAGCTGAACACAGAGTGCGAACATGCCGATTGATAGCGGCAATAACTTTCGCAACGCAATAGGGTCAGCATGCCCTAATCAGCAGAGAGCAGAATGTACACAAAGTAATTACATCAGAAAGGTCTTTAAATGTGTAGAAGGTTGATCATTAACAACTCGCCTATATTCAACCTACGTTCATGGTTTACCATTCAGTTGTTAAGACAGCTGACTTAAAACCAGATGAAGTTCTCGTGAGGAAAAAAATGATCAAGAAATCACAAATTAACCTACTAATGCAGACCTTACCAGTGGTGACAGTTGCAATGCAAGATGCTCATGACTCTGTAACACATACGCAACATATGACCAGTATCTTCCACATGGGCACATCAAATATTGGCACTATAAACGTTTTGACAATTATTAGAATTAATTCTCTCCATGTGGCATAGAGATTCCCGACATCTTATCTTGTGGATTAGGATACAACCCAAAATAGTAGGCTTTATGTTAATAGAAAGAATTAAGATGTAAGATGTACTGACAACTGAGAATGATGATTGACAAATCATTCTTTTCTTTAAATAAAAACAGTGCTTCTGAGTAACCCATAAAGGTGGAATTATTGGATAAAAAAATGCTGGCAGTTTTATGACTATGTCACCTGTCATGACACCAGACAGAGGACACTGAATAAAGACAATGAAATGGTCATCCTCTTGGATGGAAGGATGTTCATTGGCATTAAAAACATCCTGCAGCACACTATCAGTTCAATAGATAACGGAGCGCTTGCTTCGACTCAGCTTGTAATGCCTTTTTATTCCTGTTCTTCAAATTGACACAGAACTTGCCAAAAGCATTTGACACTGAGCACTCAGCCCGAAGAGATTTCACGCGGGTCACGTTTATATGCTGGCCGTCAGTGCTGCACTATCTCATGCACAAATAAACTGGGAAGAAGAAAAAAAAAGGACTCACAGGTGTATGCCAGCATGTCAAAAAGCTGTGGCGAAATAATATCAATGCTAAATGCATGAAAGATTTCCATGTTGGCAGGCAGCATGTAAGAGAGCAGTCCTGAACTACTCCATGTCTCATACTCATCTGCATCTGTCACAATTCCCGTTTCCAAGCCCTGCGGTCATGTCACGCAGACATGTGGAAATAGCTGTTGAGAGAGACGCAGTGAGAGTGAGGTAGAAAACAAGGGCTGGGAGAGAGAAATATCAAGCTATGATGAAATGAAAGCAAGAGGGATAAACAAGGGAACGGATAGAGAGAGTAGAGACGTGAAAAGCAAGGTAGGAGGCAGGAGAGAAAAAAGGAAGCGGGTAAAGAAAATCATCAAATCAAGTTGACAAGGAATGTTGATAGCTGTGCCAGACGTCTTCCAATTTAAAGTGTCTTAACTTCTCATTTTCAGAGTAATTTAGACAGCTATATAGAAGGATCTCAGCTTCTTTTTCTTACACAACAAAAGTGTACTAATTTACACTTGAGCATGTTTGATCACAAATTTGTGCAAGTGAATTATGCTTAAGTCTTGGATGTTCTCTGCATGGGTTTTTGTTTATTTTCTCATGTGAAGGCCTTCATCTTGAAATCAAAGTTGTTTCTGAATATATTGTATGCACCCCTGCGAAACAGGCGGCTTATTTTTAATTGCACAGGTCATCATGAGGTGAGCAGGACGATTGCACTTGGATGTGCTTAAAGGTGCAGAGGACTTTAAAAGCATTGCTGTCAGAGAAATATATTCATTGATAATTATGAGCTACATAGGTTGGTCATTTTAAAAAGGAAGCGAGGAGGAAATTACCATTTGAGATATTTAAAAACCCGACATCGGGTCCACTTAAGTAGAGGCGCAAATCACAACGCAGCAGAAACACTGACGTCATATTGACACACCAATTAGAAGAGTCATGGAACACCCTGTGGTAATATCCCCAGACATAATTGCGGCGCTAAAATAGAATGATGGCTAGATCAATACAGAAAACCTTCGAGGGAGAGAATGTGCATGTGTGCGCGTCTGGCTATGTGTGAGAAAGGCCAAAGCCGAACTTCATTGTGTCGAAGTCGATCTGTAGAAAGAAAAAAAGGTGAGAGAGTGCACTGGGAAGAGGGCTCCCAAAGGATACCACCATTTCATAGCACAGTGCACGCTGGTACCTCCTAGGCTGGAACTAATTGGTGCGAGATTAACTTTCCAGTGGGATATAACGACCCCGAGCAATGCCACACATCTGTGGATCAGTGACATCGGAAAGGGGCCAGTTTCCACACCACGCACTGCAAGTGATTATTTGGTCCGGGACTGTCTGGCTGCAGCTTTAGCCCAATGGGACAAAAGTCACATGCTCCCAAAAATGCTCCTGGGCTGCATTCTGGTTATGAGAATAGGTAGGAGAGGACTGTGTGTGTGTATGTGTGTGTGTGTGTGTGTGTGTGTGTGTGTGTGTGTGTGTGTGTGTGTGCGTGCGTGTGTGTGTGTGTGTGTGTGTGTGTGTGTGTGTGTGTGTGTGTGTGTGTGTGTGTGTGTGTGTGTGTGTGTGCGTGCGTGCGTGCGTGCGTGCGTGCGTGCGTGCATGCGTGCGTGCGTGTTGCACCTGCAGATACTGCATGATGGTTAAATCAATATTAAATAGGATCTGAGGAAGCGAGACGTGGTCTGATTAGAAGCTGTGGCACACATAAACATGCATAAAGGATATCAAAAGTTCTGTTTTTATGATATTTGAAACTAAGTAGGACAGAAAAGTAAAGAAAAGTAGGCAAATCACCCTGCACAGCTAAACGAGAGGACAAATTGTTGTTCATCCTTGGCCGTGTATGCACTTCTTGATTGTGCTAAGGCTGCGTTATTTAACGCCACATTAGCCTTCAAACAAACCTGTGTTTTCCTCACACCCACCTCTTCTTCCACCACCTGATCTCGACAACCTGAGGGAAGCATCGGTCAATTTCCATGTTGAACTACCGGTTGATATCGGACAGGATTGCTGTTGACATGTTGATCTTCGCCGGCATCGATCCAACCCCTGTTTGATTATTGGATGGCAGCTTGTTTTGGCAGGATTAGGACTTCAACCTACAACTAAACCCAGCTGCACTGCTGTTTGAGCATTGTGTTTTTGGTGTGTTCACACAGTGACGCACAGCAGCATTTCACCTTGACAAGAAAATACTTTTATTGTTAAAGTGGATTCATCCAATGATATGCAAAAATGTTATTCAAGGCACTGTATTGAAGTACAACCATTGCAATGAGCTTAAAAATAAATTTGATAAAAATGCAACATAAAGAGATTGTCTATGCCTAAGATGCAGATCTAGGAGCTTCACAGGTTGTTTTTTTTAATATTTGTACAAAGAAGCACGCACACACAGACAGATGTGATCAGTTTATACTTAATGCTTACAACCCAGGTCGTTAAAATAGATATTTTTTTGGAGTAACTACGCATTAAGCTGATTCAGTATTGTCATAAGCAGCCATACCAGGGCTGATTGTGTCATCTTTCTCTCATACATTAATGAGAAAAGAAACACACACACACATGCACGCACACTATCACTGCTTTTCTCTATATACCCCAGAACGCACACTATCCCTGCTTTTCTCTATATACCCCAGAGGCGAACAATTGTCAGTTTCACCCAAGATGCCTCCGCTTATAATAGGCCTTGTGACAGAATGCATAGTGCCTTGGAAAAAAAAAAAAAAGTCATTCATCCAGGAAAGGAGCCGTCTTTTGCAAAAGGTTTGGATCTAAGTCAGATGTCCCAGTTGTCACAGTAGACTTGACAAGGTGCAGCAACCACAACTCATTTCACCTGTCAACGGAGGGTGTATCGACACATGAAGCAAAACTGTGTTTTCATGGGTGATCTGCACGCAGCAGTGGAACTAATTTTGCGACGCAACCAGACTATTTGTGGGTCATATCCCCTTTCAGGATGTGTAGCATTTCATAACGCATCAATGGCTCCCCGCCATCAGTGAAATTGTTGAGTTTGGACTTCCAGCGTGACATGGAAGTCACTTTATTTCGGTAAAACCACCACGCTGAGGCCTAACCGAAAACACTACACCTGTAGTCACCATGTGAAGCAGCGTGAAATATGGTTAAATGAACAGAATGAAGGTGACACCATTCAGGATGACGCCCTGCAAGGTGGAAGAGTTTGCCCCCGTTTCTGTGACTTAATTTATATCCTGGATTTTGGTTAATCCAATTCAGAAGTGACACACATTTACACCTCTATATAGTTTAGAGTCAAACTTTATAGACAAATGTATGTTTTTATGGTGAAGGCAGAAATCACACCACTAAGAGAAAACCCAACACGCAGAGAGAGAACATGCAAACACAAAAAAAACCCACCATAAAACAAAAAAAAGGTACCCAAGTCCATGCAACCTGGACTCAAATCAGCAACCTTCCTACAGTTAGTTCTACATACACTAACACTTACATACCACCACTGCCTATCACGCTGAAATAAAGTGCTTCAAGTGGTTCTGTTTTCTTTCTATAAATGCATCAATCTGATAATCCTACAGGAACATAGTTCCTACAGAATAAGGTGTCTCTTTGTACACTTGCAAGGTCACAGCAGGACTCCAGTTATGCAACTGGTCATTTTCTCATTATAGGTCCAATCCTTGAAGACCTCAAATGGCATTGCTTTATTGTTCAAAAAGGTACATGCTGATACTAGCCAGACATAAAACAGCCCTGATATCTGTATTCCTTTTTCAGACAATCTCTGTAAGACAATCTCGATCTACTTAGTTTCGTCTTTGTTCTTTTCAAGTTGTCAATTTAATCCTTTGTGCTACTTATAACTTTCTAATCTTTTGTGTTTTGATGTACTTGTTTGTGTCTTTGATTTGCATTTTGTCCTTTATAGGCTAATATTATTTCCTCTCTGTTAAGCATTTGTTGTTTTAATTTGAAGAAAAGGGTCCATAAATAAAATCAATCAGTGCTGCAATCCTCCTCCTGGTTCGGCATGTCAATGTTATTGTAGCACTGAACACACATTAACTGTGCTAGTGAAAAGAAAACAGAGTTTCCTGTAATTTGTGAGAAATGGAACATTAAAGTTGGCGCCAGCATGCTAATCTACCTACAAATTGTTGGGATAATTCAGTGAAATTATCGCTCAAATAGATATATCACCATTGTTCTGTTCTTTATGAATTTGTTCAGGACTCATTTAAGTTTCTGGTGCCAATTCTGTGATAATGATTATCTGTGAGCTGGGCTCTGAGCAGTTATAAAAACACCTGACCTGGACTCAGTACCCGACGTGGTCAGAAAAGCTGTGTCCTAATTCAGTGACTGCATTGTTTCAAGGTTGCTTTTGAAGACAACAACAGATCCCAAAGTTGTATCCTTTACAGCCCCACATACCCCAGGATTCACAATGGAATAATTTACATTACAAATGTGACATTCCTCGCTATTGTACATCCTGAAACCCACAAAAGATTGCAGTTATTGACATGCGGTGATATACAGAAGAGGTCAGTACTGGCTTTCAACTCCACCAAATCATAAACAAAACAATGGTTGGATAAAACAAAATGTGTGTGATATAATTTTTATTTGTCATTATACCCCGGTACTGAGGTCAAAGCTGCCAACAAACGGGGTAAAGACGAAGGCAGCAGCTCTTGAATGAAGAAAGAGGTTTAAACCTGCAACTTTTAACTTAAACTTTGCTAAATGGCAAAACATATGATACATCCAAAAATGAATTACCGGGCTTTGGATTACGTCAAATACACAGTGAGATTCCTTAGCAATGAATGAAGTTGCAAACTTTCTATGCACTATTTATTGAAACAATTTAAAACTAACCAAAATATTCCCCTCGGGGTGCCACAGTGTATTGTGTTTTTTCAGTCAGCACAGTTAAGCCTCTTGGGACAACATTTGTTGGGACAAAATATCAGGGCCATCCCATAAGGAGTAATTAGGATACATTTTAGTCAGGATCTAAGAGGAGGACTGACCCAGGAGCTATTCCCACAGCCATGCAGGAAGCAAAGAGACAGCCAACAAAGCACATACCTTAATAGTGAAGTTACGATGGTTTTATGGCTTTGATTTAGTTCAACTGTGCCGTCTGTGGGTTTGCCAGATGTTGGTTTCCCATTGCCAGACACTTGTTTAGTTTGGCCTCTCGCCAACAGCGTCGACAACTGGACACATCGGACAGTTAAAGCAATGTAGACTGGGCTGTAACTCCACAGTGAGATTAGCATGGCTTACAGGCTTTTTTTTTTTTTTCTTCATTTTAATCACACAGGAGTATTAGATTCACTGTGAAAATATTTCTATTATGGATTTTTCTTGGCAATGTTATTTTTTATGTGTGTGTGTGTGTGTGTGTGTGTGTGTGTGTGTGTGTGTGTGTGTGTGTGTGTGTGTGTGTGTGTGTGTGTGTGTGTGTGTGTGTGTGTGTGTGTGTGTGTGTGTGTGTTCTTTTTAATACAATAATGAACGCAGTGCACCCATCCTTCCTCAGTGACGCTATTTGTGGATATGCTGCTTACTGTTGTGCAATTGTAGATGCATTGGGGACAACCGGCTGGATAAAAAGTGCAGCGTTCAATATATTTGCCACAGTGGGAAACAAACAGAGCAAAGATATATTTGAGCCGTTGATGAGATTATTTTTAAAAAGCCATTTAACTTCGGCGGGCAGAAGATAACATATTGTAGCACACCTCCACCCTTACATTTACTGTGAAATAGGGGGCAGACCTTGAGTTAAAGGTGACAACAGTACACAGGTTATGTCATGCATAAGGATTACCCAGTTCAGAATATAATCATCTTGTAATACTCTAATGCCACAGGTTAATCCTCTCTCTTTACGTACACATAAGACTACAACTCATTCCTACTGATAGGAGCTAATAATGCTGTATATCACACTCAGGAAACAATTTAAGTCTCAGTTCCCTCAGAATGAATGCATCTTGTGAAGGATGGTTTATTAACTGTCAGTATTTTCCGAAATGATGCCTGTCCAGCGAAGACTTACTCTGCCTTACCTTTGGTATTTCTTCTTACTACTTCAGTAAAACATGTTCAAACAAAGTCACTTTTTTTACGCTTTAGCTTTTACAAAGAGTTTTGTCATGCATCATTTATAATTTTGATGTATAGAGATAAAAATGACCGGAACTGGAACTGTATACTATAAATTGGGATAGTTCTCAGCGAAGAGTCCCAGAAATAGCTTGCGTTATGAAAGAAAGACTAAAAATGTGTTAATTTGCAATTACTGATGAATGTCTTTCTCAAAAAGCGGTGCACATACTGTACATATGGGCCACTATTATAAGAAAAACTTTATCATGCAACTATAGTATGCTCCGGTAGTTTGCAAAGATAGCACATCTTTTCTGAACAAAGTAAGAAGGGTATCAAAAACTAATTATCAATTCATCCGCCATCATATGTCTGGCCTTTTAAATGTCCCCTCACCTGGTTTATTTGGGATACTAAATAATGAGGAACAGAGACTGCTTCAGGCACACACCGATGAATCTCTGGAAAACTTTAAGTGCTGGAAAATTGAGTTACGTAAAAGACAAGACTTTTGAATTAGACAGGAGTGGATGTGCATGATGTGAGCAACAATACGACAGCAACCCAAAAGATGAATCAAAGCTGCATCAATAATGTAGACAAGATGCTATTTTTATGCTCTGAAGAATGAGTTAAAGACCTGAGTCTATGCATGCGTGTCTATTGTTTGACAATATGAAAGCACAAAAATACATGCACATAGACAGGTAAATAATTCACACTTACTAAACTGAGGATGCTAAAACTTGTTGAGGTAATATTTCTCCAAACCACCAGAAAGAAAAGAAAGAGTGAAGAGCAGACGCAACACTTGTAAACTTTCCTGGTTTAATACTTACACAAGTCAAACATCCAACCATCCAGCCAACTGGCCAAGTTTACATTAATAGGGCCAGAGATGAAATTGATAAATACTCTCCAAATACCAACAACTAAACCAATATCCCCTTTACATACCAGACATTTTAACATCTGCTGCATTCTATTAAGTATATTGACAAATGAAAGTGCTTTCCGAAATTCTTCAATGTCACCACAAAGTGTCACTTTAGTCTGATGGTGTAATGTAAAAAGCCTGTCACCTCTCAGAACAAAGCACTTTGCAGCCTTCAGCATGTTAGCAACTCCCCCTCGTGGTATCACTTTGATGCAAAAGCTGTTTGGGGGGCAATGAGGTAGCTAGCTTTTAGCCATCTGCTGTTTGGTTCTGGGTCTCGGTGCTATGTGATGTATTTTTACTCAAACAGTGTGATGTCCGGTGGATAAATTAAGAACAGGAGTGACTTTTATCTTTCCTTATCTTCCTGCAGGCCGGATTGAGCCATCGTTGAACCCTCTTGCAGGCTGATTTTAGCTGGAGGACAACATGTTCACGGTATATATGCTATTTATTTCCAAGCTCTTATGAAGAGCAAAATAAATATGATGATTAGGATGGTTATGAAATGTATATATTGTGTTCAAAATACCAACCTAATATGCCGTTGGCAATTGGACAACACTGGCCTGACTTACTGAGATTCTGTCCAAAGCATGCTATATTGCTTGCTCGTGCATTTTTCTGGTAAGAATAATACCATGAATACCGTCATCTGCAAATGATTTGTAAGATCTCGTAGATGTGAAACACAGAAAGGTCTTTTAATAATATAGTGTGAAGGGCCAGCTGACTCACATAATAATTTCAAACCATGCCTGATGTTTCATATTCATGTATTCAAACATACTAAATCAATATTGTTTGTTAATTAAGTGTTGGAAGATCAGCTTCTATATGTGTGGGCTCATTATATATATATATATATATATATATATATATATGTGTGTGTGTGTGTGTGTGTGTGGGTGTGTGTTATAGATCTTATCAGACAGGGGTACTGTGGTAAATTGTCAGTTTTTTCAGACAGGCATACAAACAAGATAGTTCAAGGTAGGGGTGTAATTTTTTTTTTTTTTTTTTTTTTAATCATCAGAAGAAGAAGTAGCAGAAGCAGGATTTTTTTGTTTTTTATTCCGAGTAGCAATTAAACACTAATGTAAATCCTAAAAAATAGCATGACTGCTGTCATATGTCTGGCCATATTATTAAACAGTATCAATATCTGACATGAAGTAAGCTATTTTGAGAAATACATGTTCTTTTTGCACTGCTGAAACACTGAAATGGCTCTATGATGAGATGACAGTGCTGGTATCGGCCCCCAGCTACTTACCCTGGATATAATCTATGACACATTTTCTACCATTCATTCATTTGAAATTAATAAGCACCATACTAAGCAGACCTATTTTAATCCTACAATAAGAAAAGTAATAAGTAAAAAGAAATTAGGAGGCAAATGATGAGTTCCATTCTTAATGCTTTTACAGTATAAAACAATGAAAGTTCTTCTATCTTGTTTGTTCTATTAGTCACTCTTCAGGCCTTTCATTCACTATCTCAGGACATTGTGGTAAAAATGTAGCCATTTCTTGAGTGCTGTTCGTGTGGTTGCAACTCTCACGCTCGCATAACAGATGCTGGTCTGTGCAAGTACAGCGAGCCAGGTTTGGTTGTCTGGTGTGACCAATGACTCAGCCACTCATCATCAGTGTCTCACTCGGCACACAGCTCCTCACGTCTTCTGTGGAGTGTTTCTAATATTCAAATAATCTGTCCTCACTTATATTAAAAGGGCCAGAAAAATATCAGAAACACCTCTCAAGAGCTCAATGATGGAAGGGAAAAAAAAAAAAAAAAGATTAATCAGGTTTTGCAGGTGCAATGATTGAGTGTATGCAAATCTTAATATGGGTTAAGTACAGTAATAAATAAATCACAAAGAATTTTGATAGATAAAGAAAAAGTATCATCGAGCCGATTGCTATGAATGAATTACATACCATGCAGACAGATTTACAGGGATCACAGTGTACAATACTCACTACTGAGAGCTAAGGGTCAGAGCGAGCCAGTAAAAGAGGTCAAACTGCAACCATAAACCTAATCCAATTCCATCCAAAGAAAGCTTGACAGCTTAAATCCCAACCCGGGAATCAGAGAGGCAGTCCAAGGTAGAATTTGATTACGAGCATTACGCATTCATCACAGGAGCATCAATATGACAGATGGCTTCATACACTGTATTAGTTTTACAGCTTGTCACGTCTCCGATTTTGTCACAAAACCTTTTGAACTGCACACACAAAACTCAACTGTGGCAACAACAGTTGCGCGAGATGGTGTTTGTCCAATCAAACATATTTACAGGAGCGTTTACCTACAGTGCTCAACAAACAGACTAAAAATTGTCACAAGTGGAATGTGTAGAAGTCCACAGCGCCTCTGTCAGCCGGGTTTCATCATGTCTGACAGCATGACACCTCAAACAATGCTGGAATAATTGGCACCTTCTTTGAGCAGGTTAAATAAAAGTGCTTTCTGTGAGAGTATTGCTATGCAACTCCAAGGCGTAGAGCTGGTACTGGTCTTCCTTCACCATCATGAACAGCAACTGTCAACTGAACAAAGTGTTTCACAAGGTAATTAAAGGCCATTTAAATAATTGCATATGACATTTTGTGTTACCTTACTTTTTATTGCATTACCAACAAGATCACAGTTGCTGTAAGTTTGGATCCCTGTGCCTGGTCTACATACTTCTTTTATGAGATCTAGAAAAATCTTATTGTACATACTTCTTTTATAAGAACTAGAAAAATCAAATTCTTCCAGAAAGCAGAGAAGCAGAGCTTTGCCAGTGATAATTGGCTTGCAGATGTTCTGCAATATGGGCATCCATCACAGACAAGATTTAAGTTAGTAAAGTGCGTGATATGGTAGGTATGCAGGGGCAATGGTGGCCTTAAGGTTTAATAAACAAGCTTGGTTAAACACTTTGGTCTAGAAAAAACTTAATCTTTGATAGGTGAAAGCAAACATTCCTATTTCCACCACTGTGGACCCTTGTGCAACAGCATTGCATCATGGTTGCATGCTGCTTCTACCAGATGCTTCTACAGAATACATTTTGCTGCATCAATGTAAACACATAATTAATTACATCATTTAAAATATGTAAAGTTAAAAGGTATCTCGTAATTTGTGGAAAACGAGGAAATATCAACTCATCAGCATGAATCCCAAATACATCCCGGCATCCTAGCATTGGAGGGTTAAATGTGCAAAAAAAAAAAAAAAACCCAGCTGAAAACAACATGATCTGGAATGAGCAAACTGTTTTCTTTTTATCAAAACAAGTTGAGGAAAATCAAATTTATTTGCAATTGTTCTAAATGTTGAAGAGCTGAATGCAAATTCTGGCTACAAAAGATGATATTTTCGAGCAGATCAGTGAGCAAAGAGTTATTACTGATTATAAATCTCAGCCTCCCCAGCGCGTGACCGACTGAGGGCCTGTTCTGCATGCTGCATGATACAGATTATGAAGTACTTTGAATGACTGACCTAATCCATTGCAAATGTCTATCTAACAGAGATTCTGGGTTGGCAAATGTGGCATTTTTGCAATAACATTGCTCTCATTAGGTAATAGTTATTATGCTAATGTTGAGCCCTCTTCTCTGTGTGCCTGCTGGATACTCTGGAGAAGCAATGCTAAGGTGGACGGTAGTGTGCAGGCTTCCATCTAACTTTATGCTGGCAGGGAGCTGCTGTTAAAAATAGCTACAAGCTGAACACACAAGTTTCCTCCCACTTACCTCACACTGAATCCACACCACAGTATATGCCAGTGAAATATATACAGTACCTCTGTGAAGTACTTCTGTGAAGACAAATATATTCTCAAACTGCGCGGGTGCTATCTCTGTTTGTCTTTACGGTGTCATACACCTGCTGTGTCTGGGTCCATTTTCGGGCTTATGCTGCCTAGTCTGGGTGCACATTTCAGACGGAATTGACATGCTGCAAGAGTAAAGTGAGCAAACCTTCCCCCAGGCCATCAAGTGAATCTGAATAGTCAAGAACCAGTCAGATCTTTTGCTTCACTTTGTTGAGCCTCATATTCAAAACTGTCAAATCAGAATAAAAACAAATCGGAGGAGGGAAGGGAAAATCCAAGAAACAATCTTGCTATTTATATCCAGGGTGGCATTCAAAGCACTGAGATGATGTGGCACATTTGTTTGGGTAAGTTGTACATTTTTGCCTGAAAAGTCAAGTGCATGTGATGTGGGGACCATTTTGTGAGGGAAGTGAAGAGGTGCCTTGAGTTCAGGTGTCAATGTGACACTGAAAATAACAGAAATTGCCATCTTGTAGTCAAAAAAAGAAAAGTTGGATTCGGTTGCTTAACAATGTGTATGGGATTCATTTAACATTTCTTTCAGAGATAATGGTGCCACCCAGTCCGGCAAGAGATTGTTCTGTCCTTGTGTCATTTAGACATTTGGCCCCATACATTTCAGTGTCGATTAAACCTGGATTCAGTTTAGTGATCATCGACCATCGCTTCTCCCAACAATGTTCAACACAGATGGCGTTATAGCTTCAAATAAACAACACCCATGACCTCTTTAACAATAAATTAAAAAGAAAAAATTATCGTTAGATTTGTTTTTGCCTTATGCTGCTATCTAATAGGAACTTCATATGGCAACAGCCTGAACAATTACAAAGGAGGCGAGTACAGTGAAATATCCAGGCGGTCTCTTTCCAACTATTTTTCAAAAGTTGTCAAAACTATCAGAGAACATCAGAAATGCTTGGAAGAAATAAACCATCAACACAGTTGAACATTGTGGTCAGCACTCTCGCCTCATAATGAGACTAGATTTAAGTATGGGTTGGGTTTATGGGCCTTTGCATGTGTGCATGTTCTCCTTGTGTATACAGCTTTAAACCCGGGGCCTGCAGATGGAAACTACCAACAGTGAGATCTGGTACAAAGCATCTTTTCTTTAAGATTAATGTGTTATGTATGTAGTCCCTGAGAAATAAACTAATAAACTAAATCAAAACACGGTGGTTTGCGGTTCTAAATTGCAAGTTGGTGTGAAAGCATGTTTGCCCTGTGGTGGATTGCTGTCATTCTTTCAATCCATGGTCCAAAAACATGCATTGGAGGTTAATTAGTGACGAGAAATCGCCTGTAGGAGTGAGTGTGTTTTTGCATGTGACTGTCAAGGGTATACCCTGCCTTCAATCAGTCTGCCGGGATCAGCTCCCATCTCCCTGCAGCCATATTTAGGAAAAACGCAGTAGCTTTAAACAGGAGCAATATATGACCATGTGTAATTGCCCAAACTTCAGAAAACATTTTCAAGTAAACAAGTCCGTTGAAAGAGTCTACAAGTGTACACCAATATATGATTTTAAAACAGAATGTATTCAAACAAGCTAATACTAAAACACTTGTCCAAAACATGAACACCAAATGATGCATTGAAAAGATCATAGCTTTATCCTATTGGTCTCTGGGTGGTTTAGTCCAATTGTAGCTCATGGGTCAGTCAAAGTATGTCAGAGTGATTTCAAATGATATCCAGTAAGAAGTTTCTTTACTGGTATGGTCAATTATAATTTAACATTGGAAATATATATATATATATATATATATATATATATATATGCACACTTAACATGTACACTTTTAATGGTTCATGTTAAGAAAAAACGTTCTTGTTCAAATCAAACATGTATCGACATTAATGCATTCAGCCAGCTAAAGCAAAATACCTTGTTGACATTGTCTGAGAGGAGAGCTGACTGTTTCCTATTTAATGTTGCTGCAACTGAGAACAGTTAGTAGAATCCCAGACTTAAAGTAAGCAAGAGTGTGCATAATACTGTATGTCAGTTGACTGTTCTGTTTTGGAGTTTGTTGGAATCAAATTCCCCAGAAGAGGTCAACGTTCTGCTATGTGTCTTCCATGTCAAGTTGGTTCTGTCACATTTGTGCATGCGCGATGGTAAGCCAACGTAGTTGGACAAACTACCAGAAATGCATTGCCGGAGATCTCTGAGGGACTTTCAGTCATTCTACACTACAGATGGATGAATTATGTTAAAACATTTTAATCAGATAAATCAATCCACGTTAACACATTCATTTTGACAACCAGCATTAATTGAGTTCAATTGAGACAAGAAATATTTGAGATATTTGGTTGAATACATTTGACTCAACCTCAGTGGTTCCCCCTCAAAACTGTTTCTAAATGCTTGATTATCTTCCCAAACAATGAAATGGATTTTTCTCCCTTGTCACCAAGGACAAATCAAGACCATTTCAAAGATTCAAATTAACTCCAGTAGGTATCAGGCAGTGAGGAGGGCATCCATGCAAATTCCTTCTTGATTGCTTCAAGTTCACAAGGACAAAATGTGCAGCTTGTGAAACTGCCAAAATATGTGTGGCGTGTTTTCAGGAGGACTATTTAAGGTTTTATGAGCATTTTTGTTCAGCACCCTTAGAAAAAAAAAGACAAAGTAGTTTAAGTCAAAAATGATGTCATATCACTGGCTCATTCAAACCTGCAATGACCTCTTTACACAACTATTAAGCAGACACCAATGTAATATGCTCAGACATAGGAAAATAGAAACTGTTCCCCTAAGCTAGCAGGAGCTTCATCTCAGTGAGCCAAGAGAGAGTTTGTGATTCATTCTGACATGAAGGAGCAGCAGGAGATCCACAGAGGCAAAGAAAAGAAGAAAAAAAACAGCTCTGTTTCCATCACAATAATAAAGTGTTTGGTTTACTCTCCAAGGCAAGATAATTCATGGAAAACACAATAGAACAGAGTACGTTTCTGACCCACTGACCCAAGCAGACTGCATTCTTATTCCATTCCTATTTACATGTTTTACATATTCTGGTTTGTGTTTTACCTTCAAATTACAGCGCTATGCATATCACCAGAAGGAGAGTAGTCATTTATCTTTCTAATTCACTCATTAATGCCGTACATGTTCACCAGCTAACCCAGGGGTGGTGGAGGCATTTCCCATGGTCCAGTCTTCTCCGGCTCATTTCAATGTGACATGGCACTGGGGTCAAGTGGTTGTTTCAACGGACAGAGTGCATGTTTATATACACAGTATAACCTGTGGGTACTGTGTGTGCGAATTAGATAGATAGATAGAGAGCGAGAGAGAGATGGAAGGATAGAGAGAGGAGCTTTACCACTCCATGCTTGGCTCCTCTCCCTCCCTACACCCTTTTCCTTATAGTGTGCACTCACGCACCATACATCAGGCCGTGCATTTATGCCAAGCAATTGAATTCTTATTGGATATAAATCTGGGCTGTGACAAATGAGGCCTCTGTCTGCATCTTCGTCTTATAAAGTGACATGCATCTCTCATGACTGATACCTTTAATTAGCATAGTGGTCTGCAAGAACCACGGCTCTCCGTCTTTCACCTCGAGAGCCAAGACACACTTACAGAGTGGCGTCACAGATAAAAAGCTGTCTTGACGTCAAGTTAACTGTAGCCGGAGGGCATGTTTAGCCCTTCTTTTTCAGGCAAATTATGAAAGGTTTAAGGTATGATGATTTTGAAAAAAGAAAAAAAAATTGAAGGTCACTATATTAGGTAAAAATAGGAAAGTTGGGCAAAGATACTGAAAAATAACCCTAACCCAAGAAAACTTTCTATAAACTGTTTGAGTTTAATTTAGTATTTTGTTGAATAAACAAGGTCACTGGACTGATGCATTGGTAGTGTTACTTCATTCCCATGCTTTAGAAAGAGTTTGGCTCACAAAATCAGTCAACTATTTAATGGGTCGACAGAAAATGTATTGGCAGCTACTCTGTTAAGCAATTAATCATTGATTAAATCTCTCTCTCTCTCTCTCTCTCTCTCTCTCTCTCTCTCTCTCTCTCTCTCTCTCTCTCTCTCTCTCTCTCTCTCTCTCTCTCTCTCTCTCTCTCTCTCTCTCTCTCTCTCTCTCTCTCTCTCTCTCTCTCTCTCTCTCTCTCTCTCTCTCTCTCTCTCTCTCTCTCTCTCTCCACCTGTCGCATGGATGAAGCAGCATAGAAGATGGATGGATCAGACATTCAAAAGACACCAAATTAAGGAACTAATAACCCAATAATCATCAGCAGTCACATCATGAGATTTTCAGTGGCATGGTCCTAAAAGTAGTCTTTTATTTGTGCCAGTTATCTTGGTCGTAATCTGCAAAGAATAAAGAGCAGGAAGCTCCAAAAGCTTAAACGAGATTCAGTGGAATCACTTGGAGCAGTGGCAGCACCAGATATTTTTTTTCTCCGGGTGCTATGGGGGAGCTCGATCTTTCAGCAACGGTGCTGGGGAATACAGGGATCTGTAGTTTATTTTCTACTGTCGCACCAACAATGTGCACGCACCACACACATTACAGTAGCACACATACAGTAAAATCTCAGCTATATAAAACAATATCATGTGATAAAATATGCACAATATTTAGCCAAACTGATAAAGATGAAAGGTTTACAAGCCTTCCACTTAGACACACCACTGAAAGGAAGCTTTAGCACAAGAATATCACTGATGGAGCCTCAACAACAGCAGGAAGCAAAACACACTGCAGGTTTTCATTTGGGCCTCACACAGAAAGACTGCTAACTCCTGCTGCCAGCCACCAAAACCTCCACTGAATGAAAAATATTTGGTTCAATGGATCTAATGACATATTAATAAACACTGCATAGAATCAACCAGAAGGAGTTAGAATTCAGATCTAAACCACCAAATTGGCAATATTTATGCACTCACCATGAGATGTCATCAAAAAATGATACATCGGTTGTTGTGGTTTAGAGCGAAGATGTCAGTTTTCACTTTCTTTTTTTTTTTGCAGAAACCTCTCCATACTTTCCTTACTATTAGTAAGTTATGCAGTCACCAAGTTAAATGCACTCGTAATAACAGGAAGTTGTTAATGCGTACGCTACGGTGATTGGCTGAATTAGATTACGCTGCTTTTTGGGTTAAACAAAAAACATAAATACATGTTTTATTGGTCTATCTATTAATTAACCAGGCTACAAAATCTAAATAAAGCACAATAAAACAAATCACATTTCTAGGGGGTGCTATGAGAATGCTTATATGCTTTGACTCCCCCCCGGCACGGCCTATGACTTGGAGAGGAATGGAGGAATCATTGCCAGACAGTAGCAGCTCAAAGTTGGTGTCATCAGTGGTGATATTAATTAAAAGATGGATGAAGTACTTTGAGCATCTCCCATCCTCAACAGCCCAAGAAACAGGAGGCCGAGCGAGAACATTTAGAATGGTTTCAATCCATCTCCACTGCTCAGGATATTAGGTTATCAGTGCAGCAAAGTGGTCGACTTTGGCCTGTCTTGAACAGCTTTGGTTTCTGTTGGGCTGTCCAGCTGATGGATCCCTTTATCGTAGCATGAATTTCATGAATGTACAACTTATCCTTGGACTGGATTTGAATTCAGCAGACTGTGACCTCACACGCATTAGATTATTTTGCAGCCCTGTCCGGATATGAACCAAAGCATCCACATCTGACACCATGGATGATTTCCCATTCCAGATGAGGGAGAAACTGTTTCACATAGTGACTGCATTTCTGAGTGACAAATTATACCAAGCTGTAGTCTACAACAGAAAGTACACATAATGCCACTGCAATGCTTTATTAGATGAAGTTGTGAAGATGAGATTTAGCTTCTGAGTTTTCCAGATGACCCTAATATTAAGGGAAGTTGTAACATTGAGAAAGTTCTTGCCCTGTGAGAGGATTCCTGTTTGGCCCCTTTCCAGTTCAGAGGTTATCCAGATGTGCCCTTATGGGGGGTGACCCAAGAGAAGACTTTTGACAGCTGGAGATGGCTGCAAGGGAAAAGGACATATGGGCTGCAATGTGCCCAGTCCCACTCTGAGCAGGAAAAGATGAAAATATCCTCCTGCTTGAATTCAGAAAAATTGGGAGTTTTGTTCAGAATGAGATATACAGTGGGAATGTTACCATTACATCAATTGAAAATCTTATTCTAACATCCTGCTGCAGCCAAAGGTCACTGCAGTTTAAAACGCAACTCACCTCTCAAGTGGTTATTCGACTGAGGTAAATAAATACTTATATTCTCCTTTGAAGATTCATACCGGTTTCAAGAGTCTTGCTCATATTTTTTTACTAAAGGTGCCAACAGTTCACATTGCATGAAAGCAAAATTGTCAAAGAGAATATGACATTTGTAATTCACGATCAAACAAAGCTAAAAAAAAAAAAAACCCAAAACAAAACAATAACAAAATTTCAATTATTCAGGACAAAATAAAGGAGGTGATGTGATTTATATCCAATGGTTGCAATAATGATCTGACATCAAAACAAATCTGTCCATTTAGTCAGAGACAATTCTCTCAGGAAATCCTCATAATGTGCTCACACTTTGTACTACGTTCCTCCCAATTCAGGCCTGCGTCAGCTTTACGCACCACTCTAAAAACTTGCCCTTTGATGTACAGCGCACATATATGCCAGGAGACAGTTTTAGTATTATGAGTGAGGGAGAAAGATTTATTACAGCTCGAAAAGGAATCATGGCTATACAAATCTTCCCACAAGGCTACAGAGAATGGGTGAAATCCCAGCATGAAAGTTATTATGTTTTGTATTCAGAGGGGATGTGAGGGTCAGCTTGAAGAGCTTTTAGGACAGAGAAATGTACAAATTTAACTTGTGTCTTTACTAGATTAACCAATACATTTGACAAAGTATGACGTGAAGTGGAGGACTCTATTTCTTTTTTATTCAATAGTGTGAAAAATATCGACAAAGCTCAATCGCATATTTGCCTACAAGAACTGTATTGATGCCAAATGTGACTATTTTTCTCCTGGAAGATTAAATTTTCTTGCTTTCAAGTACAATAATTGTGTCAAATAACGCTTTTCAGTCATAGAATGATGGAAATTGTTGCACAATTGCAATGCAATGCAAGCATCTCAATAGCATGTTGTCACATACTCTTTTGGTTAAGCATTGTACAATCTGAGCTGAGCAAAAGTCTCATAGAAGGAGGTGGGAGTCAGTGAGTCAGAGTGAAACAGAAAGAGTAAAAGTGGGGTCAAAATTCAAACGGCAGAACAGCAACATCCCAGCTTATCGCTCTCCGCTTGGCTTGCCGCTACTCTGTCCGGTTTTGTCTCATCAACCCCTTGAATCTCTTACTCTTTTGTCTCACTTCCCCTCCCTAATCGCTCTCTCTCTCTTTGCTCCCGTCTCTTCTCACCTCCCACTTTCGCAAACTCGTAAGGATATATACCCCAAGCACTGACGCTCCCCTCATTTGCGCAGGCCTTCATAGGGCCAATCGCAGCCTTACATTTTGTCTCACAGTTCAGTGCGTACTATTCCCAAAGGGATCTATTAAGTTATGGTATGCAGTGAGCCAAGGAAAAGGGGAACCGAGCTTCCGAGTGGATTAGCTAATCAATAATATGGGGAGGCATTAAAATAGATGCATTCATACATTGAGACAGAACAGGGACGGGAAGCTGTCTAGCTTTTACAATTCCCAGAGGTATTGATCGGGCCAATTGGTGGGTGGACTTTTCCATGATATCCACTTTAAGAGGGGAATTTCTATGGTTACATGTGTCAGCTCTAAAAGCAATTATTTAGCTACACCCAACACAAAGTCAGGTTAATCTGTTCAAATAAAAATATTCTAAGAATATATTGTTGCTACTCTCTTCATGTGCGGTTATTTTTGTCATATATGATGGTCTTTGAGGACATGGTGACCCTGAAATTATCCCCCCACCCCCTTTTTTTTTACATGCAAATTCTACTTTTCTTTAAATCTCAGGGGAACAAAAGAGGACCAAAGCTCATTATTATGCAACTTTGCTGCATTACTGCACCACTGAACTGCTTTTACCTTGGCTAACATCTTACTAAACCTATTCTGTTCACCTTGTTTCAGCAGAACACTCTGGTCCCTGAAAACGCCCTGTGGGAGACTGAACAACTCGTGTGGGACTTGCAAAGAAAGCATCGGCTGATAAAATGATGTGTAACACAAGCAAGAAGCAACAGTAATCTTACAGCCGAGGGGCATTTTTCATTATGCAATTATATTTCATTGCCAAGTGGACAAAAGGGAGCACGGATGGAAATGGGAGAATAAAACATTACGAGGTGGAAGGTGATAGCTGGACAGATACAGTCTGAACCGTGTATAAAGGCCAATAAAAACCTGGAATGATACATTTAAACAGTCATATAAGACATCTTGATATGAGGATATCAGATTTATGTGTCATTGTCAAAATTAATAGTCTTGCAAGTGTAACAAGAATGGGTTTATGTTTAGATTTTTATCTGGATATAACAAGCTCTAATATGAGGAAATAAATCAAACTAGTTTCAAAACTTGTTGGAAACAATCACAATTGAGACAGATTCCGTGTGTGTGTGTGTGTGTGTGTGTGTGTGTGTGTGTGTGTGTGTGTGTGTGTGTATGTGTGTGTGTGTGTGTGTGTGTGTGTGTGTGTGTGTGTGTGTGTGTGTGTGTGTGTGTGTGTGTGTGTGAAATTAGAAAAAAAAAATCAGCAGGACAAAAAAGGCTCTTCAATGTATATGGAACTGTTGATCATTTTCATGCTATGCAAAAAACTAAAAAGATTTGCAAAACTAACAAATCCCCCATCCAGAGAGATATCCACCAGACCTCCAGACGAATAGTTTGACGCTTGAATTTCAGCTCCTTCCATCCCCCAATTTATCAATGCCAGTAAACAAATATTTTGCAAGAGGCAAATGAGCTTGCTGTAAGTAGGACAAGCAACCCAAAGGAGAGCAAACACCCAAAGGCAGCGTTGCTCTATCAGTCATTTTAGTGTCAAAAATAAACACATCACAACACTTACTAGGTGTCCAGGCAAAATGTAGGCAACATGATGTCACTGCAGGAGACTTCAAACACACTTAAAAATAGCTCCTGATAGCAAAAAAAAAAAAAAAAAAGTCAAATCTTTTGAATACATCAACTATACATGTCAAGTACGGTGTCAGCGTTTCAGGGAAAAAAAAAGAATACAAAAATGGTTTCCATCAAATGTTTTCAGTTTGCATCACCATTCAACAATCACACAAAGGCAGTGAGAAAGAAATTGCTTTCTTCTCTGATAGTAGCTGCAGAAAAAATATGGTACATTCACAGCTTGTGTTCTTTATCTTTTAGGCTGAACAGCCAGGAATGCAGCTCCTTCTTCAATGTGCCTGTTTTTTGGTTTTTTGTTGTTGTTGTTGTTGTTGTTTTTAAAGTAATCGTCACATCAGAACATTCCCTGCTATCACTTCCTTGGATTGGACTTTCTACCTGTACGTATCCACAGAGGCAATATCTTCTGAGACTGTAGGAGGCTCAACATAGGCTGAGAAACACTTGATGTAGCAGCCCACTATCCTCGAAATTATGTCTATATTGGGCAAATCTGCTCCTCACGATTTATGTGCATGCCAACATTCAGTGCTCGTGCTGGAAAGAAGCTGTTTGTTACTTCCGTCTGTTCTCAGGCCTGTGAGCTATTATTTACTTGCCATATCCACAATCTCTCCCCCTCCTACATCACCTTAAAACCCTGCTTGATCAGATTCTTCTGCCGCTTCTGGATCTAAAACGGTGTCATTAAACATAACTTTATAGGTCTGCTGAGAAACTGCAAATTTTTCACGTGGTTACATTGACTTTATTTCCTTTGTGAGAAAATATGTGAGGATTTTACTCGAACATGGAACGCAATCAATTTCTGTCCACATATTTAGGAAACGTTGTGCTGCTTTTACCTTATTCAGATAGCCTTCATTCCAGAGTAGTGCTTTGCTGAAGGCAATATGAAAATGATACTCGTTCTGACCTTTTGCTGCCATGGCTTATTGCATAAAAAAAGAACCATGTGTTTAATCACATATGACATAATTAAAAACAAATGATCAGAAGTCATGTATTAGGCAGTAGTGCGCAGTCAGGGGCAACAGGGCCCTATCCAAATTATTATTATTATTATTTTTTTTTTTAATAATTAAAAAGTGATTCTGAAATCTGTGTCTGGAATCAATTAGTGACTTTAGCAACTTTATCCAGAAGACGACTGGTTCTATTTTGTGGAACTCAAATATCCTATGTCCTCTAAACGCATCACAACTCATTTCAAGCAAAGTTTCGAACGCTCATCTTGCTGTCGTCATTGAAATGAGCTTGACTGATTGCCCCATGGGCAGGTGCACGTTATTATCTGCTAATTTGTAGTCATAGCGGCTAATTTAACAGCAAGATCTATGATATGATTGCGGACCTACACGTGATTGGTGAGTGTTATTTATTTATTTTTTTACTTTCTCTGGATTAGATTGGCGCCGCTTTGGCATTTGGTGCTGTTTTTGATTGTAAAGTGGTGTTTTCCATACAATTGTGCACACAGACAGACAAGCATGCTGCTGGCCCTGACTGAAAGGCCACCGCACGCAACTGGTATATGTGAGTATCTGAAAATGGCTTGGAACTGAGGGCACATTCCGATTGTGAGGGTGCTCAGGGTGATGCCTTTTCCCAGCTTGGGAATAGGCACTGTAAAAATATTTTTTTTCCTTTTCAAAATGATTTTTTAGAACAGATTTTAGAACAGTACAATGAAGATTCATTTAATACTCATTTCAAAAGGGTTTACTTATAACTGCAGCAGAATACAAACACTGACTCAATTGCTTTTTCTAATAAAGGCATTCAACATAAGACAAGTTGTGCAATTTACAATAGCCAATAGTCATGATGTCATTGTATGAGTCAAGGCATTAAAGTTGGGATAGGTTGGGGAGTGTAACATGGTTGAAGTTGTGGCTAAGACTGAACTCGATTGGTAAAAACAATAAATAAAAGAAAGAAATACCATGCTCCAACATTATAAAATCTCCACCTGTATGTTTTTTTTTTTAACATTCTCACAATGCTTGATTGTCAACAACCACTGATTTTACTGATCCCAAATGTTTATAGATGCAGTACAATCACAAACCGAATGCAAATGGCTCCTTCGTGATACACCTTCTGTGACTGACAGTCCTTTCGCTCTTGCTCTACCCAATTTAGTCACTTCTGACTCTTGTCTCTTTGTGTCTTTCTGTCCTTCCCCTTCTTGAAATAATTATTATACACAGTCAACCAACTCATCTACAAATATTTATATGCTAATGCCTGCCTTGGTTCTAATTACTGCCGGGAGTGTTACATAGGCTCGCTAACAACCCGTGGAGTGTTCTGGGTGTGTGAAGAAATGACTAAAACAACCCATACACACTGATGCTCAGTGTTTGAAGACTTTCCCTCCACAAACTGCAAGATTGTGTAAAACAAAGACCCACATGACTGGCTGCCACCGAGTTTCCTTAAATTGGCCTCCCGGGCGGATTTTAGGTGAGTTCATTAGTCATGCAAACACTTTTCCCCGACCAGATCCAGTGTGATGTTGGACAGGAATTTAGAGATCCACCTCGTTGCACTGCAGTGTGACTCTGTTGCCAGTCACAGAATAGTTAAAGCCTTTGGGAGCAGGCCGAAGCTGTGACCTGATGTTTGTACATCATAACCGAGTGTGCCTGCCTTCCTGCTTGTATTATTTTTGGACCGAACCCACAGGAAATGTCTGAAACTTTGTTACTGTCACAATTCCCTTCATTTATCCTCTCAGAAAAGTATGATTTTCCATGAGGCCCTTAGGCTATTGTATTTTTATTTATTTTTTCATTTGTGATAAAATATCCATGCTATTCACCAAAGGCCTACTGGCCTCAAGTTTAGATGAAATTACAAATCTATAATTCAGTTCACACTTCAGAAAGTGTGCCTAGCAGAGTAAATGTTTGGAAAGGGAGGAGAAAGTAAAAAACACACGTACACACAAGGATAGTACAGGGAAGGAAAGACAGAATGGGGGAAAAAAAGGGAGATTTAATTTCCTTTGCCTGAGCCTATCATACTGCTTGTGGCACAGTAAAGTCCCTGGAACAAAACACAACCTTGAATAATGAACTATACGTGCATACAATATATTCCTCTTTCATTTTGATATTCATATGAAAAGTAGCAAGTGGGTCTCAAAATAAAATAAAAACTATCTGAAAAAAAATACTGCTCCAAACAAGCACCGAACCCCCCCCCCCCCCCCCCCCCCAACTCTTCACATCAACAGTTTGACAAGTCATAGGAAGAAGTCTTGAGAAGAGTTCAACGCTTGATCTTCTGACATGATATCTGACACGTTCTTCTGATATAATTTCACATGGAGGAAACTGTATAAGCCCCTCCACATCATCCAACTTTTTTTTTTCCCTCCCTGAAGCTGATATAGTCACTTCAAAGATTCAACTTAGAGGGATGTTATTGAATTTTTGACGGGGGTGGAGGGCGGGCTGGAAAAGATATTGCTCAAGAGTTTTTCACCAACACTCAGACCAATATCATCAGATATTAAACATGGGGAGATATCACTCCCTTTGAAGAGCAGTCAAGGAGGAATGAACAAAGGCAGGAAAACACAAGATCTATTACCTCAGATGTTGACACACACACACACACACACACACACACACACACACACACACACACACACACACACACACACACACACACACACACACACACACACACACACACACACACACACACACACACACACACACATATGACAGATTGTAGCACTTTAGCGCACAATGAGATGCTTCACTGCTTGACATGAGTAAATAAAGTCTCTGTTTTCATGGTAGGTGTCAGAATATGAATGATGCTCTGTGGTGGTCAGCTCTAAAATCTGGTGATACTCAGTGGGCGATCGATACTGGGACCCGTGTGAGAAGTAAGCGATGGGGAATCAATGGCAATATCAGTCACAGAGTGGGTTTTGCAGTGTGACACATGTGACCGTGAGCAGATATGTGCAGGCATTGTGCGAAGAGAAAATGTCACCCTTGTGTGGAGGGAATTCAATGTACTGTAGGTCCACAACTCTTCCAGTTCTGTTGGACCGAAGGCCACTCGAAACATTATCGACAGTTTTTTTTTTTTAACAGGTTCACCAACTGTTATATTGGTTAAATTTCAAAACACTATATTAGGGGGGGGAGATACAGGATTTATTGCAAGGTAGTTCTTTCAGCTTGCCTGCCTGAAGCTGGGGTTTAAGTTTGTTTAGCTTTCTTTGGAATATTGATAAATAATGACCCCTATCCATTTAATATATGTTACACATGGCTCCGAATGCCTCTGGTTATTTTGACAAGGAAGCATGAAAGGATATCTTTCACTGTCTTGTCGTGTGAAACAGATGGATTTCTTTTTCTCCCGTCATGCTCTGATTCAAGACAACGAGATGTGCCGAGATGGAGTTGTTGCTTTATACAAAAGGGAGAAATTCGAGAATTTGTTCAATTTAAGAGTGTGTAAAGGGATACAGGGAGAGCGAAATAAAGACATGATGATATCAAGAGCTTAAGATAACAAGTGACTGCAACAATGGAAGGTGACATCCTTGTACACAATTGAAGTCTGAAAACAAACACAAAACGGTGGCTGATGGTAGGAACTGTCCAGCAGCAACACCATTTTACATGTATTAGTACCTTTAGGGGAGGCAAGGCAACACAGTGTTTAACACTGTCGCCCCACAGATAAATAAAAAGTGTCCCTTGTTTGAAACTGCTGGCTGGGGGCGTTTTTGATTATTATTTTTACTATTTTGAAAAAAAAAAAAATCCAAGTGAAGAAAAGAAAAGTCATTAGTCTCAGTTTTGCCATTCTGCCTGTTTTGGTCAGACAACTGGCAGTTTACGACTCCAAAAACTTTTGATAAATCTTTCATCCCTGGTTTTTCTGCATGACTAAAAGCAATAAACTTGTATTAGCAAAGTAAACCCTCATAGTCCCCGTCGGTGAGCGATTATGTGGTGTGAATCAAAGCTTATTCTAAAAGACAATTGGAAGGCCTGATCCAGCAGTTTGGGCCATTTATCGCCTAAGTCCACAATTTTCTTGAACTAACGAGGCTAATGTGAAATTGATTTCACTTCTCTTTAAGACACAAATGTTAAATGTCTCATATCTAATAGTGTATTCATTTGGGCTGATTTTTTAAACTCACAGAATTTTTAAACTCTGTTTCTTCACTTGTCATCATTTTTTTCCTTATTATATGGAACAATAACTTTGCCTTTGGATGTAAGCACTTTACATTTAATCTGACACACACTTATAATATAACCCAAACCTAACCCTAAAATGTATAATCACCTCTAAATTGAATAATCTGCATGGTAGGGACTTGGAGTTTTGTCATCACATTTTGGAAGTCCCTACTTCGTCAGTGTTTAATAATATTTAGCCTCCAACTTAATGATGGAGGCAGCATTAGCACAAACACTATAATGCCATTTGGGAACATTGCAGAAACTTGCATTTCTTTCCTGTAGGGGAACTCTTTCTTATTTTCCTAACCCCGTCTATTCTATTAGTCTCGCCTTAAACTATGTCTTCACCCACTAATTTACGATGTTCCTCATTTGCGATCGTGCCGTAGAGATTTAAAATTCTCTTTATGATCTTGGAGTCCACACTATATTTTCAGCCAATTTGACGAAGAGCTTCTGAATTATTCATTAAAAAAATCTCTGCCTCTCTATTGATACACAAATTCAATTATGTATTGTGTTTCACTGCCTTTCTTTGAATTGATCGGTTCTCTAACAAGCATTATCAGCATGCTGTAAAAGTCTTTCACAGGATTTGATGATGCTCTTCATCAACGTATTGGCAGGAAATACAGTAGATAAAGAAGAAAGACGTGTTTCTGCATAACGTGAATCAGAGTACATTTGTTAGGCACACAGATTAAAATTCAAAGTACAGCAAAAAAAAACATTTTGAGCTGAACATCCTAATCATGATAATTAACAGCTCGTACATGCAGACGCACATCACAGGCAAGCGCAGGCTCCATGTAACTGGAAGGCAGCGTGCAGCGAGGCCAGTAGACCCTTCAGTTGGCCCTGCAGGCCATCTGCCACGGCCACACCTGAGAACAACATCTGACAGGCAATTAATAAGCGAGCCTCTAGCTGCGGTGGCAACCTCTGTGGCATATGTCGCTCTGATAACCCCAGTTTATCTGGCATCTTTTCTTTTTTTAACTGCACAGAAGAGATAAAAAAAAAAGAAAGATCCCAAATTGTAATGTTTGCATTTTTACACAGGCTAACAGGCTCTTTACGGGAAATACATTAATGTCACATATTGCAAATGCAAGTACTTAATCCTGATCGGGTAAATGTGGCTAGTTAAATGGTCACTTGGGGAATGCTGGGTGATCATGACCTTAAGATTCATACAAACTATCCTTCATCAAGAATCAAGGTTGTGGTGACAGTAGGGACAGTTGGCTTCTTCAGATTAGTGGTGACAGATGGTCCAGATGTTACAGTCAAATCAAAGCACTGGAGAGTGTGTGGTCTGAAGTCGTGCGTGTGTGAGTGCATGCGTGCATTTGTGTGTCTACCTCAGACTTTTGCTGAAAATAGAGAACAGCTTTGCAATATCTAAGCTACTTTGGTTGTGTTTGCACCATAGACGCTGAGCGTGGTGTGTGTCGGTTTACAGCTGAGAATCTATTGAATAAACTTGATAGACCTTGGCACAATGCCAGTTTGAAATGTCAACGCTTGGTTATGGACTGTGGCTCTGCGGAAAGCTGAGAGATTCTCAAAGATTTGGCAGGAAGTAGTCCATCAACTTTAGATCTGCCAAAGAACTTTGGTCAGTGGTGTGAGAGTGATTACACTGAAGACATCGCAAGACAGTCCAGCACTCATGTTGAATTTATGTGACCACCACTTGGAGATATCAGCCATCAGTAATGGAGAAATGTCTTGCTGAGCAGCTGTTGGAGTTTTGAAAGGTGAAGCTTGTCTTAGTTTATGGATATGTCTGCTCTGGTGCATGACAAAGGAGTGAAAAGGCTTTTTCCCAGCGTCAACCAGTGTTACAGAAGAAAGGCAAGACAACCGACTCTCCCACCATAGGCCAATGTCTCCAAATCCACAGCAATGACTCCCCTTAACATCCAATAACTTGGATCAAAAAGAAGCCCCACTCCTTCCACTCTGTGCACAGAGGAGCTTTATTGAAGTTTGTGGCACATATGAGACAAAGAGTAGCCTCAAGCTAATTTAATACAACATCTTATAGTAACAGAGATCTGAAGTTTCTTCAGAGTAGCTCTATGTACAGTAAAATAGGCATCTTAAGTATTTGGTTTATTTTGCATCAATTATTAAGATTATTCTGTAACATTGTCTCCTAATAAACCATCAAGAAGGTCAAAATTAAGTCATCTCTGATAATTCTACGGCTTTTATGCTATATAATCCGATTGTCCATAGACATTATCAGATCATGCGGAAATATAAAAAATGATGGAGAATGTATTTTTTAAAGCATCAAGGCAAGCTACAGTATTGAGTGAGTTGTCTCGCAAAGTGATTCAGCTATTCTATTACACACAGCACTTATGAAAGAACCGTCACTTTTCATTCATCCAGCCTTTAAGAACTCTTATTAGGCAAATAAATTGGTATTTTACAAATGCACAGTCACGAGATTGAGCACAATGCTCTCTGAATAGTAATGATGTATGTGTCCTTAGAACTGAGGTGAACAGACAAAGCACTGAGGGTCAACTGCATTCAGTTGATGTGGGAACTCAAAATGAAGTTTTTTTTTTCTTTGTAAAGGGGAGCATGTTACAGCTTTCTTTTACTGATAATATAACATATCAGCAATGATGTCCAATAGAACCATGTATACCAACAGTCAGTTAGTAATATGACTTGTACACATTACTGTAATTGTAGAATTGTTGGAGTTACAAGTACTAAAGATTCTATGAGCAGGTTACTTGTTATTTTGTAGGTGAAGAATATTCTTGAGGTTTTACACTTACTGTAGTTGAAATGAGGCTTTATTTATTAATTTTTTTACTGTTGTCTCATTAAACTCCTGTTTGGATGAGAAGCAACTCTTTAATCTTTAACTAAGTGTCATCCTGACAGCGACATGGCAGCTGTCTGACTGTGACTAACATTCCCTTTAACCACACGACCTGTGATGTTTTAGAGGCCAGAGATAAACTTTATCTCATCTTTGTTGTCTGTAACATTTGTAGGTTTTTTTTTGCCCCTCCTTCTCACTGTCATAAGTTCATAGGTGTAGATTCCTTCAGAAGCAGACCAGGTATTGTACAAATTGCAGGATGTGAAATTGGAGACAGACTTTAAGCGTACCTTCATGAGTGAATCAGTCATCAGGCTGCCCCACACAGTGACAACAGCTCAGCTTAGCAATACTATAACAGTACAACTACTGCGTGTGCACATTAAAAAGGCTTACGAAATGAAAGACGCATTTAAAACTAACACACAAGAAACCTTTCTAATTTCCTTGTCATTGTCACTAAATGGTAATAACCTCAATTAATGATTCAGAAGGTTTTTGTAACAAAATGACATGGAAAAAAAATGTTTTAGTGAAGTTAAGTTAATCACTTTTTTTTTCCGTTTCTATATTTGAGACTTAAGCCTCATCTAAAGGACAATGTTTCAAATGAAAACGCATTGTTTTTGCATTTTTGTTTTAGAAAACTTTCACGATAACAGGGCAACATTTTGTCCTGTCTGTTTATTTAGAAATGGAAGAAACATCGAAAACTATGTAGTTTCCATGTAGGACTTTGTTTATGTTATATTTTGTTTATATTATGTTTTGTTTTTATGTTTTATGTTACTATCTGCTTATGTTTTATGACATGAAGCCAATGTTATTTTTTCAGTGGCTCTGAGCACTATTGTGTAAACACCCAAAACACAATTAAAGTTTTCTGTTTTCACTTGGAAACATTGTTATGTAAACAGGGCCTTCGATGTATCACAATTTATGACAAATCCCCACTTCAATCTAGGAACTTTTGCATTGTTTACATGCTATGTGCATGATCAATAATTGTTTTTTTTTTGCAACTTATTTTTTTAATGTATTCATTAACTTTGCTTGGAATGAACTTGAATTGATACCAGTAACTGCTAACAGAGCTTCCACACTTTATCACTGAGAATAAAATGCCTGTCATAGATTCATTAAAGTACCGGAAGGTATATACTTTACTCTTCACGCTGGTTCAGGACCTCACTTTTTTAGCTCATGTCTCGTAAATCTATAAGGTCCATAATGTCAGCAGTTCTTGGTCTGGGTTTAAAATTGATTTTCAACATGGTGAAACGTCTGCTGTTGTATTGTGACTTGCTTGGGGTGACTGGATAACAATGGAGTGCAGACAACATCTAATAACCAGCCCTTCAAATGTATACAAGTGTAACTTCTCAATGCTCACTTCTTTAAAGTATGGCCATCACTTTAATGGCTCTCGGGACTCAGGGCCACCTGCATATGCTTAAACATGTGTAATGTCATGAAATAATTCAGTGTGATATTGCAGACTGAATTATTCCATTCCTCCTAAAGCCAATTAACTGTTATCCCATCCAGGGTCATTTGTCTTGAGTCTATAACAGTAATTATGATTCGTTCTATAGACCCACTCAGCCAAGCTGTTGCTCACATGTATTTTTCAAAGCACAAGCCATATGCCTGAATAATATTTTCTTTGCTGATTTTTAATTATTGATTAGTGATTGAGATCTCCTCTCACAATTTTTTTTTTGTATCGGTTCACTTCAGTTATTTAAAATAGATTCTCACGCTTTACGGTGGGAAACTGGAAAGACGTAAATGATTGTACAACCTCGTAAAGTGATCCCAACAGGTGAGCTTCCTGATAACAGGCATTTTCTCTGCATATGGGAAAGGTTGGAAAGGATTCAATATGCAGATGTTCTTATCGCTCTCAAACACTTTAGGCAGTAGGCTGAGTGGAGGAAGGAAAAAAACCCCACACACAAAATTGCTATGTTTCCTCAATAAGGCAGCATGAAGGAGAAAATGAACTATACATCGTCCGGATGCAGCCAACAGCCTCATTTCCATACCCACAGATGACTGGCAAGTGACAGTCCTATAATTATGCGTCTATAAGTAAAGGAGCATTCCAGCAGCAGCTAAGGCTTTACAGGTGTTAATCATGTATTCATGGAACAGGCAGAACAGAAGGGATTTTGACTTTTAAAGCATTTACTGGAAGACACAAGGTATTTTTAGATTAAGTGGACCGATAACGGCACGAAAATGAGATTCATGGAGTACCATTTGGATACTGCGAGCTACAAGTTAGCAGCTGTTTAATTCTAAGTCAGTTGCTTTACCGAATATATATGTACATAAATGTATATCTTTTTCTGTAATTTTATGTCATCAACTACATGAGTCATAAATAGTGGAATAGTAGCTGTCAAGATTAAATAATTAAGTTTATTAAGTTCATTAATTAAGTCACACCCTGATGCTCCCCAAAGTGATTCTTTAAGATATATTAACATGACATCCACATTTGTAGGAAAGTTTTTCCAAGTCATTTATAATCTTTTTTTACACTGTTTGACCAAAAAAGGGCCTTATAAACAGCATTTTAGCTCCACTACTTACTATGCCAGGATTTCAGTCTCAATGCCTTTGGTCATCACCTGAATTGAAATGAGGGGTGCTTTTAAACCAAAGTGTTTCAATAAAGAAATTAGTCAGCAGAATCTCAGCAAATGCAATGGCTATGTTTTTTTTAAATTCAAGTTCTATAAAGCTGTCAGGATGATTTTTGTTGAGAAAGGCAGACATATTTAGTACTTACAAGTGCATCTCTGCAAGAGAGCAGTCAGACCAAAGGCCAACACTGTGTTTTCAAGTATACATAGAAGAATTTCAACCTTTGTTAAGCCAGGCTGCAAACATTTTCTCTCATATGTGGAAGATTTCAAGGTTGGGTTGAATATTGTTCATTTAAGTATCTATTGCAATGTAGTTTGTGTTAAGGCTCCTGTTTATGTGCCTCATTATGACACGATTCTAAGGTTTTCAACATTTTGACAGGATGAGCTTGCAGACTTTTCCGTGCTGCTTTTGCATGTTCTCTCCGCGTGTGTACTTTGTCTGCTCAGATCGGCTCCTTAAATTGAATTAAAAAAAAAAATGCCATACACAGATGCTGGTTAGGTGATTATAATCTGGAATATCCAATCATCATCATTATGATTTCTTTTGAATGTATTTTCTTCTCAAAACATGATACATGGAGAAAACATTCCTCTGACTTCCATATGTTTCCTGCTGCGACACCATTTGACTACCAATAAGGAAATCCTGGCTCACACTTCAGAAATCAGTGCTTTCAGTGCTTGATTAAGATGAGCAATTATGTTTTACTGGCATCAGTCCACCAATACATGGGTCTTTATTCTTACTCCTGGCCTGAGGACACCCGATGGCCTGCCACCTAACGCATCACTGTCAATTTTATTACTATGCAAAACCGCAGTGTCGTAATGAAGGCAGCCTACACTACCAAAAGCAGCAAGGTAATTCCTGCTCCCTTAATGATGTAGCAATAAAACTAAGTAGATGTCTTAAGCTTTTATCTATTTGGATGCTGAGAGTCATGCAATCCTGGCTGAGGCGACCATTTGGATGCTGCCCATCCTGAGTCAGCCGCTGCCGTACAGAGTCATGTGCTCTCCATTACTGGCTCGAGCTATCCCTGCGCGTCAGCCAGTTAGCCATGGCACCCCACGAGCCCAAAAGCTTGTGCAAAGCAAGTGACAGAAGCAGGGGCAGCTCGTCAAAGCTGGCTGTCAGTGACATGCAAGGAGCCAGTGGGCAGCGTGTTAGCTCGTAAAAGGCATTGAAGTGGCTTTCTTTGTGATTACTCACATACTTCATGCTTCAGATATGCTAGTTCTTGTTGCAGAGCAAAATCTCTTTCTTTGCAGCGTGACTCATGCCCAGTCAAACATATTGGACACTGGAAAGTAGCATTACATCACATAGAAGTAAATAATATTTTACTTTTCTAAACATTTTCTGAAAAAACACAAGTAATCAGGCTCCTGTGACAGAGAGGTGGTTCGTGGTATTTGAAGAAGAGTGGGGTTTGACAGTAGATAACACCAAATTGCCAGGATTTTGTTAAGATGCGTGTTACAGCATCTTCTTATGTATACACTACTCCCACAAGAACTGCTTCAGCCAGGATGGAAGTGAACTGCCAAGTTGTCCTTCCAATGGACGAGGATGTCTTGTGTGGCGTAGAGACTTGCCTTGAAAATAGGAGAGTAGCTTGGCCTCCACAGTGTCATCTTCCATGCTGAGCAACACAGAGACCCTGGTTTGTTGGAGTACATTGCAGAATGTTGTCTAGACAGCAGCAGAGACGTAGGACTTTGTTGTAGTATTGGATTCTGTCACTGAAGCAATGGTGTGAAGATTGATTTTTAAGATTACATAAAACCAGTGTGTTCTTGTTTTATCCTCAATCGAACCACAAGAGACATCTTTGACTGTGGATTAACAATAAGGATATATTACATTTATGCTACAAGTATGCTAGATATGATTTGGATTTGAAAATACGTACATGGAATATAAAACTTCACCCACAAAAATTGTGTACTATATGAAAATTCAAAGGCAGCATGATTATGTCATTGTATTTGGGAATTCTTGCACATTGTGGTTTGGCCGGATTACACAGTGTTTAAACATTTTCTGGCAAGGCCTATGAGCAGTCTCATCTCATTAAGCCACTGTTAACAATGCTTGGTCAACTGTGACTTTTGAATGTGCAAGTGAACGAGAAATGAACTGGGATGGATAAAGCTTTGTGCTTGTCGGTCCGTTGTCAACTGAGAGCTCATATATGCGGGGCAACACATCCTCCTAAAGTGCATCCAGTAGCCCTTAATGAGTCAGAGAGACAGAAGGAGAACCGGCAGCGGGGACTACCCCCACAATGTGACAGAAGTCCTTACATTGGTTGTCTAATTGGTGTAGATATATGTAACCCTCCAGCAAAACTTTTGTTTCATTTGCTGTTGAACTGACAGTGTCTTTTTGAATGTCAATATCACTGGGTTCATCATGGCTCTTATGTTGGCTGCTAGTACACTGACTGCAGGACAGTGTAAAGGAAAAACGTTTGTCACAGACCCATTACATTGTATACGATGACTGGCTTTAAAATACCAGTCCAATTAGAATCAATCACAGCCCCAACCCATGCCTTTCGGACCTTTTTGCGTTGGGCTCCTATTACGCTGAGAACCTTCCAGGCTCGACAAGAAATTGATGGCAGAGACCATAATAGACTGCTCCAATCTCTCTTAAATCACTTCAAATTGAACTTCATTTACCTAAACAAGGCAAAGCTGTCTTGTAAATAGATATCCTTATATTTCGCAGAGAGGCCACTTGACATGAGAAATACTCCTCACACCAGGATGATGTACCTGATATAGCAGAGTATGGATTCAAGACACAGACTGATTATCTGAGCTGTAACTACACTGTGTGGTTGTCTTGAAGGCAGTTCAGCACGAGTGAGTGCACCACGAAGCAGATGTTCAAGCTCAGGGACTCGGCCTTTTGAGTGATTTTGTCATTCTGTTTTCCATCTCTTCCAGCGTGAACCTCCAGAGACGTGATCTCTGATGACATGAGGAACTTCAGCCTGCTTTAATTGTTTGTGACAGGTGGGTTCGTGCTGGTGCTCGCCCCGCAAACTGAGCTGTCAGCGTAACAATTTTTGTTGTTGGAATCAGCATGTTTGTGTAATCAGAGGACAACAAAGAGGAATTTGTGCTGTTGCTGTTGCTTTCAGTGCAATCAAATGATCTCAGTTTCTACAGTCACTCTTTCTTCAGGCAAGGCCAGCATAAGGTTAGCTATCTAATCTGAAGAGAGCTAATGATAGCATCAGAGTAGTTGCACACTCCTCCTCCTGTTCTTTCCTCAAATCTCTAAACTGCCTTTCCATCTCATATAGTTATACCTTATATGAACAAATATCAGAGTTCACAATAAAATTGAGGCCGACTTTACACAAAGCAGTGGCATAGTGCACACAGCAAAATACATTTTTATTACAGAAAATCTGCAAATCTGCTTTGTCCTGTATTCCAGCAGTGATCACAAGAGGTACCAAAGAGCAGCATAGTCATGGAACTGCACCTTTTGATACGGGTATGAGCAAGAGAACGCTCCAAATAATTCCGGTCTCCTGGAATAATGCAATGAGTCATAAATATCACCTTCCTCCTGTGAACCAAAGTGAATACCAGATACAAAGCACTGAGCCCAGCTCCACCCACTCAACTTTTATTTATATTGCATACTTGGCAGAATTCCGGCGATATATTTCTTTTGCTCAATCTAATACCGAGTCAAAGCACAACTCCAGCAGAGGAATCCCATTTGTTCATCCTGTGTAGGTTGCTCTTGTGCTTCAGAACTGTGCTGTGCCTTCAGGGTTTCTTTGTCTATGTTTGTGTGTCTCGTCAAAATGCGCATGTATGTTTGGTGTTTGAAACACAGTGTTTGAAATGTATCGATGCATCAAAAACCCTTGTGCCAAACTATTTGCTGATAAAGACATTTTGAATAGCTGAAGCAAAGTGAAGAATTTTGCACATTCTAAATAAGAGAGCTTTACATTTAGTGGATGCAAAACCCAAGTTTTTTTCTTTTTTTCTTTGATTCATCCTCTGTGATGGCCACAACCGAAAGAGCAAACATGATACAACAGCCAATCTACAGGTGACACCAGAACTCTTGGGGAAGCTCAGGTAATGAAATGTTCACAAGTCACGACCCAAACACAAAAGGTCAAGAGCACTGTTGTAATGCAGCTGTCCCGCATCGAGTGCACAGCCTCGATCGGATGACGGATACAAAGGTTACATTATCTCCTTTTAGCTAAAGGACAACCAAGTGCAGTGACAAGTGATGCCTGCAAATCTCCCAAAATGCCATTTATTGAGAAAAGTTTTGCAAGATGTTCCTTAACTGAAACAAACAAACAAAACAAACAAAAAAGTCAATCCACATTCTGGTATTTAAAGACATACAGTACATTAAGAGGACAAACATCAGTTTGCTTTGTCACTTGTTTACCATTGGCAGATATAAAACGGCTTTTACATACGTATAAAGGAAGCATGTATGTCTATGTACAGAACTCAATTCGGAACAATACTTGATCAGAAGCACGTCGACTCCAGACAGAATGATTTTACCGCAGAGCAGGCTGTGTGAGCAAGATGAGGCAAGACAGAGACATAATGTAGTAATACTAAAGTCGTTTCAAAGGTGAAAGTCATATGTAACAGTTAGGTTTAAATGGCATTTTTTTGTTGTTGTAGGCACGGCGGCTTTCCAACTCCCAGGAAGCCAAGAGCCTGAGAATGGAGTCAAACTGAGCCGTAGACCCAAAGGTAACCTTTAACAAGTCTGAAATCATTCTGTTTACGAAGACAAACAACTGTACGGTCAGTGGTTATGAATACCTCCAAGCATCAGAGAATGACCCTGCATTGAATCAGTTTTACCATATTCGTGCATACAGGGCACACCGCCAAGTCACTCTCGGCTTTAAAAGCCTTCAAATACCTCATCTGCTTCAGACGTGCCGATCTCAAAGATCACATTGAATGATTTGATTTTCCACCTCCAAACAAATTATGGCTAAGTCAGTTAAATATGCCAACTGTTCATTTTAACACCTCGAGAAACTACAAAACTTCACGACAGACGGTGAGATTGCAAACTTTTAGAAAGTGTTGGGTGTAATGTACCATCAATCAAAGGAGAGAAGAAGTGGCAAGGAGGCTGCTGACCCCGCACACCTCAGCCGCGTTCTTGTCACCAAACTGCCACCTCGAAGTCATCGCAGGTCATTTTCCACCTGGACTACATGAAATCCATACAGCGACATTCCAGAGCACATCCACTTCCATCAGTCTGCCGCACAAAAATAAACTTAACAAACTTCACCTCAGAAAAATTAAGTACGTTGCTCCTTACTTGTTGTTGGTTTACAAACTCATAAGGTTAAAATTACCTGTTTGATGAGCTTTGTTAAGAATACAAACTTTTGTTGTTATTATTTGGGCTGTAAATAATGTGGGTCTTATTTTAAAATTCAGAACAAACCTTCATTGTATATTCAATGGCAGCGTCAAATTACGGTACTACAATGCCAGTCCATCTTTTCTGTGTTTTTTAAAGTCTTGTCAGAACTCTTTGTTCTGGTGGTATCATCAAAAAGTAATCGTCAGAGAGATGGTTTCATCCCCTGTATTCAAGCTTCGGAAAATTAAAGGATTTAAATACCTCTGCAGCGAGGACACTCATAATATACAATTTATCATTAGTGCACTCAACACATGAAAAGACCACACGTTTTTTTTTGGTGATGGAAAAACTGCACTCATAGAGCTTCCACTCAGCTGCCACTTGTCATCTTTAACAATTCTCAATTATAACAGGATACTTGATCAGCTATAAATCACATAAAGATGTGAAGTCCTAGTCAGGATGAAGTTTCACAGCGGGAGAATTCCAAACCAACCTGCAGACGAGTGTGAAAATAATCTTACATCTTGACTGGGATCCAAACAGCAGCCCATCTGCAGCCTTGTGACTTGGCAGGCTGCAGGATAAGGTGTTGATGGAGAAGCCATGTCTGGCTGTATAAAATTGAATATCTAATTATGTGCTGTGCTGAAGAGAATCCCAGTTGGAATACCGGAATTTTGCCACTCACCTTCACTTGTTAATGTCACGTCATCGATTAAGTTTACCTCTTTTATCCCAAACACCATTGGTCTGCTCAATAACTGTAAATAGATGTGCGAGTGTGTGTATTGTATGAATCATGTGTTCTTTTATGTATGTTTTACTGCTGGCTGTATACCACAAATTTCCCCTTGGGAATAATATAGTTTACCTTGACCTCGACACTCTGGTTCTACAGTCTGCACTTTATTCAGCTCTTTCCCATCATAGTCCAACACAACGAGAAAGAAAACATATGAATGTGTGCTCAATACTGACCAAAAAAAAAATCATTTCATCTTGCATTTATCTGTCTCCTTTTTGCTCAACTATTCAGAATATACTAAATATTTTTCATGTTCAAATGGTGTATCTGCCTCAGTCTATTTTTCTCTTTTAAGACATTTGAATTCATATTCTGCCTCTATAGTATTTTATGAATTTAACACACTTTGCATTTTATGTCCACCCTGGCTGACCCTATCAACACTGAACATGCATTCATGCATTTTGAGGATCAAACCTTCCACTGCTTGCTAAAAGTTGGAGTGAGACTTTACTCACAGAGGACATTAGTTTAAGTCAGCCTGGAATCACAGATATTATTGGATTCCATCACTGACCCAGTTTCAAGGCGAAAATGTATCAACACCACTTTCAAAAAAACTCCTGCAGCATAATGCACCAAACAACAACAACAACAGAGTCCGAACCTTACGTGTTGACAATATACAACATAGACATAAGATTAAAGTGACCTGAGGTCAGACAGGGCTTCTTTCCCAGATAACATTATGAGTTGTCATAGTTGGAAAAGTATCTCTAATAGCTTTAACAACGGACATTATGACAGTGACCCAGTAAATCAGGATGCTGAAATTGTGGCAGCCATGTTGAGTTATATTATTTGCACTTCTGGTTTGTGTCTTCTCAAAATATCATCTTTGAATACATCCTTGGGGCTCAGGTTTCACCACAGAAGAACTACACCAGATTTCCACTATATGTGAAGAGGCTACTCATTCTGACACGTCGATGTAAAACCATAAAATTCGCAAACACTCATGTTAAACTTGGATGTTGAAAGACTTGGTTACTCAACAAACATATTCACTCATTTATCAACACAGTATCTGCATATTTCACAATTTTAAGTCGGTACCATTTCCATGCCTTGATACCATTTGCATTTCTCACATCTCAGAAATCCTTGACTCTGTACTAAAGTCTCTGACTATCAGTCAGAATTTGAGTTATTTTACTTATTTATTGATGTGAATTTACGATTTGGTCTGACACCGATATAATGACAGTATGAACTCAACTTCACTGTATGTGAACAGAACTATATGGTGTGCTCTAAGGTGCCCTCATACAGATGGCCCCCTTATTTGAGCAATTTTAATTTAGTTATTGCAATACAGAAATACTCTGCATGTTGTTTGTGAACATTACATTGACAAGAAACACTTTGAAAACTAAAACACTAACACTACTTATATGAGGGCGGGCTCAGATCATCTTGTTGCTATGACAATATTGACTACATTATTGGTTTCCTACAAACTATAGACTTGTAGGATATAAACACATTTCATAACATGTTTTTGTCATCCTCATGAAGTGTTACTGGTGTTTGATACACACAGAATGATAGGCATATTGTAACTTCTCCATTTTATACATTTCACAATAAAATCATTATGTAGGACAGTAGACAAAAATGTGATATTATCAGTTCAAGCTTCTCCTTCAGAGTCAAGTCAAATGACCAAAAGTCTTTGGAAATGTAAAGTGGAACCTGGTGATCAAATTGGAATCTTTTTTATAGTTTAGTCAATGTAGAGATGCTATAGAAAGACTCAGTCGTGAGTAGAAATCAATGATCCCAAACTGAGTGTATGTTCTATAAGTTTCCAGCATTAAATATACATACTTCTGATTAAGAAATGAATACAAAATGAAAAAGTGTGTGTGTATTAGAACATTTTAGTCTGTTTATTATGAATAAAGTTATAGAACAAAGCTAACACAGAATGAGAGAGAGAGAAAGCGAGAGCACTACACTGAGATCCACAGACAAGAAAAAACAAACAAACTTGCAAACTTGGCAATGAAAAGCCTCTGATCCCAGAATTACAGTGATATTTGCACTGTGCTAACCTCTATTTGTGTTAGTTAATATACAGGAGGAATTGAAATTCTCATTTCCAATAAAGTACCTTATTTTGAAGTTAAAACAGCAACATGTCATGTAACGCAAGTGACAAGATAAAACGTGTAAGTAAGGCAGCCTGGAGCAACACACAGTGACGTAATAAATACAGTAATTAGAATAAATACAATTGGTTCCAGTTCAGTCTGATTACAGCAGCCTCCAGGCTAATTGATGAGACACCATTTATCTCTGTTGTGGCCCAACATTTCAAGTGAAGCCAAAGAGGAATAATAATACGGGGACCATACAACTGCAATGGAGGCTCCTGCCATGGTTTTTCATGAGAAAACTGTTTTCAGCATGAAGCTTTTTATTAAAGAAGGGAAATGTCCCAGTCAGCTGTTCTTCTTGCTGGCCATCAAGCGGCCGGAAGTTGAAGTGCAGTTCTTCATCGCAGCATCCTCACCTCGCTCCCTCCCTCCCTGTCTGCTCCCTCTCTCTCCCCGTCCGTGCGCGTTTTGCGTGCGAGCGAGCGCGCGGCGCTGGGATCTGACAGCACGCCGGGGCTGCGTTTCCTGAGAAAAGCTGCGCTCTCTCTCAGTTTTCTGCCCGTCTTATTGCCGCTCTCATTGTCTTTGTCGACAGTGATAAAGAGAGCAGGTACCATCTGTCCGTTCCGACAATTTATTACGAGTTGCCGTCTTCTTCTTTTTTTTGTGTTGTTGTTTGCTGATCTTCACAGATGTTATGTCAACACTTTTTTTGGGTGGTGTAGGTTGTGTGGTGGTGGGAGGGGAGGGGGGGGGGGACTCCCGGTTCTAATGGAATTTGTTGTGTCTCTTTTGGTCTCTTCTCTGTTTCAGTTCAGACACGGGCCTGTTTTTGGAATAAGAATAAAAGCATTGCTGTTTTCTGACTTTGAGAGAAGAAAGAAGAGACTCCTCTGGAATTTCCCTAGGAATTTACTCGGACAGCCCCGGGTGAGTGAATATGTTGAACCTTGTGGACGCAAACTGCATGCAGCGGTGACCATGCTGAGTTGATTTTTGGTTCATTTTCCCCCCTACATTCTTCTATTTTAATTACAGTTTCCGGGGCTTTGCATTCCGCGCCTGGCTTTATAGTAAGTAGTACTTTTTTTTTGCTGCACCTTCCGATTCCGTGAACTCGTCATGTTGTCCATGTCTGGATTTAAGTGTATATTCCGTGTATTTCCTCTTAAGTTGTGTGTCGTGCCGCGATGTGAGTAGGTGCATATTTTTGCACATCTCGGAGCGCCGTTGTGGATAACGTCGCATACAATGTGCGCTGGTCTGCTGGTCGATGTTACACTCCAGATGGTGGAGAGGCATTTGCAGCTTTTAAAATTTTTTATTATTATTTTTAATCGTCACAGTTAATAACAGATACTGTGCGAAAAGAAAACCGAACCATCTTTGCCCCGGACAATGCTCTTCTGCACGGCTTGCATGCGCGCGGAGCGCGCACGTTCGCGCGTGAACTGTGCCATGATTTCCTGCGTTGTGTCGGTTTGTGGGACGTGTGGAGAAAGTTTGGTCAAATGTTTGCTCCTTGGGCGACTTGTGAGGAGCGTTTAGGATGGTTTAGCTCTGAATGCACGCGTGCGCAATTGTGCGTGCGTGCGTGCGCGAGGGCTCCCGGCTGAGGTGATGCAGTCGGTGGGTGGGCTGTGAGTCACCCAGTTTACCCATTTTGCTGCTGTTATCTGACAGGCTTTGATGCCAGATTTGACTGGTGATTGACAGCAGCTCATGCGCAATACTGTCTCAGCACATGGTCATGTTTTTCTCCTTCCATCACTGCCTGCTATATTTGGATGTTCCATAATTTATACAGCCCCTTCCCTGTGTTAAAGACTGTTTGTCAGAGTACTACTGACAAGTGATTCATATATAGCCAATTACCCGTGATTTGCAGTCATACTTTGCTGCTTGTGAGGGGGTAAAAGTGGGAAGCCTCTAAAAGGCAAGATAATGAAGTGAAAAGTTTGCGTGGCTCAGTATTTTGTAGCAAGCCGAGGCAGGGAGAAGCAATCGCAAATGAGGGCAAGGACAGCTCACACAGCCAGAGAGATGTGTCTCCCCTGGCTAGCGTGGAGTGACAGAGGGCTAAGTGAGCATGACCATCGAGGAGAGGTAATAGCATTACGGTCTGCCAGTCATGAGGCGGTGCAAGAGATAGGCTACTGTTGCATTTCAAAAGGGACTAAATGGGGTAAGCATTGCACAGGACAGGAAGCGGGAACACAACGGCTCTTGGAATTTAACACTTAAAAGCCCCCCCCCCCCCCCCATGTAGCCCAGTAACATACTTCAGAGAGTTTTTTAAACACACAACTGATTTTGTGGCACAGTCAACTCATTTTGTGGCTTGTGTTTTGCTGTTGTTGGCCTGTAAAGTGGACTTGGACTCGCTATGATTGACAGTATTTGCTGTAAAACACTTCACTGATGGTAAAATACTTTCGAAACACGGTGTTTGTGCTGATGTCTTCATGGCATTAGCTCTGGTTAACAATCAATACATGAATCTAATACTGCCAAATTAAACAAGGCATCCCAACAAAGATACTACAAACTGGTGTTTTTTCGTTCTCACTAATGAAAAGTGTGGTGGCGATTGGAGCACAGCAGAGTAGATTTAAATCGTTTCCCTTCAGACAGTGAATTTGCTGCAAAGCTTCTGAGGATTAGTCCTAGGTAAGAATCCCTGGCCCAGCAGCATTGCTTCTCATTTTATACACACTGGCCACATACTGCAATTTTCCCTCATCCTCCCTTTGAGTGATACCCTCCCAAAACTGCTGGCTGTAGGCCCACATCAATCACTGTTGGATGGGATTTGAGCTGCATCTCGAAGTGGTAAGCCAGGAGGACAGGTCTGCCTGCTCACAGCTGCACATGGTCCTGCGCTGTGACCCTGGGGGCCACGGCCAGTAGTGGCAGTTGGAGAGTTGCGTTTCTGCAAATCCGTTTTCTTTCCTCATTAATTATGCCTCTGCGTTCGGCTGCTCCAGTGTGACCGTGTTGACAACACACCCACTTTTCTTCTGCCTGCTGCACCTCCCCGGAGAGATTCCGCAGTAAGCTGTAATTATGGTTTATAAACTTCATCCAGGTGACATAATCGGGGCATTGGCTGAGATAGCGAGGGGCTGTCATAACAGTTGCTAATAAATTTGTACCTTCTTTTTCCCCTTTGCATTGCAGTTCTCCCAAAGTGCCTCGCTGTATAGAAACAAGTTTGTAGGATGTTGCACATTGTGTCCGATTGAAACTACAATCACCACATGGACATATATTGTCTTGCAAAGGGAACAGTTGTGTGCAAAGTTAAAGGAGTGAAAATACTGCCAAGTTTGGAGCAAAAAAAAAAAAAAGGGGGGGCATACACAGTAGATGTATTGAAAAGTAGTGCTTATATTATTCATGTGTTTATTCTGTGGTAACACCTTGATTGCGGTCCAAGGCTCAGCAAGCCGAGTCGCCGGCTCCCAGGGGCCGTTTTATAATGAGGATGCGCTGTCAGATAATTAGATACACCTGGCGCAGGCGTTTTCAGGAAATTTTGATTCATCCAAAAATAAAATGTCTCTGCCTGCCAACATGAAAGCAGGAAGGGGAAGAAAAAAAATCCCGCTGTCACATTGCGACTCCGCTCATGGTGGCAATGTTTTATTTATTTATCCACATCTTAATGCTCGGGGATGAGGCAGGCTTCCTTTTGTGCTAGCTGATGCATTAGCTGCCAATGTGTCTCATCTCTTTGCAGAGTGAGCCGCTCACTGAGGAGGTAGTCTCTGTCCCTCGGTGGACGTGGTCTCACCCAAACTGGATATCCCGATGCCGCTAAATTTAACGACTCCCTCGGCTGCGCGACACATCTCATTCTGGTCCTCAGACAGAGCTTCAACAAAACAAACCCATCCCGAGTGTGTTTAAAAACTCATGTCACATAACCTCAAATGTTCTTAGTCACATGTCTGCAAAAAAAAAAAAGAGCAGCACAGGTGTGTATGGAAGACGAGCATTTATCTCCTGGCATTGTCTGGTATTGTCCTTTTGTGCTTCCATGATGATGTTTCAATCCACAAATGAAATGTTGGAGACATTTAGATTTGACACAGGCAGATGCAACTAATCGGCCATTTCACACACACATGGCATACAGCAAGCCGTGAATGATGAATTGAATTCACTCCAGCGGCCTCACATACGTTTTTACTCACGTGCACAAGCACACGCAGCTTTAACTATAAAGCCTTTCGTTGATTAGAAAACGCTCTGCGAGATGAAAGCCTCTCACCTATGCTGTTTATTTATCAGGCACATGGCTCCACTCATAAATCAGACACTCATTAAACTGTTAAACAACAACTTTTGCCTTCTGCAGGAGATGTCAGTGCTATTAGGCCTGATCTATGTGATACAGTAGGAAGGTGAGCCACTGCTGACTGCTCATGTTACCCAATTAAGAGAGGTTTATTGCTCTAGTTTTCACTCTGGACACATTTCAATTAAAAATCCCTTTATGGATACTGAAGTGAATTTCAAATAATTATAATAATATACACGTTTTCAGAATGTACTGTTGACAGATGACACAGCTAAAATGTTCCTGACTCTTGAAAGGGGAAAATCAACATGTCAAGCACAATTAATATTCACATCCACTGGGTTTGTATTTCATCATTTTGGAGGGGGGGGGGGGGGGGAAAGCACAGGTGCCAAAGAAAAATATTCTCAAATAACTAAGTAAGTGCCACTCATGTTTTTTTTATGCTCATCGATTTCTCCCATCCCCGTGACATTTGGTTGTTTAATGTGCTGAGTTAAGTGCGTTTCTTGCACAGGTGTCTTTTTGTTTATGACAGAAACATGTGATTTTGCTGCAATATAATTGAAACCTACACTCTGTTGCTACCCTACACCAGTTATATCAGTGGGTTGCCATAAGTTGGTGCCTCAGAAGTGGCAGTGCTTGAGAACACAGTATGGTGGGAATTCAGACACAGAGCCTCTCGCAATTACTTTCACTGAACAACAAAACAAAATGGCATATGATCACTCCTCTGGAGCAAAGATAAACTACATTTTATGGAAGGGTTTTGATTTTAATCTCGCTTGAGCGATGGATTACCAGTGCGAGTCACACCTAGCACAATTTGACATTATTTACCCGGAGACATTTTAATCCGACAAAGGGTGAGAAGATAACTCGGCTCATGTGGAGAATCAATAAATGCTTCCGTTTTCATTTAAAGGCAAAAGGTCATTAAGCTAATGGAATAATTTTAGCCTGAATGAAAAGTGGTTATATTTTGATGGTTTCGGTTTGTTACTTGGTCCCAAGTCAAAATTTGCGCCGAGTTGACAGAGAAGAGAACAGTCACGGGCAATATCTGATGGGACTTTTGAAAATGTTCACAAGTGACAAGTGATTTGTTCTTGTAGATATATTTATGTAACGATTTAGTGTGAAGTTTGATTTTATAGTATTCTTTTGGCTCAAGAAAATACATTATTCCTGAAATTCCCAATCAAAAACAAGGCTTTGATAAATTCCTATTTTGCAAGATTATATTGTAATAGGTCCACTATTCTGTTTCCTATGCAGATAAATTATTTTACAAGGTCTGGAAATGAAGCACATTTTTTGTGTTTCTTTTATTCCCACTAAAATAACATTGTAGACAAAACTTTTTGAAGGTGCATCTTGACTTGTGCATTCCTTGGTTATGCAAGATACAGGAATCCATTCCTCAAAATTTAACACGCGACTATACCATGTCATATTTTCTCAAACTTCAATGCAAGAACAGCATGGCATAATGTCAAGGTCAGTTGCTAAATACTGTATATTGGAACTGGTATTCAAACACACTTGCTAAAAATATTAACGTTATAGTATGTAATAGGAACATTATGCAGCATTAAGTCTGCATCATTATAGAGGTGTGATTGCAAGCCAGTTCATATAAATAGTAAAGCACCATCTTTTCATATCAAAAGGTTACAACATTCTGCAGTGAAATAGGCCATTAATTTCCTGACAATGGCTCCAAATTCTCAGTCTCAGCTAAATTCCAGTTGCTGTATTATGGTACAGCAACCAGTAGGCCTTTGACATAACATTATTTGATATGAAACATTTTCATTTTAAGATGCAATCCAGTAACCATGGTGTTGAGGCAGTAGAAAAACAGAAATGAGGAGAAAAAAAATAAACGCAGCTGTACTTCACCTCGAGAAAATAATCAGATTAAACAAGGTGCAAAATCCATATTCTATTTCTGACCTGAAAAAAAAACAAAAAACAAACCTGCAATATTTAGATATCATGAAACTTGAGTGTGTAATATAATGTTGGTGTACTCTGCAGAAGTGGTTTGTTGAGTGTTTGGTAGAAAAGCAAAAGGTTCAGCCACTGTTTTTTTGTTCTTTTATTAATGCTGAACTTTCATGTGACCTTGGTTTATCAGAAAAGTGCTCTTCACTAATATTGCAATTTTACTGGCTATTACCTAATTTCGCCGGCAGCACTTCGAAGCCACACTTAACGACGCACGCTCTGAATTTTATCTCGGCATTGAAAAGTTTGGCCGATTCCTCCTTTTCTCTGCTCAACCGTCGGCCGCATTGTTATTGCCTGAAGAAAATCTGTGTCCCTATTGTGCAGTTGAACTTGAAGAGTTGGCTGTGGTGGTGAGGGGAAGTTGCTTCTTGTCTGTTCTGACATGACATGAACTCACCAAACTGATGCGTACTGACAAAAGACGAAGACAAGAAGAGAATGTTATAGAAGTGATGCCCTGAGTCAAAGTCCCTGCCTGAACTAACCACAAGGTTCACGATCCAAAAAATCTGTACAAAACAGTGCAATCCACTCCAACATGTGTTGTCTATGGATTTTACATTTTTAAAATTCGGTCTCTATTAGGTACAGAAGGGCTGCTACATTGGAGCAGGCCTTATGGGCACCCATAGTGTATCTCCACCTCTTGTACTTTAGCATATATCACAGTTCAGTCTTTCGATGTGATAGGTGCGAGCCCATATAATGACATGGTGTGCTTTCACAAGACCAAATGTCAGCATAATTTTACATCCTGACCTTTTGTGAGCCACGTGTACAGCAGTGGATGTGGCATCTCCATACTTGGAGCTACTTCGGCATTCTTCAGCTTTCTGGCACCTCGTGAGATTGCAGAGGGCACTGGTAATGTTGAGTATTGGCATTATCATCTACCGGGATATTGAGGCGAAAGCAGAAAGGAATAATGCAGGCGAGCTGGAGCCAGAGTACTCTGCACAGTTCGATGCTGCTGCCTCTAACCGACATGAACAAGAGAAATCAATTAGACCTACTCGGTTGCTATCCAAGGGACTTCCACCATGAGAAAGGGTAGAGAGAATCAAAGCAGTTGGAAATGAAAAAAAAAGGAAAGTAGCAGAAGAGGAAAGTGAACTCCAGTGGCAGTTTGTTGTATCCTTTGTCAGATCAGCCGCCTCTGACCTCAAGATAACATTCATTTTCTCTGTGTTCATTCCAGGCATGCTTATAATTCCAGACACTTTCCCATCTCCTTTTTAACAGTGATGCAAAGCCTTTTCCCTCACTGTCCTTTTCAGGTCAGTAATGAGAAAAAAAGAAGGCTGGCAAGAAGGCACCTTACAGTGGATAATAATAATGAAGCCTACTTTAGTTTTACCTGCAGATCCACAAGTCTCAGGTGTCTCGGCAGCCTCAGATTCCCTCTATTAGGTGTTTATATGCCTACCTTAAAGCCACTCCTGTCCCAGTCGCTCGGAGGTCACGGCGAACATTTCCTTTCCTCCACAGCAAAGTGTTGTTAAGCTGAGAAGAAATAAGCAAACAAGGTGAACTGTTAGGGTATAATACAGCTTTAAACACTGCATTTCAAAAGTCGCAATTTGATTTTCAAATAAATAATCTCTGGGGTCCTTTTAGACAAATAAAATAAAATAAAATAGAATAAAATATTTAATATAAATAATCAAAGTGTTGGGTTTACATCAGTAAGGCTTGTATCCACAGCATAAAAGGTATTAATAGTATTTTAGAAGTGGTAAACTACTGTCTCTGTGTAATGTTTAAGTGCTACAGTAAATACAGAGATCCAAATAATTGTGCTTCCAGAGTTCTCTAAAAAAAGACCTTTACTGTCTATGTGAGGATTTCCCAAAGATCATGAGATGATAATTTCACATTACCGGTGGAGATGATCGGAAGCGATAGGGCAATTGGGGCTTTATGCATATTTTATTGAATGAAGCTTCGCCCTGTACTGTAAATACAGCGGTTGGGAGTGCGCAGCATGGATTTCACAAGACCCAGAGGCCTCATTGTCTTTGATCAGACTGAAAGAGGACACTTTTTGATCAAGCTCTACCTTGGACATTTAAATCAAATCCCTGACAGGCTCAGCAGCACTAAAGCTGCCGAGTGTAATCTCTACACATTGTAGGATATGGAAAACCCTGAACGTGCGCTAGAGTCTATTATATCATACATTTTGAAACCCCCAACCAACTTTACCTTGATGAATATCTGGCACTTGGCGATATTGTAGTCATTCTACAGAGTGAAAATTCAATTTGACAAAGAAGACCTGTCTCATGGAGTCTTTCAAATGATTATGATCACACAGTTTACATGGCCTGAACAAGAGCTCAACAGCATTCATTTCTAAAACTGAAAGCAGGAGAATGAACGTGTGCTGACAAAATAATGAACAATTTAACAGGAGCAGCTTGAAAAGTTGTGTTCCATCAATAATCCTGTGTGTACAGTTAGCTTGGTCCCCCGACGGAGCACACATGTAAATACACCGCCCCCAACTCTCACTCAGCCCTGCTGTAGGTTTGGCTGTGGGTGCTCAGTAGATCCCTCGACATCATGAGAGAATAGCAATGAGGGTTTTGAGAGGGATCAGTTCCCCAACACAGAGCCATACTGGGTAGGGTTTATCTAAGACCCTGGCTTCCTGAGCTTGCTGCCAGTTTAAGACGACAAACAAATGGTACCGAAGAGGATGGACTTGCCAGGAGGGGGGTCACTGAGTATCTTTGCTGCCCTCACTGCTTCATCCTCCCGTCAGGCCCAAACACACCGACTTCGGATCTGTGTGATATCGGCTCTCATGTGTTTCCGTGTTATTCAACATGCACATTCACGCCATTTGTTGACTCCGCACCCACCACATACCACTTTGAAACCACACCTTCCCTTATGCTTCTCTTCCTCCTCCCTTTGTTTTCCTCTTCACATGTTCCAATAAAAGAAGGCTGAGATCTGTCAAAACCTATCCTTTCTTCTGTCTGGCTTGTCAACTTTTTTTTTTTTTTTTGAGGTTGGCTGCTGCAGAAATTCACTCAGCCCTGACACTCTAGTGGTTCATAAAATGTCAAAACAGGTTGATGTTGAAGTGTTGTCTTTTTGAATGATACAGCTGATGTGTTTTCATCAGCATTTTCTGTTTCCATATTTCGACACCATGATGCAGCATTTCTAAAGATGTGAACAGCGTCATGCCACTACTGCAACTTCTGGAGTATCTTGATTATCCGCCATTAATTATTTAAGTCTTATAAATAGATGGAGAAGTACTTAAACCCATTTTGAATTATGAAAGCAATATAAATAGATCCAAATATTCTTAACCCATTTCAAGTATCTATAGTCAAAGCTTTTTTGTATATATTTCTACAGACGTGTGCAGTATGCATTAGAGGAAATCATAGTAATCAGATTTAATAGATGTGGGCAGTGCATGGGCTGTCTTTGATCAATGTAATATTATTTTTTGTCTGGAAACAAGACACATTTGTTACATCATTTGTCTTGTTCCCAGAGAAACAAGACAACAGAGAAACTTGACATATGAAGAGCAGGACTGTAGGGTATCAAAACATGTGTCTGTTCAGTTTTGTTCAATGTAGCACTGACGAGAAATTCACTGCTCACACAAAGTGGACTTATAGTATTGGATTTTAGATTACAAAGAAACTTGATTTTTAACCTGGACAACCCTTAAATGTGCCTGCCTGCTTCAGGTTTAGGTTTGTTGCAACCGAACTGGAACCAGCTACAGATAAGATGAAACACAATCCCTGTGGTGCCAGGTGTATTTTTAGCAAAAGTGCCTGGCTCCCTGCATGTGTGCTGTCTAAATCAAACAATCACAGTTTTAATCAGCTTCATCAAGAATAAAGACAGTGAATATCTGCGTCAGTAAACATTTTTCTGCCGGTTAACACATTGAGACCTGAGGCAACATTCATGTGTTTGGTATCATTAGTACTAGACACAGTGTGTTGTATGTTTACCCACACATCTGTGAATCTCAAAGTGAAGCATTGCATTTATTGTCATTTAAAGTCCAAAAGTTAAGGTATCACATGTCAACTTGGCAACATAAAACAACAACAGACCTTCAAAAGTGGATTTTGTGTAAATCTCAGATATGATAGAAAGACACATAGAGGAACACAAAGAAAAAGGACAGTTTTCGCCAATCATCTCAATCCCCAGAGATTAAAATGGAAGATGTATTGCATACAGCATCCTCTGACATGCAGCAGTGAAGAGCAAAGTCAACCTTTAATCCTGCGCCGCATAGAAATACACCACAGATAACATTAGGATCCATTGGGTCGGGACTAAGGGGAAAATCAATGGGAGGTGAAAATTAAATTTGGCCCAAAGAGCCTTTAGGCAAAGTGCAATTTGAAAACACATCTTTTATTTTCCCCTGGGTGTCTGACAGGGGGCTGGCAGGAGATGGACAATGAGTGAAACCGCTGCTGGAAAAAAAGCAGAGGTATGCCGTGAGCATAAGGGAAACACCCTGATCGCGCTCCTAATGTGCCTTCCCATCCTTTGATTGTCTAACTCGGTTAGGGCCACGCGTCCCTTATCGGATCATATCAAAGGTCAGAGGCGTCCTGTAGACAAATCAATCTCCTCGTCTGAGGAGGCGCGGAGGAGGCACGGGTTGAGGGAGAGCTGATCCATTTTGTGGGTCTAAGAATGAAAGTGGGTGAGAAGAAAGAAAAGTGGGGGCAAGAAAAATTATGGCATCTGCTGCTTGGAGAGAAGTGGGCGAGGATGGTGAGATTGAACTGTTGACTTGGGGAATGCAAAATGCTCCAAGAGAAAAAGTGCTTACATTATTGCTTGTGAGATAAGTGCAATTATTCGAGAATATCTGGCACATTAGGGCTTACCTGATCTCGAGGGAAGCTATTGATAATGTTTTAACAAGGCCAAACTGAATGTGGGATTTCATTCCAAAACCAATATAGTTTGAGTGCAGGACTTGGGAGGGCATTGAAATTTTCTTCGATCTGATGTTTTCATTCATCACCATTGCCTCCGCTGCTATTACCTTCATCTTCAAATCAGTGTCATGGTTGTCCAGTATGTTGTTATGCAGTTTAGTTTGACTGTGTTTAAAATGTGTGGATTGATCAGTCGACTGGAACAGTAAGTTAGATCTTTACTAGATCTTTACCAGTTGGTGCCATTAGCCAGTTTACATTATTCATATGACAATAACAAACAGGCAACATGGCTGCCTCCAATAGTGCCGCATTATTGCTGCTGTCAGAGTACAGAAAATAGATCAACTTGTCATTAGGCAAATGACTTGTATGAAGCTCAGGAGATACCATTTATCTTCATGTTAAATTTATTTGATTTGCTCCATAGCTGCTTCTTTGGTTTTTGCACAAATTGAAAAATGTTTACTGACAATTACAGTGTAGAATATCACAGTTTTCTGAGACGGATATGCTAGCAAAAGTTGTTTTGGAAAAACATTAAAAAAAAATACTTTTTGGTTCCACAATATTTAATGACAGAGTATGAACGAAAATAGAATGAAAATCATGTTCTTCTGCGGGGAAAGACATTTCTTAGGCTTTATATAACCACGGCCATATTGGGTCACATTAGACCCATTTGAAATTGCCGACTATGAATGTGTTCAAATGCATTTTTTTCCCCCTCTTTCCATTTATTTCTGAGTAGCTCAGGGTTTGCAAAATTGCCTCTTCTGATCAAGGTCTCAACTTGTGCTGATTGTATTCTGGTAATTGACTGCTAAATAATCATTAGGTGAAGCCCCGATTGGTCAGACAGTCAGTAATAAAATTGTAATTGGGGGCCTAATAACATGTTTTCATGAAAAACATTGCCACAGTTAAACTACTATTTATTATTCTTTTCACTCCTTATGACCCTGAATATTTTTAACCAACACAGAAGACCTCTCAGTATGCCCATTAACAAATGGTCATCATTAAACCAACGATGCATAAACACACTCGCGGTTGGCAGCAGTCTCGGGCAAAGTTTATAGGTAAGTATAAATCATCCACAATTTAATGCAGGCAAGATGTTTAATTTGGTCCCTTTGAGTGTGTAATTAGTTCAATTAGCCCGGATCATGCTCAGAGAAGCACATGCAGAATGGACCCTGGCTGCCCCCTGGTCAGTCTGCATTAAATGGCAACACTGTTATTTCCTCCTCCTGTAAGATTAAAACTCACGATGTAATAACTCAGCGCAGCCGCCCCTCCAGACACCGTTGCTACGGTTCAGTGTGAGATAATGTTTGCTCAAGCAACTCTCAATGAGATTCAGCACTCCGGTGACACCATTACTCTAAGCTCATTGCCTAGTCAGGTGAGGTGGGTCTGCCCAGCCACGGAAAGTCGAAGCGCAGAGGCGCCAAGAAGAGAGAGCACCTCTCGAGACAGATTACATGTCTGTGGACAAGCGAATCGGCTTGCTCTTCACCTCTGCCTGAGACAAGCGGGTTATTATCTTTTGGTAGTTTTTTTTTTTTATCCATGCTCTTGCCAGTCATGTAATGCATCTCGGACAAGATGCTTGCCAGGCGGACCAAGCAGGTTGACGACAAGGCAGCTTACACATTTTTGCTAATAGCAGGCAGTCAGTGAGACGTATCTGAAATGAAGATGATGGCACAAGCCTGCAGAGGAAGTCAAAGCAGCCTAGGCCTGAGCCAAAGTGTTTTAAATGGATTACACCAGTGTGTCATTGCGATTACATGCTCCTCGCAGGGACCGCGACAAGATGAATTGTATTTTATGGCTTTACAGCAGATCTTTTTTCTTCCCTTTCTCCTCCAACTTGAATACATTTCTCCCCTCTACCGTGTACCGTGGTCTGAATGTAGAATTGTTTCTGCCTTTGAACTGCCTCACCAACTGTTCATCTGCTACATTTGCTTGTGGGGACGTTTTCTGTTTATCTTGGTCTTGAGCATGTATATAAATGCACTCTCATGCTTTGCAAATTATAGTTAAGACTTATTTTGGCTTATTTTATTTAAGGCTAAAACACCAGAACTCACTCTCATTGGGCATTTAATGCAAAATACACTCATAGAATTTCAAAACATACTCTTGGCAGCAAAGCTCAAGGAGCTGAAGAAAATTATACATTTGTTTTTCTTCAATTTTGTAGTGCAGGTTCGATTATTCAGTCTGTTTAATAACAATGTCTTATCTCTCCTCTCTCTGTCAGTATAAGACATTACTGCAGTCAAGCTATTTACATGGCAACGCATGTACCGCACAACAGCCTCCTGCCCAGTTTCGTGCTTGAATACATGATGGATAGCATGAAGAGATTCACTGATAAAAAAAAATGTCATTAACCAACAGTGCTTGAGGAGTGTCCTCCAACCTAAACATTTTTTATTGCTGAAAATCAGCAGATATGAAAAAAGTGAGTGAGCAGGAAGGCTTGCAAAACGGTCAGAGTCAGAGAGAGATGGCATAAGAGAGGAAATACCTCCAGGGAGTCCATTAGGAAGGGAAAGGGCCCGGGGTTAAATGCTAAAGAAGTCCAATGTGACCCAAAGGAGCACACGTTCAAACACAGTCATACACAGATGCACACTAATTTCCTTTTAAAGGCACGTCACTTCTCCACATTACAGGATGAAGACGCCACCTTCTTCAGAAACTAACGACAGGAAAATATCACAGTGTTTCTACTCGCTCCCGCTTTGTGATGCGCACTGTGTGTGAGAGTTGTTGAGCTGCACTGCTTTCAGTCAGTGTGATGTGTGGGCGTGTTACATCTGGTGGCCATAACCTCTTGTAAAGCCCAAGCAGAGTCTGTGAGACTATTGTTTCTAGTCAGGAATGCGTTCCTGAGGTGTGAGTTTGTACTACATAACCTACGTATGGTATTAGGCATCCATTTATTCTTTTCAATATTTCCCCTTCATTCTTAAGGAGAACCTCAGACAAAAGCTCAGAAAATGATACAAGTCAAGCATATTTAGATTATAATAATGTGATTTAAACTACAATTGGAGGTCTACATGAATATTTGGAAAGTTTGCTTTCACACAATCCACCACAACATTACCCATCGTTCTTAAAAGGTTTCCTGTCCACACGGCCTCGGTGCAGGAAATATCTGCGTCCACACTACACCATGTAAATCAACTCAAAACAATGCGATTACATGAAACAGCGTTATTGTGAGGACACGGTGGGAGACTGAAGCTGAGACATCAGTGATAATGGCATGAAAGTTCGTTGTTAGAAAATTAGCGTTTGTCTCAAAGCCATGTCTCTCGGTGTATGTTTGTGAAAACATGCATAACGCAACATTTAGAGGACTTTCTGGGACATTTCACTGCATTTTGCACCATAAGATTTAATTAATTTGATTTATGTTGAGATTGTAGTAATTTTCAGTCGTTTTTGTACAATTATAGACATTTTCATCATGTATACTCTGCACCAAAAGTAATATCTTTAAAATTTCAATTAAAAATGTTATTATACCACTATTTTACCGGTCTGGCCCACTCAAGATGATACTGGGCTGTATGTTGGCCCTGATCAAAATGTGTTTGACACCCCCAGTCTGGAGGCTTGAAAAGACGGGAACTCCATAAGTCCCTTTGAAGGCAGCAACAGAAAAATTATACTAGTACAAACAGTGTCGCAATCCTCCTTTTGGCCATCCACAGGTGTATTTCATCCCCTGTGCCCTGAGTACTGAAACAGCCCCAAAGTCTTTCTTTTACAAGAGCCTACAAGCCTTCGTGCTCTCACCTGGTTCAGAGAGAATACGTGCACTCCTCAAGGTAATCATAGCACGAGCGCATATGAAATTTGAGCAGTCTTAACAGTGACCACTTCACTCTTCTATTGAGAACCATACAAATTAGCCTCTGTGCCGGTGGCCAGTGGGACAATGTATTCTGCAAGCTTTATCACATCTTGCCCTGGCCTACTATTAATCTTGTGGACTGTATGGGATGAATTAATACACTGTGGGATTTGCAAGGCTATAGATATGGATTACATTGTCTAACAGTATATTTGAATTGGTCTGTGAATGTAATTCTGGTGCACCGAGATAAAATTCAGCTGATGTGAGCTGGTTGTAACAAACCACACCATTATTGCCCCCGTCAGTCTATTCTGCTTGACAAAATGAAGCCATGGTGTCATAATCCTGTTCATCTCGAAGAGGTCTGTAGCTCTGATTGAGAAAAGTAGAGCAATTGCTGGGGATTTGCCCGCAAGTTATTTCCATTGTTGCTTATTACATCTCGCTCCCTCTCACCTTCTAGCACTGTTTTGCTCTTGGGTTTGATCCAAACTCTGTGCCCTCAGACAATTTTCAGCTGATGTTTGACCATAAACTGTCCAAATGCACTTTTAGTAGCATTGTCTGCTCAGTCTGACCATGAGGAATATAGGAACTAAAGGAACTTTCCCCTTGAACGGTTAAATAGACTACCCACAGGGGTGTCTAGACCATGGCTGCTCCCTCCGCCCTCTCAGTTTTTCCGTCGCATTACATCAGATTACTGTAATTTCTCTTAATACTCCCTGCACTATAATATCACTGCAGTCTTTTTTATCTAATCCTGACCTAAAGTGATTTTTTTTCCTTCCTTCTCCTTGTAATTGAAAATTATGATCTTAAATGACTCGTTAAAGAGTTGCACATTTTCTCCCACGCTCTGAAAGCATTTTCTTCTGCTTTTTCTGACAGTCACATTGAGGGAAGTTAATGTGTCGTGTTCATTCCAAGCATCTGCACTCAGTGGAGGCAATTTCAAAACGGTCACAGGCTGGAAAAAAAATCTTCACCCTTGGTTGTGCCTCGCAAGCAATGCTCAGATGTCGGCAATAATTTGGTGTCCCTTTTCTTTTTTTTCTTTTCTAAATTGTGGGATTATTCGCATTTACCCCACTCACCCACGATGGCACAGCAAGGACAACTGCTCATAGCTCTTTGTGGTTTTTGGCAGGCCAGCATGCGCTACCAGCTATCACGAATTTTGAGCCAGGGAAGATGAGAAAATAAATTAACATTCAGCTCCAGGCTGTGCCACAATCGTGGTGGAGCATCTCCTCAGAGAAACACAAGCAGTCGCATTTAAACTCGCATATTAATAAAGTGTAGTAATGATTCACCAGCGACACTTCCTCCTTCCCTTGTGCTCCACCTCTGCTCCATCTGAGCAAACTTGTTCGGCTGAACATGGGACATATGGGCGGTATCGAGCAATGAGGGTGGGTTGGGGGGGGTGGGGTGTCCAACATTCAACATTAAACTCGCTGCTTGCCCCCCAGAGCTAATGAATTTTTTATCAACTATCCCCGGAGGTTCATAAACATTCAGCGAGAGAGGGAGTGAGAAAGATGTGAAGGAGGAGTGGATGTTCGAGGGGGGTCCCATTTCAGGGTCTTTGCAAGATGTACCATTAAGCATGCACAGACACCTGCTTCGGCTGAACTTACAGAAGGGGTGGCAGCATTTGCAGCTGTCAACAAGTCTGCGTCACTCAGTGTTTTTGTGCGCTCGGCGCTGACCCTGCCTTCCATTTGCCCCCTGCTTTATGATTACCATAAATGCCTGGATTGCCTGCATAAAATTGTGGAGTGGAGACGAGGGCCTCCGCTTCCATTAGTGGCCTCTTTTTACTGGAAGGGCCAAGTATGTCCCCTGGGTAAGGCCAAAACTCTCACTGTCCTCTACAGTCTGTCAAATAGACTCTGTAATCAAGGACTGGGCTAAGTGGATAGCTGTGCTGATGGTGATGTTCATAAAACGATTATTCATAGGGAATACACCAAGTGTGTGTTAGAGAGGTAATAGGTTTAGGAGTGTCTCTGCACAATAGGATCATCTTAGAAAAATTAAAGCTCCATCAGCGGCAATAATTTCTATATTCCTAAATGCATGAATGTAATCCATTGTTCAGTTGCTGGCTGCTGGTATGAAATTGATTTCTGGAAGTAATTAAGTGTTTTGTTTGGATATCTTGATACAGAAAACAAGAGAAGAAAGTGCTAGCATTTCTTTTTTGAATTATGGTTTAAACCCCGGGGAATTAATGAATCAAAGCAAAGGATCTGTCCACTACAGGCACGCGGTCCATTGTAATCCATGCCTCATAGATTTTTTTAGGTCATTTAATCATTTGGGAGTACGAGTCCAACTCAGTTTTAATATCAGCAATTCCACAGAAATGTCTGGGCGGTGCATTGGGTTGTAAGGTCTTGGTGAGACAGTGTGTTATCATAAAATATACAACTGCTTTGTCTTTTTCTGGGATTTGAAATTCAATTTGATCATCATGTTTGTTTAGGAAGGAAGAGAGCAAATTTCTCAAGTTATATCTTAGTAAGGCAGCACTATATTGAAATCCTTACAATAATTCAAAGATTTCCCAGCAAATTAAAAATACACAGTGGCTGTTGTGATTGGCATTGACCGTGCGAAAACAGTGCATTTGCTTTTTCTTGAAGTCGAGAGATTAAATTGTGAAAGCAACTCTCATAGGAACACTGAGAAAAAGCAGCACAATAATGTATGCAGGGGGGGAAAAACAATCTATTATGAGCATGATGACAAGAGATCAATGTTGTCTCTTATTCCCAGTGACAGTCTGAAACTAATATACTCATTAGCATTAATGCCACTGTGATATAAATTGAACGGGCTTTATTTCTAATAGCCCTGCTGTTGTCTATATGAGGTAAATAGTGGCATTATACGAGTCAAATCTGTCATGTGTCCTGAGGTGCTTGTGGCCATCAGTGTGGTATATTGGATTGCTGTTGTAAAAATTACACAGGGATTCAGCACCTTAAAGGTACCTGTATTTGCAGCCCCTCTGACACGCTGTAGAAGGACTGCAAAGTATAAGTGGAGCATTTTAACAAGCACCTCATCTGCTATGCTTTGGCCATTTGAACTCTGCCATACTGCATGTAAACACAGAATCAGCAGTTAAGCTTCGCTTCGTCACCATATGTGCAGATTATTTCAGTATTTCTTTTTTTTGTTGTGCAGCTCAGTCATTAAGCCAGTTTTTATTCTATTTTTTTAAATGGTCAATGGGCTCCTTTGGGGCCAAATAAGTCTCTTGCATTGCAGTATGCTTAGTGTGAGGTTTAGTTCAGAGAGAACGGTCTCTTTAAGGAAAGTGCAGTTACTGTATCCATCCCAGCAATTATCAAGCATACAGTAAACTCAGGAGCTGTGAAGCATGAATAAAACATTTACTTTAATTTGAAGTCATTGCACAAACCAATACAACCTGACTTTTGATCAATGCCGTTTAGCTGCCTTCCAAGAGATTATAAATAAATAATCCCGACAACACATCTGTTGTTTTCAAAGGATTGCTTTCAGGACTATGTGATCGCAACTTTTTTGCACTGTATCACGTGTGCACATGCAAACAGTTGTTTACTCCTAAATTATCAATCGTGTAATACAGAAAATCAGCCCAGAGGAGGATGAAAACAGCTGGAAGGAGAGACGGCTAAGCTGCTGTGGCTGCAAAGTTGTTTTTTTCCCCACAGCTGCTGCTGGCTAGCAGCAACAACAAAACCCGAAGCTGGGATTTAATAAAGTTGGTGGCATGTAGAACTGACTTCTAATAAATGAATGCAATTTCCTGCCTGTCTTAGATCGGTATTTGTTATATCGTGGTGAGATGTTTGCAACATTTGGGGGGAAAAAAGAAGTAGTCGGCCAATTAGGATACACATCATTAACAACTTATATAGGATACCCTCAGCTTTTCCTCTAAAATGCTAGGGATCAGCTCAATCTTTATGAAAATGGTATTAATGATATCTAAAGAGATTTTAACTCGTAATTAAAGTTAGACTACATTAACAGAAAAAAAAACAAGTTACAGCTCAACAATGAAGCTGCAAATACAGTACAAATGTAGAAAATTGGGAATCTACTGAGTATTTTTTTTAGCTCATCAAGTTGTTGCAGGATATGAATCATTCTATATACTAAAACAACTTGCATTCAAGCAATCTCAATGAATTGTACTTAAACATACACTGATTGTTTAGCATGGTTTATGAAAAAAAAAAGATTTTTATTCCAGCCACTAAAATACTGTGACATATATACGTTGTATAGCAGTGTATTGAGAATCACCTCTGACAGAGCAAGAGCAAACGATTGCCGGAACCCGTAACCCTGCAGCTTTGTGTTTTGCCGACCCAAGACAAATAGTCTATAGTCACACCTTCCGACAGAGAAAAAGCATGTCACTGGATTCCACTGCTGGTTCGGTTACACAGCCCGGCTTACAGATCAATACTAACCTGCCAATGACAATGTCTGTGTTAATGCCTCAGGCCGCTGCTGCATTCTCCACCACATTGCTATTTTGGCAAGCCCTCCCTCTGATTACATATGCATTCTTTGTTTTTCTGTCTATGCTCTCTCTGAAACAAGCCTACATATAAAAAGGTTGAAATCCTCTCAGTTCCTCATTCCAATCAGTGCCTGTGAATCGACAAAATATTCATTCAGTCACGCTGCGAATGCCAAATCTGAGTTTTGAGTGTGACGAGTGCTAACGCTGAAATGAGGGGGTTGCGTAATTGTGTGCTTCCTGCTGCATCATAATCATGTGCTTGTGTCTGACTAATCACAGTTGTGTCCAAGTCAGCCACTTCGTACCTGAGCGTGCACACGGACGTGACGAGAGGGTGTGGGGCAGTAGGGAAATTAACAACAAAAGAAAGATGGAAGACGGACGAGGAGCAAAGAACACGGAACAAAGGAGAGACAAGAAAGAGGAAGGAATATATTTATGTGGTTATGAATTATTCAGGTAGCTCTAGAAAGGAGTATGCAACTACATTATTGTTGCTGTTTTCTCTTGGTTCTTCAATGTTGACTTTTTTTTACTCATAAAATGAATTTTTATGGACTGGTTTGTTTTGCATCGCCTGCAGAAGGGCACACACTTTCACATTTCTGTCAAAGTATGTGTGGAGATGAGCCGGCTCCATAAAAAAAAAAAAGGGAGTTATCCTGACTTACAGCCCTATTTTAAAAATGTTAAAAAGTATCATTTCACGTCAGATGTTTGATAGCATTTCAAAAAAAAAAAAGTGACTCGCAGTTGGGGTCCTTTCACTTTGCCCTTTGATCAGCAGCAGGTTGACAAGGTGCAATACACTCTGGACATCACAGTATAGTTGCTGTGCGACAAATGCAAGCGGCTCATGTGTCTGTCACCTACAGTGTTGGCTACTTTCGATGTAATGATTTACACATACTGGAAATACATCTAATCGGAAAATCACATCAAAATTAACCAAGTGATTGTAGACTTTATTATGGACTTCAGCGTTGTATAGGTGTGGGGTTTTCTGCAGGGAGAGAGACCTTTGCCATTAAGAAAGCAGGGACTGGCAGTCAGGTGGATTGTTTTCCCAGCATTTCTCAGTCTAATTATTGAGGAGTAGATTGTTTAGAGTTTCTTCGAAACTCATATTCTTAGAAGTTTGTCTACTCTAAGTTAAAAAGAGACAAATACAAGTACAAAACCAGAAAACAGGTATGACAGTTGCAGAATCCTTATATAAAGACTTACACACTAACAAGCACAGGGACATATATGTTATGTTTCTTGGTTAACTCTGGATCTCAATAGTGGCTGACAGTGATATCTGGGTGGGGGTAATCAAATAATCACTGCAGGGGGGCTTCTACAATCACGCAGTAAAAACGACGGGCATACGTTGTTCTGCAACGTACAATGGACATTAAAAAGTAAATGACAGCTGGGATTATAGCTGTGTACATCAGAGTGAATACTGGTAATGGTTGTAGGTGGTGTAGACTCTCAGCAGATCGGGCTGAGTGGAGGCTTTAATAATGGCCAATCACTTCAGTTCTTGTCGTCAGCGTTAAAAGCAAGAGACAGCTTCCTAATGGGCTGAGAGAGTCCGGGCTGATCTTATCACCAGGCACGGTGCAAGTACGGAATAGGTGGACCGAAAGAAGGAAAGGATTTATCAATTACTGCATCGACATGGACTTAACTGGCAACTATTTCCATGAATTATTAATCGTGTTCTTTGGCAAAAACACAAGAATAACAGGCCTCCAAGCTTTTCACATGTGAGTGACAGCAAGCTGAGTATCTTTGGGTTTTGGGTTGTTTGTTGGACAAAACTGGCACTATGACGATGCAACTCTGATCTCTGGAGAACTGCAGCTGCCATTTTGTCTGTTTTTTGACATTATGAACATCAGATAATTATTCAAGTGAGACAATAATGTATAATCAGACTGAAAGGAGAAAAAAAGTAGGACAAATGCAAGCCTGCAACACAGCATCATAGATTTGATTTTATATTAGGATTATTTTGTTTGGCTCATGACATATTCAAGAAATTTCCATTGCTATGTGTGTAAAGTTGTCGGTCAGGCTCAGTGTTGTTTCAGGTGTGTTGGTTACCTGTAGTAACATATATTCATTCATTGCATATTGATCTGCTGTAGTCAACAATATCTTTTATATTGAAGATACACATATTCCAACCAACATTCACTCCTAAGATGAATTTGTTTCATGTGTTTTCTTTTTTCCTGTTGGTAAAGGTAGCTTTAATCAATAAGCAGGGGATATGAATTTAATTGTCTTTGCTATAAAAATAATGTACCAGGAGTAGTGACATGTGGACCAAAAGTGTTTATATCCATATATATATTATACAAGAGATATAAAACTGTAGAACAAAATACAAATACAACATTCAGTGACCTGATAAAGTTTAGTTTTGTTAAAACAAAAGGCCCCTCAAATGTGACTTTAGGTATAAACTCAAAGTAAATATTTGAGTCTCTTGACCTGAATTATTTCTTTTGATGGAATCATCAATTTGTATCATCAAACCATTTCTAGAAAATGTACATGAGTGATGTGCAAATCCTGCATCGAGATCAAGCTTAGTGCCGAACATATTTTGCATTAAATGTATTTTGGCACCTTTCTTGGAAAGAAACATGATATCCATAAAAAATGATAAGTTAATGTCTGCTTTTCCTCTGACTGTGTTGCCAGTGTATTTACACTTAGATGCAGTCCATCTTTACCTGTGAATTAATCCAGTGATGCTGCTGTGACTGCAGCTATAAATAACTGAAGGATAGGTTTACGTCTCTTGTCTGCCAAATGCATAATAGCTTATAGGTGTTAGGCTTGTGGAATCTGTCTGGACTTCATTAGCGATACAAGGAGCTTTCATCTTGAGAGCTTCTAGTGCTGAGGTCGAAAGAGCGCAGAAATAGCTGATTCCTTACAATCGTTTGGCAAAGCAGAAAGATTGCGCTGGTGGTTGGGAAAAAAAGACAAGTTGGGAGAAAGACGACAGAAAAAAGGTGCTCACACACGTGCACCCACACGCAGGCACGCACACACACTAGATTTGAACTTTGACTACACAAGGCTGAATTAATTTTACATTTAGATGGCACGTACCTGTACTTCGACATTAATGATTATGTTATGGTGGAGTTTTCAAGACCCCTTAAGATTAAAGACTCTCTTTGTAGCTTTGCAGAATTTGTATACCACCTGCTGGCAGTCTCTCTGCAAGTTCATTTTTCGGGAGCTTCTCATTAAATTTATGAATGCTTGAAGGAAGCCGGATTTTCTATTCTCTCCATCTGTATTTTGGCCCATATGGGACAAAGTGCTAGATAAGTTCTTTTCTCTTGTCTCTCTGTTATTTCTCCTGATGTCACGCCGCTTTCCTGCTTTTCCTCACTCGGGTAGAGTTTGCTGAGGAACCTCAGTGTGCGTACGTCAGCTATCTTATCTCTCTCGCAGCTAAATTCATCAAAGCGGTGACTCACTGTACCAGCTGACCTCGGTGCCAGCTGAAGAGGTGTGAAGCTCAAATTGCTCTTAACCCCCCCCCCCCCTTAACTCCTTGTCCTCATGCTGCCATCACTGAGTGAGAGCGTAGTGAGAAACATATAAGTCAAGGGTGGCAGGGGGTTGCTGAAAAGGTCAATGGCACACCATTAGCTATGGTGAATGTGGGAGGGAGTGATAAATAAAGAAATAGATAAATAAAAATAGGTCCAGGTAGTTAGCGGTGCAATGAGACAGCTGCAGCCATCAGCAATCGATGAGCTCCAGAGACAGTAATCACTACAGCTTCCTTAACAGTGTTATAATTGGATGTCAGTCATTTACACTGCTGCAACAACCTT